>NC_091128.1:101756821-102111821 GCF_040183065.1 Periplaneta americana
ATTTACTGTATTTTTATTATTATAGGACTTTCTACAAAGTATAATACACTACATAAAAATTATCACATTGTTCATTTAATTTTTTTTCCTTCCATTTCCTGTATAATGTATCTGAATCTTGTAGTTCTTTCAGTTCCATAATTTCTTCTTACTCCGTCCAACCAATTTTCATTAGGTCTTCCTTTCCTATCCCTTCCTTCTGGTTTCCATTGCATGATTTCCTTTGGTATTCTTCCATCTTCAATCTTCCAAACATGATATGCTGCATTACTAGGACTGTCATGCTCCTAAAGATAATTGCTCTATGATCTGTTGACATTTAATTTTGGCAGCAGAATGCTCCAACTATTTTATATTTATCCATATTGAATAGTTAAGAATGATTGCAGACTTTTGTGGTGTTGAATACGATGTTTTCAATACGGTACTAAATAATCTGCAGTGATACAGAGTCTTTAAAAATAACTGTTTAAAGTAAAACATGGTGCGAGATTTTTGGGTTTTTGCATAGATGTGGACTGTCAGCTCAATAAGGAAAGAGGAATGTAGCTGTTGGAGGTCAGGTCTTGATAATATCCAACAGAAAAGTTCTTTTTTCCCTGCTTTCGTTCATCATGTAGTTGATAAATAACTGTTTTAAAAATATTTTTAGCTGCAGAGGTTATTCAGCATGAAATTGGAAGTAGGCATGAAAATGCCAATATATTTCGCCTGCAGCCCTCTAGCACAATAATTAGTTATTTTGTGTGTAGTGAATCTACAACACGGGAATTGCAGCTTAACTTGCCTCCCAGAGGAAGTCATGCTCAGAATTTTTATTACTCTTTAAAACAAATCGCCCTCAGCTGGATTTGAACCAGGAAATTTTGAATGAAATGGCTAGTACTCTAACCCCTAGACCACTGACGATAACGTAGCTCAGAAATATTGGATGTTTTTTGCATTTATAACATGTTTTAGTTCGTTACTTATTTTTAATTTATTATTGCATTTCTTCCACCAGTCTTTTCATATCCGTTATCAATTCTTCCACTAACCTTACTCCTCACCCATTATCATACCAGAAATACTATACTCCTAATTGACCCCTCTCTTGTATGGAAAATTTCCTCTCACTTCACATTTCTAACTATTTGCACTTTTTACTGCTAACTTTTCCACCTTGCTACTTTATTTTATGTCTTAGTTTTCTTTTCTCTCGATTTATTTCCTCTCCACACCATTTCCTTAAGTCATACTGTTTTTTCACCTTGTTTTCCCTTCTTCCTTCATCACTGCTCCCTGAACTATCTCCTACTTGCATTACTCTACTTCTCGTCAGCCTCGATTTGGATCTTAGTTCCCTCACCCGCTTCAAAATTGCTCCCATCTGATGTCCACTATTTCCCTTCGGTTGCATTGAGGTCATGTTCTGCTGTGCTTGCTGAATACCAGTTCGTGTCACTCCTATTTCTTCTTCAGATGACGTCACTGCCTGTTTTCCGGGAAATTTCGCCTAGTTTAACATTTTCTCGCCACTTTCGTGTGCACTCACCATACTCGTGTCACTAACCTCCCCTTTAAGATACTATATTCTTGATTTTTTCTTTCAAAAATTTTCTGTTCTTTTCCCTTTCTTCTGAGCCTACAATCGGGTTCTTTAACGTTACTAAACATTCCTCTACACTAAAAACCAAATTGTTTATCTTAATTTTGTTAAGTTTCGCGAATTGTCCACTTCTTCGTGCTGCTTTAAGAAAAGGGATTAAAACTCTTCTTCTGCTTCTCACTTTGTAGCTCCAGTCGTTATGTATTCTGATCGTTGTGTTCCCTAGCATCCTTCTATTCTTCATAGTCCTCTCCTTCGTAACCATGCTTTTAAATTTTACTAATATTAGTCTAACTTGTTCTGAATTTTGTATTTGCTTCTTTCCTATTCTAAATGCTTCATGTATTTGTCCGCTGCTCACGTCCATACCAAAACACTCTCAACACACTCCTAATATCTTCTCATATGTATTAATACTATGTTCTCTTTCTTTTTCTTCTATTCCGGAAAATAACAAGTTTTTTCTCCTCTTCTCCTCCTCAAATGATCCCATTTGCTTTTTAGAATCTCATTTTCCAGTCGTATTTCTTCCATCTTCTTGCTTAGCTCTGCCATGCTCTCCTTCATTGCCATTAGGTCTTGTTTCACTGTAGTGTCCTCCATTTTACTATTACACACACTTATTCACTGGTTTAACACAGGTCAACGCCTCTGCTACATGTTACTATCCCCTGACTTGCCCAATATTCTTTTGGATATACTTAAACACACAAGAAAATAATATTGCTTGCTGTGCCTGTTTCAGATAAAAGTGAGTTGTGTGTCTTGGAGTTGTACTGGCGCTGTTGTTGCATTTGGATATAGCCATACAGAACATGAAAACTGGTGTGACCATTCAGGCAGTGTTCATCTTTTCAATATTAACAGGTATAAAAATTAAACTGACTGATGTAATGAAATAATATACAATTAACAGTAGCTCGTATTAAATATTTAATTTGACAGTGAACTCTAATTTTAATTAAAATAACAGATGTCTGACATATGAGGATGGACAAAGATAAAATGCAGTACCGGTACTGCTCACTCAGTATCTCGATAGCGTCATTGACTCTTTTATAACATGTGATAGCATGTGTGTATATACGCCACTTTTGCTAAATGTGAAGATTGGAAATGATGTGAAAGACATTTTCGTAGAAAATTTCCAAATTTCCTACTACCTGTTAGGTCTATGACTTACAAATTAGTAAGGATCACTGCTGTATGAAAGAAAACTAAACGTAAATATATTCTTACCGAACACAAATCGAACAAAATAGATGCCTGTTTAGAAGCTAGTCTGAGAAAGTTAGCATAACGGACCAACATCATAGAACAAGAACTTTGCCATGTTGTTACCAACTTTTTAAAACGATGTGAGGTATGCATGTTAGCAGAGGGACAGTATTTCGAGATTCTAATTTAAATTAAGGTAAGTGAATGGAGATTTTTGTGTCTGCAAAAATGGCAATTGTTTAACCGTGAAATGACGCAATACTTTCTGCCATCAAGACTGTTAGGAAGTCAGCAAAAATCTCCTCATACCGATAATTCAGACATCCATTAACAATAAACTCAGCCACATATGGAACTAATCTTCATTTTTCTGTAACAAAGAATATCAATTTTTATCTAAATCTTATTTAAAAATATTTCTGTAATGACCAGTGGTTTAGTTGTGCCCGATCACACCAGAAGTCCACACATCTGGAGTAATGGTTGGCACGTCTGGCCACGAAACCAGGTGGCCCGGGTTCGAATCCCAGTCGGGGCAAGTACCTGGTTGAGGTTTTTTCCGGAATTTTCCCTCAACCCAATACGAGCAAATGCTGGGTAACTTTCGGTGCTGGACCCTGGACTCATTTCAATGGCATTATCATCTTCATTTCATTCAGATGCTAAATAACCTGAGATGTTGATACAGCATCGTAAAATAACGCATAAAAATAGAAAAAAAAAAATTAACCCAGAACACCATTCTGGAAAATAAAAATGTATGCATGTCAAAAACATGATAACGTCAAAATCGATTGGCCTACCTGGTACAGGTCTATTAGACACTTGCTAAATTGGTAAGGTAAGTTCCTGTATATATTTTTTTCTAACAAAATCACTGGTAATGACATAGATATTTAAGTTTGTCCTGTGAACTATGTTTACAGACACGACTTTTCACCCACAACTCCGAGCAAGACTTTAGAGACCAGGTCATGTGTTACTAGTGTCAGTGCTCATCTCTTTGAACCATCCATCTTGGCAGCTGGGACAACTAGTGGTATGTATGTCTGTGAAGAATTAGTGTATAAAATAACACATAATAATAATAATAATAATAATAATAATAATAATAATAATAATAATAATAATAATAATAATTGTATTTAATAAACAGAAATAGTATAACTTGTTCATCTTTTCAGCCATTTTTTATTTGTTCTGGAGATCTGCCCCTAGACTTCGCAGAATGAAGGGTGTACTTGGAGTATTGGTATGATGATGATGATGATGATGATGATGATGATGATGATGATGATGATGATGATAATTGTAGTGAGGGGAAAAAGGAGAACTCCGGAGACAATAGATTATCTGAAATGCAAAGAAAAGTACTGTAAAAATTAATTTAGAAGTTTCCACGGAAAGACACGTTTTTAGCATTCCTCATGAATGAGTTAGTGAGTAAGTGAGTGAGTGGGGAAGATGAGAGGAGTGACATTTATAAAATACGCGAAAATGCGTCCACACAAGGGAAATTGGGGCCGAGAGGAAGTATCTATGTGAGCTCCAAAATGTTGGCCACTTATGTCACTCTGATTTTCGCCATTCCATATGAAAGAACATTAGAGAATTTTAAAGGGGAAAGCCAAAAATGGACGTAACCTAGTAGCTGCCACATGAGGGGGGACAAAACACGACAGAACAGCAACAGAGCAGGATTCTCAAAGATGTTGAAAGCCTAGGCAACGAGTAGAGAGAGGGGTGGAATCGATAATATTAGAATAGCCATTTTATGTGAATTTCTACAAAATTAATGACTTACATCTATTTACAGCTGTGAGGTGTGGACTATTCTAAGAAAGTGATAGAAAAGACTCGTAAATTAAATGAAATGAAATCCTTATGAAGGACTGCAGGATATAATGAAATGTATAGAAAAAGAAATACTAATGTCCACAAAGAACTTCACATTAGACCACTCTTAGAATTCATTGCTATGTACAGTTAAGATAGAATTGGAAGAAGCATGTACTCCGAATAGAGGGATCTAGAATCCCTCAGCAAATGTTAAAATACACACCCGCTAGAAAAGATCATTAGGAAGACCAAATAAACATTGGCATGAAACTATAATGGGCCCATAGGCTCAATGCCTGACGGGAAGAAAAATGTACTTCTGATATAATGATAAAATCTTCCCAATTAAATCAGATTATCATTTGCACACATCACGATTTACAGCACCTTTCAAAATCATCCCTCTTTCATTAATCCTTCTATGAACTTCAGTGATCCTCTCTTTCTCCAATTTCTCTCTTAATCATTTTCCCAGCAGTGTCCAAATGATAGTCCTCTTTGATCAACAGGTGTCGTTCATTCTAAGTGCATATCCACACCATTCTAGGATATCTTTATGAACTTTTGTAATACTGTCTGGTGTACTCAACCTTTCCTCGAATATCTTAATTTTTTATTTTCAAGATTCTATACGTTTATGCAGATCTTTTTCAGTACCGTCATTTCCCATAACTATGGTCCTGGAACACAACTATGATCTACGATACAACCATTCAAAGAACATTGTAGAAGTGACTAGACCATTCGTAGATAGCTGCAGTGACCTGACTTCAAACTACAGTACAGCAAAAAAATAGATAAACGAGGTACTATGTTATGGAGTATAAAATTTGAATGGTTGTATCGTGGACCATAGTTGTGTTCCAGGACCATAGTAATGGGAAATGACGGTACTCCATTTCTATTGTTAAGAGCATATTTTTCCTCTTCTCATTCAATGTCCATGTTTTACATACACAGAGTAAAATTCTTTCTACTGCAAATATGTATAAATATGCTCACCATTAACCAAACAGCCATAATATCACCTTTCCACGCTTGTAACCCGGGTTCGAATTCTGATGGATCCAACTAGAATTTGTGGCATACAAAGATAATGTTTGGTAGTAGCTTTCGCGGGGTACTCTAATTTCCCCTACGGGCACTCCACCATTTCCATTGCTCCATTAATCATCATCATACGGTGTTACATAGTTCGAGAAACTTCGGTGCCACCACTCACTAGATGGTATGCTTGGGTGAATGACGCAAGTTAAGTGTCCGCCATTAGTGGGGGTGGAGGAAAGAAAAAAATTATTTATAGAGTATTTGCTTTTGGTATTCCTACCGATCTTTACATCTATTTAATCATACAATTTAGAAATAGATTTATTACTTTTTTGTGGTTATACCTTTTGTGTGCAATCCAGTAACTAAAGTTTGAATACTATTTAATAAAAATTAGGCCTAAAACTGGCACATATCATTTGCAATGTTAAAAGGGATGAATTGTTGAAACTTATGAAATATTTTTTTTATATTGAAGACTGGCCATGATTTAAATATGTTGCAGGAGAGGTTTTGGTATGGAATCTGCAGAAGGACGACGACTGCCTGATATGTTCCTCTGCCACTGTGCCTGGTGCTCACAGAGAGGCTGTGAGTCAAGTTTCCTGGATTCGTAACCCAGATCCGACACAACAACGTCCTTTACTCGTGTCAGCAGGTCGTGATGGTCGTATTCTCATTTGGCAAGTTGGGACACACTCTGGTACATTTCAGCTTAGTGATGGGTAAGTACCATACATCTATGCTGGTGCCTCAGAAGCAGCAAGATGTATTTTTTTGTTGAGAATTTTATAGAAATGAGTTTTCATTGCTGTATCATCATCATCATCATCCTTCATGCATTAGGAAATTGATTCCTGTAGCAGCTACTGAAATTGGTCCATCCATCTTTTGGCTGGTCTTCCAATATCTCTTCTTCCCCGAGGTTTATATTTCCAAAATTTATATGGTATCCTGTCCTCCTGCATCCTTGAAATGTGAGACATCCATGTATTTCTATATTCTTCTATTTTGTTGTTTAATTCATATATCTCAAGTTCTTCTCTTATTTCTTCGTTTCTTTTATGTTCTATTTTCCTGTAACCTGCTACGCTTCTCAAAAATTTCATCTCATTTGTTTGTAATCTAGAGGCATCTCTCTTTTTCATAACCCATGTTTCGCTTCCATATAGTAAACTGGGCACTGACATCACCTTATAAAATTTTAACAATGTATCTTTTCTAGCTTTTGATTTCAGGGTTCTTCTTATTGTTCCATTTATGTAATTAAATTTTTCTATTTTTTCTTTTTGATCATAGTCTCCTTTATAAGATAAGGTAACACCCAAAAATTTAAATTTATTTACCTGTTCTATGATATTGTTTCCTATTACTATTTTAGATCTTACAGGAGATTTGCCACAAAATGCCATAATTTTAGTCTTATGTACAGATATCTCCATATTATAGTTCTTATTTATTTTCCATAACTCATGTACTGCTCTCTGTAGGTTATTTTCATTATTTGCTGTTACTACCTGATCGTCAGCGAATAGCATCGTCATTATGAAATTATCTTCATTAAAATTCTGTGTATAGTTCTTTATTTTTATTTTCCATTTTCTTAATATTTCGTCCATATATATATTGAATAGAATCGGCGACATACTGCAGCCTTGTCTCAAACCTAAGTTAACTTCCTCTACTCTTATCTGTGTATCACCAGCTATTTGTATTTTAGAATTATTATATATGTTTCTAATCACTTCAACTAGATGCAATGGAATACCTCTATTATATAATATTCTCCATAATTCATTTCTATTTATTCTATCAAACGCCTTAATATAATCAATAAATGTTAAATGCGTTTCTCTATTAAATTCTTTATGCTTTTCTATTATTTGTTGTAATACAAATTTGTTATCTATACAGCTTCTTCCTTTCCGAAAGCCTGCTTGTTCTTCCATTATTATCGCTTCACTTATAGGTTTTAGCCTTTCTGTTATTATTTTGGAGTAAATTTTATACGCTGCATTTAGTAGAGATATTCCTCTATAGTTTTCGCATTTAGATTTGTCTCCTTTTTTGAATATTGGTTGTATAATTGTCATTTTCCATTCTTCAGGTATTTGTCTCTGTATCCAACATTTATTAAAAAATTCCAGAAATCTTATTTTAAAATTTTTGGATGCATATTTAAATAATTCACTGTTCAGTTTATCACTTTCCGTTGCCTTCCTATTTTTTGTATTTCGCAAAGCTATCTCCAATTCCTCTAATTCTATTTCATCTACATTTGTTCCAGATCTGTTATTTATCTCTTCCTTTTCATTAATATTGTCTTTATCTTCTAACGTTAGCAGTTGTTTATAATATTCCAGCCATTGTTGATATTTGATTATTTTAATATTTGCTACATCTCTTTCAGTACAATTCAGATGCCTAATTATTTTATAAGATAGTTCTTGCTTTCCATGTACATCATTTTCTATTTCCGTTATAAAATTATCCCATCTATCTTTATGCATCTTCCGACTTAACCTTTTAACAACTGCTGCTTGTCTTTTATATTCAATTAAGCTGTCATTTATCTGTTGTTGTAAATACTTTAAATATAATCTCTTTTTATTATTTACTTCTGTTTTAAGTTCTTCTGTCCATATCATTGGTCCTTTATTTCTCCTCTTCATTATTTTTTTCTTTCCCAAGGCTTCATGTGCTGCTGTGTTTAATATTAATTTCAATTGTTTCCATTCGTCTTCGATGTCATTCTCTTTTGGTACCTCCTTTGTTTTCTCTTCTAACCGTCTCTGGTATAATTCTTTGATAGATTGTTGTTTTAGTAAATATATTTTATATGCATCCTTTTGTTCAGAATTCTGTTTCCTACTAGGCTTATACCACCTAGTTTTAAAGTTCACTTTTGCCTGCAACAGATAATGATCTGTATTTATTTCATACCCTCTATATACTCTAACGTCCTTGAACAGTTTTGCTGTTTTATGATTAGCTAAGAAATAGTCAATAATTTCATTGCTGTAAATATCTCAAAATGCTGGTTCTAGCTTCGTCTTTAGATCACAAGAATAAACTATAACTTCATCGTATGGTATCATTGTGAGAGACAAATACACCAATGGAAAGAGTTACGAAAAGAGTATTTGTTTCCAAATAATAGTCAACTTTGGTTCAGAAACAAGTATGGTAACCATCACAACATCGAGAATAAAAAGTTATAAAAGGCGTTACTTAATTTTATGAATTATGAATTATCACTTTCCATGCTGAGTAGGGAAAGTTATGTTAGACGATCTTGGTTCATGGTTGTATGAAGCCGGGTTTCATTTCAGCTTTGCTCATATCATTCATCTTCATCTCATTCCATAGACATATTCAGATCTCTTATTCAGGGACAAAGTTCTTTTATGTGCTGTAAGTCTAGGACAGGGATGTCAAGTAATCTAGAGACTTTCCATTTTACAGAATCGCAAGCAGGCACACGCTTAAAAGAGATTCTACATCACTGTTACACTTCATTTAAAGGCTAGAAATGACCGTGCTTGACATACTGGTCTAGGACAAGAAAATTTCTCGAATATAGTAGCACAGTAATTATGTACTTCTTCTAGATTCGTCATCTTGTTGGAACACATCAAACATACTGGTCCAGGCAAGACAGTACCATCACCAGTAGGTGGTGCCGGTGTGGACATGGAGCTGGGTGTCACGTGCTTCAGCTTTAATAAACACGACCTTGCTAGCTTTGTGGTCGGTGTGGATGGTGGTGGTTTGCTAAGCTGTTCCACTGTTGTAGCCAAGCCTGCACCAGGTTTGTACAGTGCTTTATTATTAGCAATGTAATTTCCAGAAACTGTTAAAAATACACACCTAACGCTTACTTCATTAGGAACATCTGTCTTCAAAATTTAGCCATCCATGTAGCTGCGATCAAGCTTTGGTTCGAATCCCACTTGGGATGATTACCTGGTTGGTTTTTCCTTAAGTTTTCTCCAATTGTAAGGTAAATGTGGCAATTCTATGGCTAATGCTCGGCTTTTTCTGGACAAATATCATTTCACTTTTACCAATGTCATCGATGCTAGATGATCTCGCAGTTGATAAAGCATTATTAAATAATCGATTTAAAAAATAAAATGAGAACTAACTCCAGAAAGTGATCTACACCCTGCAGCTAGTATTGAAAAATTATAACTTAGAAATATCAGCAGAGAAAATTAAAACAATGATATTTTGCATAAAGTATCCTATAAGAACAAAAATAATGATAAAAGGAGAAATTTTAAACAAGTTTCCCATTTTAAACTATCTTGGATGCAATATATCTTACCAGAAAGATAATGATGTCAAAAATAAAATATAAAAATGTCGACATATTTGCGAAAGTACCGTATACATAAACATTTGGGAAATGCAACAGTGAAAGATCCCACACTAAAATTCTATAAAACCATTCCAGTTCCTACATTGCTGTATGGCAGTGAAGCATGGGTTCTGACAATAAAAGAAGGAAGAAGTATTCATGCTGTCGAAATAACATTCATAAAAACAAAAAAAGATGCAGAAGAAGTGATCGAATATGAAATGATATAAAATCGGAGCTTAAGATATGCAGTGTTCAAGAAAAATTGAAAGAAAATAAATTGAAGTGGACTATACATATGTATAGAGTAGACAATAGAAAATAACAGACTCCCAGGAATAGCTTGGCAATATCAGGAAACAGGAAGGAGAGACAGAGGGAGATCTATGAAGCAATGGATGCCAGAATAGGCTATTTAGTTTAATCCCTGGAGTGAAGAAGAACAAGAAGAAACTAGAGTACCCTGTCACTTTCAGAACTGCCCCATTTCATTGAAAAATATATTGAACGAGCTGATTTCCAGACAAGTCCAATAACATTTTGTCCTCCACAACAAAATCAATCTCTCTCTCTCTCTCTCTCTCCCCCTCCCTCTCCACTCACCACTTCCCCTCTCCCTCTCTGTTTTTTTTGGTCTTTAACATGCTGGAAAACTCAGACACAGGACACATAGCTTAAAGTCCCTCCCAGAGGACTTGCATTCCGGATTTTTGCGTCCTGAAAAATTTAAGTCCACAAATATTTTGTCCTTTGAAAATTATGTCCATATTATTTAAGCTCCCAATTTTGTTTTCCGCATGTTGTTTTTTTTATTTGGTTATTTAAAGACGCTGTATCAACTACGAGGTTATTTAGCGTTGATGGGATTGGTGATAGCAAGATGGTATTTGGCGAGATGAGGCCGAGGATTCTCCATAGATTACCTGACATTTGCCTTACGGTTGGGGAAAACCTCAGAGAAAGCCCAACCAGGTAATCAGCCCAAGAAGGAATTGAACCCGCGCCCGAACGAAACTCCGTATCACAGGCAAGTTCCTTAGCCGACAGAGCTACACCGGTGGCTTTTTTCCGCCTGTTAATGTGGCCTCAGATTACGTTATGTTTTCTCTGTGAATACATATATTATCTTATGAACTAACAATATCAAATTGAACACTCGCATAAGTAATGAAAGTGTACAATTATCTGATCTTCCTCATTACTCTTGTTCTAAATATCTTGTGATTCAAATACAGGTTTACATTATATTCGCGATGTGTGATTTTTTATCAGTTGTTTAATGACACTGTACAAACTAGCAGGTTGTGCTGTGTCGACGAAATTTATTAGAGTGCGATAGTATTTCGCGAGGTGAGTGAAATGAAGGTGACAATACCAGGAAAATGAGTCTAGGATCCAACACCAAAAGTTACCCAACATTTTCTCTTAATGGGTTGAGGGAAAACTCCGGAAAAAATCTCAATCAAACAACTTGTTCAACCCAGAATTTGAACCTGGGCCCACTCGTTTCATGATCAGACATGCAAACTGTTACTTCATAGTGGTGGATGTATTAATGTTTTCCATAGAAACACATCTCCAGTAATTAATTGATGAACTAGTGGACTTACTCGTGTTAAATATTATTTAACACGAGTAAGTCCACTAGTTCATCAATTAATTATATTCAAGTGTTAAAAGTGGTGTACGCAAGATTCAAGAATGGAACATCTCCAGTGCTAGATTATTTACCGGGTATTGTTATGCAACCATTTTCCCTAAAGAAAAAAATTGTAAGCAGTGATTTCATTTTACTCACAAGTGGTGAATGGATCTGAAAAAGTGGATCAGAAATGAATGTATTAATGTCTCAGTTTTTTAAAAAGAAGAGTGTGTGTAAATATCTGTGTACCAAAATTGTGGATAGAATTTCTGCAGAGACTACCATTTCAGTTTACCTACGTTTCTCCCACTTTCTCCTCCAAGTCTGTGTCTCAAATATGAGGGAAATCTAGAAGGAAACAATTACAAATGATTTTGAGAAACAGATGCATTTAGTTTTCTGCTCGTTCAAGTAAAAAATTTCGAAGAAAGAGGTACAACCTTATATTATATATTCTGGCAAAAGGCTGAACAGACTTAATGAGCACAAAGCGACCTTTCTCTTGTATAAAAAAAAAAAAAAAAAACCTCTGGTAAAATTGTCTAACTTTTTTTTTAGCATACAGATATATAATTAGTATGATTTCAATTTACAGTTCGCTCAGAAGTGCCTCTTAAAGATCCAGTACTGAGTGCCTTTGAAAAACATCAAGGTGCAGTTACTAGTGTCCAGTGTTCTCCACATCATGAAAATATATTCTTGTCATGTGGGAGTGATAATGAAATTCGCATCTACAATATGAAGCAGGTTAGACGTATTTAAATACAGTACATTATAATATATATTATTCTGCAGCGTCTTTCTTCCAGCCTTCTGTTCACCCCCCCCCCCCCCCACCATCCCATCACTTCACCATGTCATATCCAGGAATTCGACGGAATAAATTCACTGTATAGCTGTACGCCAAGCCTTTCTGAGATAGGTTATTCCGAGCCTCTAATTCCTTTTCTCGTAGTTTTTCCCCTCATGTGTTGAGCCTAGTTTGAACTTCTTATCCTAGTAATATGATTTGTAACGTACATGCATTGTTGTTAATATGACGTAGATGCAAACAAATGAATACACACAATTTTACTGATAAAGAAATTTTAATTTCAATCAACAAAAAATGTTGTATTTTGTTTACAATAGATAGCAGCGACTGATGTAACAAAGAGTAATGTCTTGGTTTCATTCAAGCAGTTATTAAAGCTCTTCTTTTATTTTTAAACGTTTCCTCCTACCCCCTCCTCTGAATGACGTCTCTATGACATGACTGCCTTACTGAACTATTGGATTCTTTCTCTTGTTGTTATTTTTTGCATCAAAGTGTGTAGTATTAAGTCCAGGATGATATGTATTATTATAATGTACCGAAGTACATATGATATTTCCATGCAGATATTCTGCGTCATCATACGATGAAAGAGTAATGGAACGGAGAAAAATTCTCTCTGGCGCCGGGATTTGAACCCGGGTTTTCAGCTCTACGTGCTGACGCTTTATCCACTAAGCCACACCGGATTCTACCCCGGCGTCAGAAGAATCGTCTCAGTTTTAAGTTCCAACGTAGTGCAGAGGGCGGCCACCAGAGGGAACCCAAGAGTTGGTACTTAAAACTGAGACGATTCTTCCAACGCCAGGGTAGAATCCGGTGTGGCTTAGTGGATAAAGCGTCAGCACGTAGAGCTGAAAACCCGGGTTCAAATCCCGGCGCCGGAGAGAATTTTTCTCCGTTCCATTACTCTTTCATCCAGGATGATATGTTAAAACCAACACAAAATATAGACTACCTCTAAATACATGTAATCATTTATTGTGGTGTGTCATTTTGCATTAATGGCAACTTACTAAATTCTGATACTGTAATGCAAACAAGTTTCATTACTCTTTATGTAGAGTCTACTTTTGCGAGTCTATTCACAAAAAATTTACTTTACCACAATTTTTTTTCAGACAAGCCCTGTGCAAATGATCTACGTGGAGGCAGGTGTGGTTGGTTTGGAGTGGAGCCTGGCACATCCAAATTTATTTGCAGCCTGGGAGACCGTCAATGGCTGTGTGAATTTCTATAATTTGCGAACAGGAGAAGTCATTTCATCTTTACAGTTCCCTGCATTAGAAAAAACGGCACCTATCACAACTGTATGCTGCAATCCACACAGGTTAACTCCTTTTCCTTTAAAAAACATCACTGCTATATATATAAATATTAGTATCATCTACAGCAAAGGAACAACTGGATAATACCCATGGCAGAGCAATGTCGATAGTCGATGTTACTTGCTGGCCACTAGTCACAGGCCGTACCGAGCCGTGCCAAACAAAACACAATCGAAATGGTGGTAGTAAAATTCGCGACTGTATTCTTAAATAATTCACTGCATTATTCAAGTGCAAGACTTCTAGCTTCTATTGCATTCAAACAATTATAAAATACGATAATTTGGTCCAGGGAGCATCCGTTTTTGATGCAAAGATAATTTGTTTGGCTTGTTTCTTAAATAAAATTACGAAATGGCGTTCCTGTGCTTAACATTTAATAAAAAAAAAAAAAAGAAATATAGCAAAACTGTTTTGTCTCGAGACTCTCATCTAAGTCACGTAATAAGTCACGTAATCTACTTCAATACATTTGCGCAAATATATCTTGTAGCTAACAGTGGTGCTATCTCTCAGTAATGTTCAGAACGAAGGAGGTAGAGAGAGAAAAGAAACAAATTTCTCCCTACAACGACGCCACACACCAACGTCGTGTTCTTATGTTGGCGAGATTGTGTATTTACTTAAATTTGGTGCTAAACGTAACGGCACGGTTCAAAGATACCGTGGGAATTCTCCAGTTTAGCGTCGTTGTTAATTCATTCCACAAAACTGCAATGGTTATTGAAATGATAGATGAATCATTTATACCCACATCACAGCAACAATTCGTTCCAAAAATAAAATCTCGCTACATATAAACATCTTTCTTTTAGGTAATAACTTTGAACAAAATTATGTATTACAAGAATTTCACTACTACATTAAATTAATTTAAAAAAATCGTAAATACGACATTACATTTCTTAATAGGAAAGCTTCAATGCTGTAAAATTAAATACTGTACACATCGAATTGCATGTTTAGGTGGTATGCAATGCTTGTTTACCGATTTTGATGTTGAAAGTAACAGCTGACCTGGTCTTAGATGCACCTACAAAATAAACACTCGGACATATGTCTGGATGCTCGAGTGTATGAATGTTGGTCATCCAGGAGAAATGTATTGACTGATACACTATCTAGCAGAAACTACGATTTATAGAAACAAAGATAGTTGAAGACAATCATAGTTGGAAGTCCACTGTACTCTATATATTCTAATGTAAAACTATCTTATTTTGGCTAATGCTGCTGTTGAAAAGATTTAGTGTAATTAACCTTTCTACTCACTATCTTAATACGGTACAGTTTTTATTCAGGCATTATCATTGCATGATTCACTAATGCGAAATAACCTTAGAAGTTCAAACACATCGACACATATACGAGGGTGCGCGCAGTAGCGTCGTATTTAAGGCATAATGCTGCAAGCCAGAAGGTTGCGGGTTCGATTCTTGATGGGTCATGAATTTTCCCCAATGATCTAATCCTTCCAGTCGCACTGTGACTTGAAATTTACTCAGCCTCTTACAGAAATGAGTATCAAGAATATTTTCTTTGGGATAAAGGCAGCGGACACACTGGACTGACATCCCTACTGGCATTCATGAATAAAAGAGGTAACATAATGTAAACATAGTAGACCTATCCATGCTGTAATACATTTCATTATAATTGATGATTATGATGATTATGGTACTGTTATGAACAAAATCCTTAATGCTGTCATCAGCAGTGTTGAATTCAGACCTTTTCCTCTGGGTGGGGGGGGGGGTTATATTAGACGGAAGGAAGTGAAAATGACAGCAAAAGAAACAATAATTTAGTTATGTCCCGAAAACAATAGAGGCTTTGTAAAATGGAACACGAAAAATGAGTTCAATTAAAGAAATAAAAGCTTTCATTCGTTATGTCTCCTGTTTTGTCATCATACACTGAAATAATTATGTTTACTGTATATGCTATAATTATTTTAGTAAACAAGATTATTATATTTGCTAAACAAAACTAACACTGAAAACTATGCCAATAAACAGAGAGCACATCTAACTTTCTAATTGTAACAATCGAGACTGAACATTCGGACAGTTTAAATTTAAACAATCAAGATCGGCCAGCAGACTGAGCTATGCGAATTGTGTCACCAACCGGCCTTTCCTAAAATCCCTTACATAAAAAAAAAAAACCTTCAAGGAAACAACTACCGTATCTGAAAATCTACTTAACAGAATTTATTTTACTTACTGAAAAGGCATATCAAATTGAAATATAATATGTAGCCTAAGCACTGAATTCATGACTGTGTCATGCACACAATACTTTTATGAAAAATGAGTTACATGTAATAGTTGTTTGTTTTGAAGCATCATGACGTCATGAATGTCGCACAATCTTCCCTGAAAAGTGATTAATAACAAGCATTGCTTTTACTGTTACTAAACAACTTGTTTTTCTCGTCAGTCCACAGGGAGTTTAGGCTAGAGAATAATCGTTTAACTCTAGTATTTGTGCCGGGAGTAGACATAATGAAGTCATCAACTGTTTTAAACGTACCTGCCCAGACTTCGCAGACTTTATATATATATATATATTTTTTTTTATTTCACCATTTCCTTCACTTCGCTACCCTCGGATTGAAGAATATTTTTCAGTCATGATTCTGTGACCTTATCAAAGAAGTTTGGTTCAACAATATTAGCATTTTCACTCCAGTTGAAACTGTCCGAAGAATATTGTCCTAAGTCATGATCCATACCCATTTAACTGTGCATAAACATTATGCACGTGGTCTTGAGGTTTCCCATTTGAGCCTTTTGTTGCTATGTGAACAGATCTATGGTCATTTCGAAATATGTATTATATATCTTTCGCGTGTTAAATATTACAGTACCTGGTTACCTGGTTTCAGCCTGTTATGGGCCATCTTCAGAACTGGTTGGTGCTGGTCTTGGCGCCTTTTGTGTTTGTGTTTCCTGTGGGGGTGTGTTTGTGTAGTATAATGTGGAGTCAAAGAGTGTGTGTGTTCTGAAATTGAGATGTGTGTTGAGAATTTCATTTGTATGTGTTTTTGTGTGTCTATATATTTCGTATCGTTCTAGTGTGTTTAGTTTTTGGCTTTTTGGTTGAATATGTAGAATTTCCATGTTTGTATTTATATCTCTGTAGGTGTGGTTAGCATTTGTGATGTGTTCTGCATATGTGGAGGTGTTTTGTAGTTTTGTTATGGCTGTGATGTGTTCTTTGTAACGTGTTTGAAATGATCATTGGTCATTGTCATTGTCATTGGTGTTCTATTTTACATTACTGTACTTAATTCTTTCACTGAACAGAGTCTTAGCAAACAAATGTTATCAGTAGGCTACTGTGTGTTGTAGAAGTCTAAGATTTTGAAAAACCTCACTAATTAGTCGTTTTATTGCAGCTCGAATAGTAACTTCCTTTCAAAGACAATTTGTATGTTCCAATCAGATTATTCTAAACTGACTTCGCCTTTTCACCATTTAAGCACGTAACAGTAGCAATACTGCAACTCCAGAACACGAAATAACTTTGAAGTTCTCAATTAATACAAATATAAAAACTTCACAGAATCAATAGTAAAAAGGTAAGGTAGCATTTACTTTTAATGTGGGTACCAGTATGTGAACAACAGGTTAAAGGGGACAAACCCTTCAGATTACTTTCTCTCATATCCTGTGCACGTGCATCTGTTCAAAGTTAGAATCTAAAAGAACGAAGTTTGTATGTGACTTGGTTTTAGTTTCAGGAAGAAATTGTTGCTCTAACATGGATTAGAATGATTTGATTATCGTTTTAATAACCATTGCAATTTTGTCAAACAAATTAAGGATGACCATCGAAGTTCCCTTGTAATACATTTATACAGATTCTCAGGATTATGATATAATTGATTGATGAATTCGCTTTTATCATTTCTGCCACCAGCTTGATAGTCAGGGATATGGTAAAATTCAACACATTAATATGCTCTAACTTTTATTTGTTAATGTGCTAGAAATGTGCTTAGAAGAATCCATTTCGGAAATTATTTTCTTAAGAATGAGTAACTCTAGAACTCTAGACCAAAGAAATACTATATATTTTTTTCTTTTTTGCTTAATTACAGTTATCATCTGTTTGCTGTTGGAGACATGTATGGAAGGGTTGTAATCTGGCAGCAACCTACCTACAAGGAAGATCAGTGACAATTTCTTCTTTTTTGCTGTGAAAGTGAAAGATCTGTTAAATGTTAATGAACTATTTTAATAAACTATGGACAACAGTATTTTCAAACGTTTCTTTTTTAACTAAATTACACTATTACTTCTACTGTTTTCCCTCTCCTATCAATGTACATTTCGTGGAAAAAAGAATGGGTCAATTCTTAGTCGTTAGAAATGCTGAGTTCTTCTATGCAGTTCACACATGTAAACGATCTACAGTTAAATGCTTTGAGGTTTGTTCATTGAAAGACGTCCGTCTGCAATGTAGTCAACCTTACGAGGTGTGTGTGTGGCATAAGGGCAACTTATCGCTTTCCATATCATAATTATTGAGAGTTCTGTTCCCAGCAGTGTAAAATTATTTTTTATTTAATTTTTAATTGATTTATCTTAAATGTTAAATGATATTGGTTAATAAACTTCGTTATGTCCGTCTTGTAAAAATATTATTGCTCATCACCAGTGGGCTATTATTAGGTGAGATCTGGCCTGTGTAAACAAAAATAATAGTTGTTTCACTTCATAAAAAAAAGGCGGAAGCACATCAAATATAAATAAATAGGGACAGTGGCGGTTTCTCGGGGGAGGGAAAGGAGGAACGTCCTCCTCACATTTTTCTTCTTTTGAAAGTAAATACCAAATGAAATATATGCCTTGAAATTCGAGGAAGATTCGATAATTTTTAAGTTCACACCTATAAGAAAATCTCGGTTGATCGAGTTTTAAACGGCGCGCAATCATGTGCTGCTAGAAAACTGTGAGAAAGATGAGAGATTGTTTGTGTGGAGGAAAGCCAATCCTTTCCTCCTTTACTGCAGTTAACACACATAGACAACAGCGCACTAGCGGCGAGAGACAGAAGCAGAGTTTTAAAGCAAGTAAATGAGTGGATAGGGAGGAGATCCTCCTCTGAATCAGCGCATGGGGGGGAAATAGAAACCGACTGGTCTTGCAGCAAGCTCGCTACTGCTGCCATCTAACGATGCTGCATTCAACCAGACTATAACACGTCATCTAGGAGGAGACAATAAAAGCAGTTTTAAAGCAAAGCTATGAAAGACATCATATAAACTTTTTTTTTAAATTATAAATCAAAATATATTCATTGCACTTTATATAAGCTATATTCATGGTTTGAAACTTTCGAGAATATCTGAAAGTTGAAGTTGGATTTATATAAAACAAAGAGGAAGTAGTTCTAATTTAGTATCGCAGATCTTTTTGACCTCTGAAATTCACTTCCATTCATTGTCTACTGGACAGGTCAACAGCCAAGTTGTCAGTTTTGTACAAATTAATATATTTGAAATTGAAGGTATTGCAAACTACATTATTTTTAACATAAAAAAATTAATCGGCCACCAGCAGCTTTGAACAATAATTTTTTTACATGATTTTACAAGACCTGATTCTTCAAAAGCATGTGATACTGAACTTGTAAAATGTACATGTGGCAACACAGACCACGTGGGTGGGTGCAGTGTTCTCGCTTTCCTAACAGATTATTTCTCATTCCCATTTCCTTAAAATGGTTCCGGTTACGTGTTAGTAGCTGGTCTCTTCCAACACGTGTGATGCTGTAGTGTGCGTGAAAAATGCTGCGAGGTTGTGAATTTTCTTGTAATTGTTAATTTGTGCAATTATTCAACAATGAATGGAAGTGAAAACATATTATATTTTGGACAATTTAGGAAACTCAGTTTACAAAAGCAGATTATTGATATACAAAAGGGAAGGACAACCCTGACACTACCTGGTCTTACATGTATGCATGTAGGCTAATTTGTAGCATGTTTCTCTCAAAAAGGTGTCATTTTGCGCTGTTACCTTCTTTCCTCCTCATAAGAAATATGCAAGAGCCGCCACTGACTAGGGAAATAAACACTCAAATACATAAAGAAAAAATGACTATGGTTGGGATTACACAAACTACCTGCGTCAACCTGCACAGCATGGAGTTCACAAGATTATGGAACATGTCTGCATTCGTGGCCACCTTTTCCCACGTAATTAACTCTGTTCCACGATTCATTAGCTGTTCGAATGGTTGGTTGTTCTACCCAATTAGAGCGTAGGATCCCTTTGATTCTAGCCCACAAATTTTCAATCGAATTCATATGAGGTGAATTTGGAGGCCAATTGACTAGGTCGACATCAGGTTGGCTGTGTGTATTGGTGGTTATTTTGCTGGAAGAGAAGTGTTCCTTCTGGATATCGTTCTTGGATGGAAGAGTTCATTACATCTGCCAAAATGTGTTTATAGACTTCTGTTGTAAACCAGTAATTATGGATACATTCCAGAAGTCCTGTTCCATCATATGACATCCATCCCTGACACGTGACCCAATCTGTTAAGTCTTCTCACTAAGTGGCCATTCATACGATAAACTAGAACATCACTCCAGGACTGTTATTGCTACTGGAGACAATTACCTCTTCAGAGAAAATGTCATTTCTCCAATCGAAGTCTTGCTGGAGAGCAGCATACACTAGAGGTTCACAAAATACTCCATCTTGAAATCATTCCTCACTGCTTGACGACATCTTATGCCCAGTGCCGGATTTAGGCCTAGGCAACCTAGGCAGTTGCCTAGGAAACCCGCGAAATTTACAGAACAAGTTTCCGGGTAGAGGACAACTGACAAAGAGAGCAATACAGGAATAGGTTAAAAAGTGGCGCGCTACAGTATCTGTGCAAAATGTATCTGTGAAAGTGTATCTGAACACGATTAGACATGCACAGCTGTATTGATGCTGCAGGGAGTCACTTTCTTTATCTATAAAAGGAGAGTCCTGTTCAACACTTTGCTTCTATATTTACTCTATACTTACACGGGCTACTTTTTGTATCTGCACCATTCTATATATCGTCAACAATACTATTTAACCACTTTCCAGCATGTGCACTATATAATCTGATATTTGTATTTGTATTTATTTTGCTAATAATTGTAACATAAAATATAATATAAACAGATAAATCTTTAGCTCACGCTTGAAAGAAAAGGTTTATTCCGCAAAGAGTTGGAGATTATTTTTCAATTTAGTTTATACCTCCTATCGAAGTAAGAAATACTCGTAATAATTGAAGAGTCGGCTGGAACAACGTTATAAGTTACATTTGGTAAAATTTACAGGAGCTGCAAAAATGTGGACATGTACAATGTTGTTCTTATAGGGTAGCAAACTTTTGAGTGGACAAATTTCACGTACTGCATTGATGGACAGTTGCAAGCCAAAGAGTATAGCAAGGTAACATGACATACAACATTATTACATGGAAACACGCCAAATGAAAATTTTGTAACTTACAATGTTGTTCCAGCCAATGCTTCAATTATACCACCAACAAAACCAATACTTAAAAATAAGCCACAGCTTGCCTTTCACAAATCAATTTTGTTTCAACAATGAATAAGTTTGGATATGTTTCTTTGCATCGAGTCTGATTTACTTCGTTAGATGGACTTTTATGACATTTACAATGCTTTTTCTATGAAGGAAGTGCGAAGGAAATCTTTTTAATTTACAAGAAGATGTATGTATTTTGACGCCAGTAATTTATTGTTTTCTTAATTGTAACATTTCTTTTAAAACTATTTTAAACTAAACATGACCTTTATGTTGTTGTTGCTGTTTAATTAGCTATCCGAAGACAGCTATTGTTTTCTTAATTGTAACATTTCTTTTAAAACTAATTTAAACTAAACATGACCTTCATGTTGTTGTTGCTGTTTAATTAGCTATCCGAAGACAGATCTGAACCTCACAAGTGACACCACTTATGAGGCAACTAGGCCAGGAGATAATGTGGTAGGGTGGCCAGTTTCTTTTCACCTCCATTGCATACAATCGCCAAGTAGTTACATATTACTCTATTCAGACTTCAGATGCCATGACCTGTATAATAGCTGCTTGTAACTTATTTGTGGGAGTTGGGGGGTGGCAAATTTTAGCACTGCCTAGGGGCGGCACTATACCTAAATCCAGCCCTGCTTATGCCACATTATCTGAAATATCTCCACATGGTGTGTGGGGAATCGGGAAAGTTGGATGCCATCTTGAGTTCAGAGGCAGCTCTAAAGGGATGGTTTTCAACTTCCCTGAATAACATGACGTCCCTTTTCCTTGTAAAGTTTCGCAGCCAACCAAGAATTGGACGATTCGAACTTCACAATTGTCGAGACCAAGTTTAGTCCACCTCTCAGCAATTGAAAAGGGACTCCAATCACTCTGGATGCCCTCGATGTAGAATACCTTAAGCCAGTGGTCATCAGTACCTACTCGCTGAAATGGGTAAAGGGTAAGGAGTGTATTGCAATATGCATCATTGTGCAGGAGAAAGCATACCCGCCAGCAGCCACGGATGCACGCTGGTGCTGTAAGAGACTTGCGGATAAGAGATGCTAGCCTGAGAGTGCACTGTGCTGATGACACTGTCCTAAGTGAACCAAGACAATTATTTATTGACGGAATTGTTGTCTGTCTGCCATTTCAAGAGTAATGACGAGACAGTTTTATTTTCAGGCAATAGTATTGTTTTGGAGAAAGGGTTTTATTATTTACTAGAGTTCAGGCATAATTATATTACAAGAGATGTAGCTACATAAATCTAGCTTTGCGAGACATATGATGGGAAGTTTATAATTAAAAAATTAAGATGTTGGAGACTCGAACCTTGAACTAGTAGGCCCCTACTACTCACTCGCTTTGTAGACCCATGCTGTAACAATCTACGCTACTCAAACTGATAATATCAGATCGGTATAATACGTGGCTTTCCTGTTCATTTTGTTTCGATTGATTTTGTATTTTATCAATTTTATTATTATTTCAATCTCCAGAGGTCCTGTTGTATGTAAAATCAACCTTCGATTTGATAACATATTTCAGACTCAAACAAAATAGAGAAAAATTTAAATAGTTTAATTATATGTTACCTGGTAAATTACAATTTTGACGAGACGAGTATGCTCAGTATTATGTATCTGGAACTTGGAAAATGTTGGCAGCCCTTTCTTTTTGCCACGAAGTGTACAATACTGCTACTCTCCAACTTCATAAATTAACTCGAAATCTTCTGCAGTCTAGTTCCAGAGCCATTCACGTCGTCTGCAGGTTCCTGCTACAATAAAAATATAAGAACTATATATTTTTATTTTATTATACAGAGTGATTAAAAAAGTTGTGCTCAAACTGAAGGAGCTTATAGATGGATTGGAATATAACAATGTTACAACAGGACTTCGTAGGCTAGCTTTAGGAAGTAATAATCCTGAACCAATATACTGTAAGTTTGCGAATTCAGAAACTGCATGATGAAAAACATACAAATGAAGTAATGGTAATTTGTGTAAAAATTTAAGTAGGCAAAGGTTAATTGAACTTAGCAATTCATTTTGTATTACACCAAAAGTTGTTCGAACTGGCAACCTCCACGTTCAGTTTAGGAATTGCACAATCGATAGAAACTTAGCAGGAGCGTACGTAAGCTGGAGTTACCAGGTTTGAACACCCCCCCTCACCCCTTGAAACTTAAAAAAATAGGCCTACATATTTAGATTTGAGTATTTTTTTTATCCATAATCGTTTTCTCCTCTTTAATTTTTCACTGTCAGAGTAACAAAATCTACATCAACATAAGCCATCGTCCTCCTACTCTTTCATTATAATCCCTGTGCTTGGTGATGTGGCATGTTCGAATTATAATAATGCTATCTTTTTATAGAGAGACCTACCACCTATCTATCATACACAAATAACTGTTGACCACACACGCACGCACGCACGCACGCACGCACGCACGCATACACACATTTATGATTATTGTACAGTGTAATAATGACACAAGCATTTTTTATTACATAAAATTAAACAGAAGTTAAAATTTGTTAAAAATTGGATGGCTATGAAAAAATTACGTGTTCGACATAACTAATGCTAACCACACATACAATATCATAAATACAGACATGGAAATCCTACACATACAACCCAAAAACTCAACACACTAGAACAATATGAACTAGGCTATACAGACACACTAAAACACACCCTAATCAAATTCTCAACACACAGATCAATTTCAGAACACACACACTATTTGACACAACTCTTCATCACACGAACGCACCCACACAACAGGCAGCGAAGTTGAGATAGCGCCGGGATCTAGCAGGCTCTGAGGATGGTGTCAAGTAACACCGAAACAGCTGTAAGCCACACATGCTTACATAATTAACACGAGTAAGATCACCATTTAATCAATTAATTATATTAAAGTCTTAAAAGTAGTGTACGCAAGATTCAACATGGGTAAATTATCTATAAAATAAACTTATGTTTATTGGGACCTCCAATAAAATCAGTGTTTTCACATTAAAAAAAGAAACATAATGTATAGCTAAA
Source organism: Periplaneta americana (assembly GCF_040183065.1). Classification (NCBI taxonomy): domain Eukaryota; kingdom Metazoa; phylum Arthropoda; class Insecta; order Blattodea; family Blattidae; genus Periplaneta; species Periplaneta americana. The sequence goes on from NC_091128.1 coordinate 101,781,274, forward strand.
ATTAATGAATACAAACGTTTGGACAATATAACACGAGCCTTCAACTTGGAAAAACAAAAAAAACTCAACATAAAATGGAACTTGGTTGGTAAATCGTTCAGACAGAAATAACATAGTCGCACATTACGAAATTACTATGAATTATTTATTATTGATCGTGTTGAACTCAAACATTTGCGAAATTTCTTTGCAGAGAATTCCTTTATAATTGACTTGAAGTCATTGGTCTTCAGGATGTCAGACATGTCAACTCTTTGCTACAAGTCGTAATTTTTTGTCCTTCTACCGAGTTAAGGCTTCCCCACACCAACGCGAAATATTCGCAGCCGTGGCGGCGACGAATATTTCGCGTATACAGCGGCAACGAAATTCGCAAGTTATCCCACACCGACGCGAAATATTCGCAGCGCTGACGGAGACCAAATTTCGCGTATGCAGAGGAATGTCATGTCGTAGCTCCTATGATAGTCAATCAATGGCACTGTTATTTTTATGATTGGCGGGTCAATGTCTGAGGAAAGCATGGAACAAATTTTGAAATAAAAATTGTTTTTAAAACGCGGGGGAGGGGGAAGATACTAATTTGGAAGTGATCTGTTGAAAATAGACATTTACAATTCAGAAGTGGCTAGCGGCAAACTTTTTTATTTTTCACGTTAGATGGGGGGTCAAAGCGAATGAAATGTTGAGAGAGAATGGAAATTACTTTTAAAAGTTGCCGCTATTCAAAATCTTTACTGGTTTTTAAGTTACGGCGAGTTAAAGAAAACAGTATTTTTTACTTGGCGAAGAACTCAAGACAACCTCTTGTCTGGTAATACATAAATATTTGCTCTGATTTCAAATCCGCTTACACAATACTTCCATCGCTTAAATTGTTTTAATTACTCGTATGTGTTTTGAAATGTAATAATAAATATTAAAATAAATGTAATTAAAATATAAATAATGCCATTAAAATAAATGTAATGACAATATTAAAATAAATGTAGTTACAATATTAAGATAAATGTAACTGAAATATTAGAGTACATTTTATTAAATTATTAAAAGAAAAGAATCAGAATGGCGAACGATGATATCTAGCATTTAGCCTTAGATGTTGTGCTTGCGGTTGCAAACGTTGTCAAAGAACTTATAGCTCTGGAGGAGAGAACAAATAGAAAAAAGAAAGAAGTGTGGTGAGAAAGAAGTCCACGTAGAAAAATACAAAAGTGCATCAGAAACAAGAAGTTAAAGATATCTGAAAAGATAAATTGCCTATGAAACTAATATTCAGAGAATCCCTCATAATATGAATTACCATCCCAGGACATATAAATAATTGAAAATAGTGAAATGAAATAAAAGATCCTTTATTAGTAATATATTTTTTATTCCTACTCAGAGAGATGACATTGGAAGATTCTCGGTCATTTAGCAATTTTCTAGGAATTGATGAGAGTACGTTCAACAAACTCCTAACACCATATAAATCATTTTAGTGCCGTGAAATCAATACATTCACATTTGGAAACAATTATTATACTTTAATTGTCCGCGTTTCTATTGTAATGTAATACGTCTAAACCCCCTCAATAACATATTTTTCATGTTTTTTTCATCATTAGATACAAAAAGAAAACCATACTGACTTTTATTAAACTTTTTAGCAAACTAATACTCCCTTGAATGTATAATGGCTACATTCACTAAAATGCGCTCTCAATGCAGAAAGTATAATAAAATTCATATATTATTTGCAGTTCTAAATATATGATCGTGCAAAAATAGTATACAATATACGTGTGTTAAGTGCGTAACAAAATCTCGAAAACAGAAGAGACTCCACTTCGTCTCGTCTTTTCTAACTTTTCTTTGATTCTGTTATAATGCGTCCTTCAAGAGAAGGAAGACAAGAGATGATGCCAAGTCTAAAATCTGGGAGGGGTTTGTCCCACAAGTAGTGATATTCGCGTATAATTAATAAAATTATCCTGTTTATGTGTAAGTGTAAGTGTGAAGCATATGTACTAGGTATATATTTTTGCTAATTTTTTCGGCGATGTATGAAATGGAGGGGGAAAGGAACTGGCCACCCTACTCCATTATCTCCTGGCCAAGTTGCCTCATAAGTGGTGCCTTCTTGGTATCATTTGTGAGGTTCAGACTTTTCTTCGGAAAATTGACTAAACAACAATCCTATAATATTGTATTTAATATTTAAAAATTAATTGCAAGTCGGTTATTTTAACATTATGTAGACAAATATCGCATAATACTCGTAAAATAAAAATATTAATTTAAGTCCAAAACATTGATTATTTATTATTGATTGAGCTGTAGTGACACCAAACGCGAGTCTAATGTTAAGAGATACAGCGCGAATCCGTAAGGTTTAATGAAAACAATTAATAGGCCTATTTATGTTTATTGAAACAACTCTTCTGTACTAGCTAATACAAAAGTTCCTAGAGTATTTCATAGGAATAAAATATGAATGAGATTAGTTTTAACAAAAATTGCTATTAAATTAGGCTTATATGTTTGCTTTTAAGAATGAAACCTTTCCTAAACTAAGAAAATTATTAACTTTGAACTATTAAACCTTAGTAAAATGTTAAATGACGCAAAATTCATATAGGTAAGTTCTCTAGAAATATATTTCTGTGTTAAGCAATGCTATGATATTCTGAAGGATTGATAAAAGTCAACAAAGATGCGAATATGAAATCATTACTTATAGACAGGCCGTATGTAGGCTAGAATTTTTCTCTTAAGATATGTTATAGATGTAAATAACTTACCACTTTAATTAAATTCCAATTGGATTGCATCTCATATTGCCCTTTTTCCTTACTTACTTGTAATCCTCTAGAATAAATCGTATAAAACTGGATGTTTCCTTACAATTTCTCACAGAACACTATCAGCGAAAAAAACCGCGCAGGCGGGGAATCTAAATTTCAACGCTGCAGATTCGCACACTCATATACCGCAATGTACACTGAGACAGTGGCAACTTTGCGAAGTGAAACATTCGCCACCGGTGCGAATATTTCGCGTCGGTGTGGGGAGGCCTTTACAGTAGCAGGAGATTTTAATGTTGATGCAGATGGTCGGAAATTAAAATTAGTGTTACATTCTGATCTGTGCATAAATTAGCATGGGGGACCCCTGTGCTCGTGGGACCCCCGGGCAACTGACCACTGTGTCCATGCGTTAAGATGACACTGGCTAACTGGTACTTTGCGTGATGTTTTAACTTGAATAGCAGAAGAAGATTCACAATGTACGAGAAAAATCAAGTCACATTGTTATTTAATTCCAACCTGATCCCGAACTATGCCTCCGAGTTCAAAATTGTTTAAAAGTTACAAAGTAGAACTTCAAAACACGTTCATGATTCCCTCATACCATAGCATTTTGTATGTATGTATTTATTCACACTGCAAATGGGTATATACCCGGTGGCAGGGTAATAATATAGAAATAATTAAACAATTAAAAACAAAAATTTTTTACTGAATGGAAACAATTTTATTTATTACATGGAGAGCAACAAGCGAAGATGAAGATAATCACCAAACCTTGCCTCATAACACACGCAAAACTTCCCAGTACAAATGTTCATAATCTATTACTTACAACTTACTAATGCTCATAAAAACTATTCTAATCCATTCCTCCGTAGATACAGTAATCATAACCACTGCAGAAATTATAATAGTCTAGAAATTTAAACTCGTGCATTACCTTGCTACGTCCGGTCTTCCCAATGCTGTACGTTGGACTAAACAGAGCCCAGTCTTAGAACACCGGTACAGGACTTGAAGACAGAGGGCAGTTGGGAGTTGTGCTTATTTCAACCAATGACAATATAGATAGAAAAGTCGCTTGTTTTGAAGTTACGTGAGGTACAGCTTAGGGCAAAAATAATGACATGATTCGTACAGTAAAATGTAAGAAATGGATTCAAACAAGTATTCCTTTGTATCAATTCATTTTAATCATCATTATCACCATCATCATTATCGTCATCTTTGTTCACGCGTTAGGTCAGTAGGTTAGATCTGTTCCTACTTCAGCGCAGCACTTCGTAGGTCTGTTTCATCTCGCCGCCTCTTGGCTTATAGTACTATGTTAGGTCCATTTATTTAGGACATCTTTCTTCATTCTTTCTATGTGATTTATCTAGTTTTGTTGATATGTGCTACCAAGTTCAGTAAATCGTTAAATGCTATCTCATCCATTCGGAGATAATTCCTAAAATCACAGGACTCATTTTCTCTCAACCCGGAAACAAGTGGCTTCCTTCAACGCTAGCTAAGGTTTCACTCCAAGCTGAACATGTTTTGTATTTTAATTTTCTTTTCCTGCGATTCATTTTCCTCACGTACAATACACTCACTAATACTTTCAACATGTTGAAAGTGCAACGGGTCACCCCAATGTACGGAAATGACAATCTTACACCACTAACACGAAGTATTAGTTTTTGCCCTAATTTTGTATTAGTGGTCAACGAAAGGATTAGCCTTTGACAGGCTACTGAGGATAGTCCCGTCGGGTAAAGACTGTCAATACCATGGATGGGCAACTCGTGCTCCCAAAGTGCTAAAAATCTTGAAAGAGAGAAAGGCAGACGGAGCCAGCCGCAGCAGTTACAAGTTGTTTGTAGTTTCGCTGCAAAAGCCACGGTGCGCTCTGGCGGCTCATGCAGGTGATCGTGATATCTACTCCATGATTTCAATTTCAGTATGACGCATGGTACAATAATTATAGTAATTTTAGACAGACTGTACCTAAACACACATAACAAAATTATATTATTTCCTAGCTTTGTAAATTAGTTTAGTACTGGAAACACAAACTGAATACACCTTTTCAAGATACAACAAATATAGCTGCGACACTTATTTATTATTACACTGTTTGTTAATATTGTTTATTATATGTCTTATTTGAAACGTAGAACGGTAGAATTTAAAAGTCTTTATACATTAAAGAGTATTCCTCTGTTCTCAGAAAGGTAATAGTCTGTATTCGCAAACAATAACAAATTCAAGGAAGTATTTTTTACATGTCAGGCAGATGAAATAACTTAAACTTACTTCTGAGCTCTTTCTTTACTTTGAGAGCTTTTACACTTCTTTCTTGTATTAAACTCTGCCTCAAGCACATACAGTATATATGGAACCAAAGAATATATTTGGAAATTCTGACTTAGGCAACATTACGAACAGTTCGATTCCTGATTTTGCTGGAATCTGAGTGGCGTGCTGTTCTGTAGATTTATTAATTCAAGCTATAAATTTTCAGATTTTCTATCGGCGTAAGCCAAAAAGATTTCAGAAAGATTTCGATTCCTTGTCAATTGTCACTGTTTCTCCAAACTTAGCAGTGAATTCTGCTGTAGGTCTTGAAGTAGAGTCTTATATTTGATAAGTAGATTTTCTTATCACTCTTCAAGATAGTTTATAGGCCTAGTCAAAGAAAGTGAAGTTGTCTATGTTCTACATAATACTAGCACATTTCAAATTTACCCATAAATGTTCTTAGCTAGTCGATTATATGTCTTGCAATTCTGTAACTCGCACGCACAACTTGCTAATGATATTTGATATCAGTCTCATCTTGTTAATATCCCATTTTTACCTTTAGCTGTTCTATGTAAAGCAGATGCAGACAGTATTTCTTTACTAAAACTTCACTGTTTATTTGTAACATAAAATGTCATGCGTAAGAAAGTGTAATAGAATACAAGCTTTACCTCCCTTCTTAATAAAAAAAATTCTCTTTTTACTCGTAACTAAAGGAAAATGATCTGGGAATTATATTTTTCACTTAAAACGAGCCGCCACTTACTGCAGACGCGATCGAACTTGTGTCTTGAAAGAACCGCACATAGATAGTACAGCTAGTACAGAGTTCGTTCTACCTGCACTGAGATTGTGTTAACACTTTGAGAGCACGAGTTGCTCACCCATGTTCAATACTCTATCCAACTATTAATCTGATGTGTGTATGAGAGAAGGGACTACCTTGCCAGCTGCTTTGTAAACACTGTATTATTCTGACTGTACTTAACCTCGGAGTAAATGTGCCTCAACTTCGAACTCTAGTTATAACATACTGCGCATGCTCATGACCCAAATTTTGTTTCTGGGTCGGTACAATTAATTTTCAATTCATCTATTGCATCTTCTGAACATCTGCACAAACACAAATAATCGCAATGGAACATGGAGCTGGAACTTTACCCAATTCAAAACCCCACATTCGACTACTGTCCATGCGAGACGTGATTTATCAAGTCAATCAAATTTATGCGGACACAAACGAAGCAGACTTATTAAGCTAATACAGAGGTAACGAACCCAGAATGAAGGCAACTCTAAAATAAATATGATATATATTATTTTAGTTGGTTATTTAACGACGCTGTATCAACTACGAGGTCATTTAGCTTCGATGAGATTGGTGATAGCGAGATGGTATTTGTCGAGATGAGGCCGAGGATTCGCCATAGATTACCTGGCATTCACCTTATGGTTGGGGAAAACTTCGAAAACAACCCAACCAGGTAATCAGACCAAGCGGGGATCGAACCCGCGTCCGAGCGTAAAATATGATATTAAAAGAGTAAGGATTTACCGAAAGGAGTGGTGATTTAATTTAATTAATTCCTATATTTTACGAGACTTTATCAACTGTTAAAGTTATATAGCGTCTGAATGCGATGGGAGTGATAATGCCAGCGCATTGAATCTAGAGTCCAGCTCTGAAAGTTATCCAGCATCTGGTGAGTGGGAAAAAAGTTCGGGGCAGAAGATATCAGATCATAGACAACATTAAGATACTGTATATGGATCGTATTTATCTCTGCAACTACGATACTACAGCAACGCAATAAGTGTCAATAGGCAGTTAATCTCACGAAGTTTTGTTTGACATCTTGCAAGTTCTCGATATGCAAACTTGTGGTTACACGGCACACGTCTAGAGAATATTCCAATATTGCTCCCACACACTGCACAGCGGGCACCATCTATCGCCTGCATCGCAGCTGTGATACAGCGCCGTAACTTCTGCAGGTTATTTGACAAAGTAGAAACGCAAACATTGTCCTTTACATACTCATACAGGAAGAAAATGAGGAAGGATTAGGTTAGGTGAGTACGGGCTATTCCATATGAAATCGATCAGTAAAAAACCTTGCATTTTTTTATACTCTAATTTTTTCCCTACTTATACAAGGTGCTGAGGGGAGTGCATTTTCAAACATATACTATCGAAAGTCAAACGGTTTTCGTATTATTGAGCGACAAATTTAGCGTATTTTATAAAAACAAGCCTCTTTCAGCGCTCAGAACTCTGGAACCATTTACTGCAGAACATTGAACGAGAGCTTATTTTGAAACTTACATTTGGTAGGCTATGTTAAGAAGTAATCCTTATTTTTATTGTACACAGAGAGACAGATAATCTGATTTTACTTACTTTTAGGCTTTTTGCCAATTTGTAAAAATTAAAAAAAATATTGAGAAAAAACCTTGCATTATTAAGAGGGATTCGGCATTGTTTGCTTAGTGGTACGGCAATAAGTTTCGAGGGTATTAAATAGATAATTTTCACAAGCCTAGAATTGAACGGTACAGTACCGCACGCACTGGCCGAGAGCTGAAGATAAGCGAGCGTTGGGCGTCATTTTACTCCTGTGTTTATGAAAACCTGTGATAAAGCTAGCACAGCCATGCGCTGCTAGACGACACATCACGTGTTTATGTCTCCTGGCCTTGCTTGCCTAGGCTAGCTCCTGCCTCACAGTCAACTGGTTAGTTCACGCGCGTACTAATTATTTTCTTTATTTGATATTTTCAAAACTTTCTTATCAACGTGCCATCAGTAAAAATATGTGTTTATTTGTACTTTCAATACAGAATCTAACTATATATTTTAAAAATATTTTTTCCTTGGGAAAGACGTCTTAATGAAGAAAAATCTAAATTCCTCCATTTCCATAAAAAGTAAGAAAATCTGTTTATATGTCAATATAAACTTCAATTTCTCAGCATCAAAATAAATCATGATTTTGATCATAGGGTGAAAGGGATTCGGAGCTACAACAGTTTAAAGTTGCTAATTTTATGAAAAATACGATAAATTTAAATATTTTTAATTTAAACAATATGAAGTTCTGATGCCTCAAACTTTGCACAAAGCATTGTATCACAGTTCTCTACGTACAAAAAGTTTTATTATGTTTAGAAATTGTAAGGTAAATTTTCTCTATATTTCGGTCGATTTGAGATGGAATAGCACGTACGGAGGCCACCTCATAAAGTTTTAGTCTTCGGTAGTGCAGCGACCAATCCAACGTTGAGGTAGGCCTACATGAAGGTGGAAGTGAGATGGTGCATCTTTCTGAAAAATGAACTAGTCTTCCTCTTCCTGCAGTCACAACAAAACGACGAGCTGCGAAATTTAGGACACAAAAAGATCTCTATACTCCAATAGCGTAATTTCCTAAAAATTATGTGCGCATGCACAGATGGTAGCTGTACATTTAATAAATTGGTAGATATCTAATATCTATTGAAACTAACTGCGCTCCTATACTTACTTACTTACTGGCTTTTAAGGAACCCGGAGGTTCATTGCCGCCCTCACATAAGCCCGCCATTGATCCCTATCCTGAGCAAGATTAATCCAGTCTCTACCATCATATCCCAAATCCCTCATATCCATTTTAATATTATCCCCCCATCTACGTCTCGGCCTCCCTAAAGGTCTTTTTCCCGCCGGCCTCCCAACTAACACTCTATATGCATTTCTGGATTCGCCCATACGTGCTACATGCCCTGCCCATCTCAAACGTCTGGATTTAATGTTCCTAATTATGTCAGGTGAAGAATACAATGCGTGCAGCTCTGCGTTGTGTAACTTTCTCCATTCTTCTGTAACTTCATTCTCTTAGCCCCAAATATTTTCCTAAGAACCTTATGCTCAAACACCCTTAATCTCTATTCCTCTCTCAAAGTGAGAGACCAAGTTTCACAACTATACAGAACAACCGGTAATATGACTGTTTTATAAAGTCTAACTTTCAGATTTTTTGACAGCAGACTAGATGACAAAAGCTTCTCAACCGAATAATAACAGGCATTTGCCATATTTATTCTGCGTTTAATTTCCTCCCGAATGTCATTTATATTTGTTACTGTTGCTCCAAGATATTTGAATTTTTCCACCTCTTCGAAGGATAAATCCCCAATTTTTATAGTTCCATTTCGTACAATATTCAGGTCACGAGACATAATCATATAATTAGTTTTTTCGGGATTTACTTCCAACCCTATCGCTTTACTTGCTTCAAGTAGAATTTCAGTGTTTTCCCTAATTGTTTGTGGATTTTCTGCTAACATATTCACGTCATCCGCATAAACAAGAAGCTGATGTAACCCGTTCAATTCCAAACCCTCTGTGTTATCCTGAACTTTCCTAATGGCATATTCTAGAGCGAAGTTAAAAAGTAGAGGTGACAATGCATCTCCCTGCTTTAGCCCGCAGTGAATTGGAAAAGCATCAGATAGAAACTGGCCTATACGAACTCTGCTGTAAGTTTCACTAAGACACATTTTAATTAATCGAACTAGTTTCTTGGGAATACCAAATTCAATAAGAATATCATATAAAACTTCTCTCTTAACCGAGTCATACGCCTTTTTGAATTCTATGAATAACTGATGTACTGTACCCTTATATTCCCATTTTTTCTCCAATATCTGTCGAATACAAAAAATCTGATCAATTAACTGCGCGCCTATTGCTTACATAATTACCTAAATAACCGTATTAAAATCGGAGCAAATATTTTGGAACAGTTGTGTTAAGAGGGCCACTTATAGACCTAATATTCCGTTATCTTGGTGATATTGTGTACTTGGTTGTCACTATAACGACATGATTCAACAGCTTCACGCTGATTGTCCAGTTCAGCTTATTATTCTTTAACTTTATAATTAAATGTGGCCTTTACCTCCAAAATACTTGGATAACATTAAATTACTATGTTGTTGGATATACACTTTTTAACTTGCAGTATATAATCACTGATTAACTTTATAATTATTTACTGTATCAACATTAGGAAATTAGCTGGCTGACTAGTTTCTAAGCGGTATTCTCCACTAGGCTTCGGACAATGAAGGATATCACTTCGAAACTAGTCAGCCGGTAATTTTCTAATGTTGACACAGTAAAGAATTATAAAGTCGATCAGTAAATTACTATAGTCTCCACTATGTGAATGTGGTGAAATTGGTGATATTAATCATAATTATCTCACTAGCATGTACTTTTGCTTCTCATTAATCAAAACGTAAGTTTCTGAAAAGAAGTGACAAAAATAAAGGGTCATGGTCCGTGGCACAAGGCTTCAATTGTATTCAATCAAGAACATAATATTTGTTAAAGCTCTTAAAAATCACATATAGTAGTTAACACTAAAATGTGTTATTAACTAATATAGACCAAGGATTAAGACTTTGAAATTAAATAATAACAAAGCCGTTAAAATTCAGACCAGCAAGATTGGCTAGGACTAGACTGCGTACCTTTTAGATACTAATCCCTGAATTATCTTTGATTGAGGTTCTGGCTGATATGTACATCTATTATCAGGCAGTACATCTCGCTTGACGATATGTGTCAGAGGAAGAACATTGTTCGTATGCATCTGAAATCTGATTAGTGTAATATGTTACTAGTCAGTGATATATGCAATGGAGGGGGGAAAGGAACTGGCTACCAGTGCTGCTCATCAGAGTGACTGCTACCGCGGAGGAATAGGAGATTACGAATGAAGCTCTCCACCGGTGATCTCCGGTACTACCGTAGGTGGAACAGGGGACATACGGAGGGATGCGGTGGTTCGGAGCGAAGCGACAGTTAGTTCAAGGACGACCGGCGCGTACGGACTGACTGTAGTTGTGAGTGGAATAAAATGGCACCAAATCGGATATCCGTCGCATGGAAATTCTTTAATTTAGTTGAATGTAATAATAAAGTCGCACATTGTAAACTTTGTGGGCGAATTTACTCTAAGGGTGGTGGAACTTCGAATGTGTTAGACCATTTGAAGCGATCGCACAAACGCGAACTTGATGAAAACAATTACGCAAAACATTTGATACGATTTCTTTTTAAATTGTTTAAGTGCTATTGTTCCCAAAGGCCCACAGTATAGGAAAAAGTCTTGAAATTTCTCTAAAACGTAACTTTCGAGGCAATAAAAACATGTGAAATATTTAAAAGACGACTTGAGTTATATTTTGCTGTTTAGACAACTTAAGTTATATTTTACTGTTTGGATTAAAATATTGAGTTTCTGAATGAAACTAAAGAAACATGTGGTAATAATATAATTACAATTATTCTTAAGTTGATATCCGCTTATATTTTTATTACAGAGAAAGAGTGGCGCGTTTTAGAAGAGGCAGTTCAAATACTGACACCCTTTAACACAATAATCACAATCCTGTCCGGTGAAGAATCTGAATAAATTATGTTGGACAGTAAATTTTAACCCATTGATAGCCCACGTTTCTTTTGTTCCATTCTGAAGCTCCCTCAATATATTTTACGTTAAACTAAACCGATTAGAATAATAATTGACAAACACTGTTTGCGATTAAACGAGAGTTTCTAGGAGAACTACAGTATACATGTTTACATTAGCTACTGAAAAGCTTTACTTCTGCGTTAGTTTAGCAGTTAGATTGAATGTTATTAATTTGATCAATGACATACAACTAATACGCCTTTCCACATATACTATGAATTTTAAAACTAGAAAAAATCTGTCAGCTAACGTAGCACTTCAAGCAAAACAAGGAAAAAAAAAAGAGCCGAAGAAAGAGAGAGGGATTAACATAAAAGAGAGAATAAACAACAACAAATTACAACTTATTTTAAAAGATACGCGGACGTCAGCGGACTCGAATCACTACCTGATCCGATTAAAGGAATGCTCAGCGGAAAGTGTATGTCTGCTCCACAGCACATATACGACCTGCGCGGCATCAATCGGAGGTAATCCGGAGGTCTCCGATTGAAAGCGCGCAAACAACTGCTCCGGAGAAAACCTAATCATAAGCAGCACTACTGGGTACCCTACCCTATTATCTCCTGGCCTAGTTGTCTCATAAATGGTGCCTTGTTGGTATCACTTGTGAGGTTCAGACCTGTCTTCGGACAGTTGACTAAACAACATCTGAATCAAGCGGACTCAAGGTCACGTTACACTTACTGTATTCCAGCAGCAATGACGTCTTGAAGGGAGAGAAGAATATGTAGGCCTACATATATTCGTTGTGCATAATTACTAGAGATGAACAAAACTAAGTGCCGCTCTCGCTCTCTGTGTTCGTTGCATTTGTCTTTCGAGTCTCGTCTCGTCATTTTCGTGCGCTTCGAGTCTCGCTCATCATTCTCGAAATAGCATTTGGTAGGCGTGGAAATGTTTCGTAACTTTGAATAACATACATAATTGAAATAACATTCTAAATGTTTAAATGAGACAAAAAGACAAAACAGAACAGTATCTTAGTTATCAAAATGTTCTGGTTCTATTATTTGATATTATCTAGGTTATATAAATAGAAAAAAAAACCAATTCCCAAATAAAATTGCATGTCTAAGAAACATAAAACATAACGTTAATATCTTTTATACTTGAGATTGCATACTTGATCTTAAACAAATGAAAAGAAAATTCCTAGCCTTTTAATAAGGGTGTAGTAATTAAATAAAGACTGGGGAACGGATTATTACACACTGAAAGGGAGATGTTTCAAATAGGCTACTTGATTGTTTATACATAGGCTATATAAGTTGCCAAAGTAGATAAAAGTTCATTCAGGTATAAACAACTGTAGCGATTCAAGGCTGCTGACTTCGGGACTGATCAATCTCGAGTCTCGGACACACTCACAAGCAGTCTTTACGTAAAGGACGCGAGGTAATACAACATTGTCGTGCTGGTTTACGGCTTTGCGGGCGCTGTTAATCTATCTCGATCGTTTATCTCTAATAACTACATGTAGATGTTTCAAAGGTGTCGTGGTGGTCGGACGGCTGAATATTGGCGATAAAAATTAATAAATATGCCGAAAGTAAAGAAGTCCAAATTGCAATTACTTGTAAAGAAATTTGGTAGACAGTATTTTTTATAGTTATGGGAAAATAATTAAATGCAATTGGTGTACCGGTAATTTAAAAACCAGTGAAGTCCATAGGCTGTTCATACAACAACATTGTAACTCTAAAAAGGACAAAATAACCAACTTTGAAATTTACAAATGAATAAACAGAAAGGAACACCGCCAGCTTCATGATTTCAAAGTAATTAAATCGAATGTTTTTTAAAGATTTGTCATGCTTTATTCTTGCTGATATCCCATTTCGAGAACTTGGTAATTCTTACATAAACAATTCCTATAAAAAATACACAAATAGGAAATTGCTAAGAAATATTATTTCGAAGTTTTCTTTAAAAAATGATAGATTACACAAGGAAAATAATAGTAGATACCGTAACACAATTTTGGTCTCAAAGACTAAACCAATCATTATGCAAATAGATCAGTAGCAAACTGCACTGAGTTCATTATGTACATAATCAATATTGCACTATTGACATCATTATTGTAGAATCTTCTCACAATCTACGACAGGCCTGCATAAGGTTTGCGCTCTCCGAGCCGGCTCACAGCTCGTGAGCGGAATGCAGATATTAGCTGCGCTCTGTATAAGGGTGGACTGGAGAAGGGGTGGATCTCGTACAAAATATACACAAAAGGAAGTACTATTACGAGTGCTTATGACATTAATTCCCGTTCAGTGTTTGCAAAACTATCTTGGACTATTATTAATTAATAAAGAAATATTTATTTTACAGAAGTAGCCTAATAGAAATTCTATAGCTACTTAAATTGTACAATATCATTTAGTTATATTTTTATTTATCAGTACATCAAAACTAGGTTTAATGCTGTTGGTAGCTGAAAGGAACAGTAGGCTACTGATCATAATGAAACATTAGCTACAGAAGTTCGATTTCTGTCTTTATTAAAGTTGATTAAAGAAAAAAGTTGCTCACAAATATAAATGTTGAGCCAAACATAGCAATCATTTTCACAGCCAGCCTGTGTATTCGTGGATATTATTGCTAATGTTTAGTCTTGTAAAGCTCAACCAGGCTAGTAGTATTATTCAAACGATCTTTAGCTCTTAGGTCACATTGAAGATCAATAAGTTCGAGCTGTAAATCGTTAAATGTTATATTCCGTCCTTTAGATTCCTCCATACTGTACTGTAGGAGTAGGTGAAACAGTTACTGAGAATAGGCCTACACACTACACTCCACTAGATAACTGAGTGGTCGTTTCCCTCTCCTCTACGTATAGCAAGCCTATGATATTCTGACGTATATTCCTCTCCGTTTCGGCGAGCGGTAAACACGGCTCTCCCGCTCCGAAGGAGCGCGCGCGCGTTGAGCGCTGTTTGTGCAGGCCTGATCTACGAAATAGTATAATTTGCATTATTTATAGGGCTACTGTTTACAGTATATATTACATTTTAAAATAGGTCAATGGAATGAATGATTAGCGTATTAATAATCTTATTTTCGTTTATGATGAATATTTTATGTTTTCTGTCATTTCTGTATGTTCTACATTTTCACTTACAGTATTTCAATTGAAAATGAAAATAACGAATGTATTCTGAGTATTGCGTGTATGATGTGCGCCTTAAATTCTGAAAATGGCGACAAGGATTCCTTAAATAAAAATTTCACATACAAGCCAATTGATTCTAAATTTGTATCAAATAATACCTATACTGTCTTTTATCCATTCTGTTCACCATGATGTCCGTTGGGTTCAAACGCTGTCTGCTACTGACCTATGTTTAGAAGAGACTTCATGTCCAGTTACATTTAACTTGCGATACGTGTCTAAAACGTCCGCAGTCTAGATTAGGACGTCTGTAAATAGAATCCTATAGATTCAAAATCCCCTATATCCACTTTCACAAATTGAAGAATTTTAACAGTAACTGGTGGCAAATAGAGGGAATTTTCAACTTAACAGTGGCTTTTAACAAACCATTTTCTTTAAATTTAGTGACTTTTTGAATTCAAATTATATAAATCATTCGAATTAATTCTTAGCAGGCAATATGTGCGCATAAAACAATTCTGAACAAAATGGTCTTTAGAGGGTTTTGAATCTAGAGGATTCAATAAATCATCACAACAACAACAACTAGCTTATTCTTGCAAGGAAGGGTAAAACAAGAGATTCATTGGACATTTTGGTTACCATTTATTGCACCACATTTCAGCAAACATCACAAAACATTTGAAGCACTCCATTTACAAATGCCACGCAACATTTAACCGGCAAGGGGACGTAGAACACTCTTTTATATCCCCACATTTAATATTTATCATAGAGAATATATAGTTAAATATAATATTATCTTACAGACGAGCCCCTCAGCTCTCAAACTTGCCACCCAAATGGCGTTAAGTTGATGCTGCCCGTCATGTAAATGTATTCGGACCCAAACCAGCTGAGCGCATTAAACGCGTAGCATAGAGGACAAACTGTTCAGTTTTGTCGTGACATTTTATTGTCTGTTCACAAAGACAATTCAGAGAGCAGTGAGTTCAGCTCGTCTGAAGAAAGTTTGCCTTTCGTAAGTTTTTAAATTTAAAAAACAACCTCAGCATATTTATTTATACAGAATAAAAACGTAAACAAGATACACAACATGCTAGTTTTACTGCACAATGATAAGTGTATCTTTTGATTTTTTTTATCTTCAGTAATTACAATATATAGTGCTTGGCAAATGTCAGAATATCCGAGTCGTGTACCTCTCTATTTCTCTTGGCATGTAACAATAGATGATGGAAATAAGGTCTGATCAGAATAAATACGACCTTCGTCAAGGAGAAGTCGTAGAACAAATATGAACTGAGAGGATTGCCCAGACACAGTCGTATGCGATAATTGTATTGTTGCCAGTTATCTCAGCATTGTCGCAATATTGGGGTGTTTGCAGTTGCACAAGAGTCTACTAAAATGACTTGTCCGATTTTGTTAAATCATCAACATTGGAGTGTTTTAATGATAAGAGCGCTTGGTTTACTCATTAACGTTTCATAGTCACGAATTACTTATATAAAAATAGCGGGTGTGTTTTTTCATTGAACCTTATTTTATTCGGACTTTGTGCAGCCATTCACAAAAGTCCTTACTAAGGACACCCATTTTCTGGATATTAGTCCAGAGAAATTGATTTTTAAAAAATTTTAAAAATTCAGCACTCCTATCAGAGTCGCTTTCGGTGGTTTTAATCAGATAAAAATGTCCACATTTTGTTTTACAACCATCAACCGTGTCCTACAAGCCTAGTCTAATGCAACGAGTGTAAAGTGACAAGCAGTATCAGTCTATTTAGACTTACTCTTAAATCTGTTGCAAAGATAGAAAAATAAATATTTTTATGTTCTAAATTTCACTGATTGAGTACTTATAGTCAAAAATATTTTTTAATTAAAATAGAAGCTTCGATATTTTTACAATTATTATTAGTTGGACATCTTTTGGAAGTCTGTTTACAAGAGGAATTGTTAATAGCTTTCAGTATGATTAAGATATGCATACATATTCCAGATATGTATTTTTCAAACATTTATAATTTATGTTTATCGAAGCTATCTAGCCACATAACAATTTAACATCTTAATAGAAATTATGTTTCTGGCCAAAATTGAATGCAACGATAGAAAATGGAGATAAGCAGCGTTAAGAAGTATGAAGTTCCATTCCACTGAGCTACCCTGTTTTCAGGCTTTATTATGACTTTCTCACACAGAATTCTCCAAACAAGAAGTCTTCAACATTAAAGTATCTTTCCTGTATTTCATTGTAAAGATAATTCATTTCCCATTCACTTCTTATATCAGAGTTAAGTGATTTTTAAACTGCTACATAAATAATAACGTAAAGTTTAAATATCTTCCTTTTCCTTGAATAACTTTTCACTTTTACTTCTGATAACGCAGACAGCCTATTTCTTATTACAGGAATACTAAAGCAAAGAATTTAAAAATGTTTAAGTGTTACATTAATGTGATAAATGTATGAGTATATATAAGTTAGCCAATTATTTTCATACTTACCTAAACTACACCATTAAAATTATATACATAGTAGGAGGTCAATTATACATCAAGAGCTCACAATAGAGTTGTCCAAAACTTTGTTGCAATGTTGTGCCAATCTGTGAATGGGGAAATTGAATTGGAACTAACACACTGCATTACTACAAATAGTATAATAATATATTATGACAGCATGGACAACCCATATCTATGAACAAACGAAATAAAAACCAGTGTCGTATAAAAGAATACATTTAATCTACCTAGTAATTTTAATAGTACAAATTAAATAAGTTAAAATCACGCGTTTAAAATGTAGACGTCTACTCAATTTGACAACAAATCGTTTCTGTTGCTTCCACTCCTAATATTAGCTTTAAATGTTTTATAGTAATTCTTATTTAGAAAGAATAACGAACAGTTATAATTATAAAATAACAGTTCAAAAACTATTTGACTCTCAACAACATACGCTACTGCTTTTTTGGTATTATTTATACAAAATGAAGAAGCAACGCTTGTTTGGAGATCTCTGAAATCGAGGCATTTTGTTGATTACATGACCTTTAAGTATATTGTGTACATTAAATCCTGTTTATGTTTGTCTATGTCCTTTCTATTGCATTGTAAATTCTGCAGTCCTCTGTTTTGATTTTCAATTAAAAATTTGCATGCACTGAAGTACAGGCAAACTTATGTATTCATGGGATACCATTTCATGAAGTTTTATGTCTCTAGCAATAATCTTAGACGACTTCATGTTATAATATGTCAGTGGTTATGTTTCCATAAATATAATTTCCGCTTATGCACTTGGATAAGTTTGATATACTGTGATTGAGAGACGCAATATGAGCATTATTTATGCTCTTTTTCATTATTATTGTTCTCAATAGAGAACACGCACTGAAAGACAAATTCCAGCAAATAATGCTAGAACACCATTTTAACATTTATAATAAATGTTATGAGAAAGTGATTACTCGTCTTCTTCTTCATTCTGGTACGTCACATATCGTACTGAAGACTTCTCACCCAAGATCAGTGACTGAAATGAAATAAATATATAAATATCACCAAGAACATTCGTAGCCTCATGGTATGCCATCAAAACTCATTTATAGTGGCGTATTGAATAGTTATACCATAGTCTAATATATTATAATCACGAAGTTTGAGTTGTTGAGAGTACTAGGAACAATAGACTGTACCGGTACTATTTCGCATTGTCTGTGATGAGGCGATAGTAGCGATCCTAGAGGTTAGCAACTATCTATGGATGCGTATTCCCTACGTATTGAGCTTCGTGACTGTATATACTAGACTATGGCTATAGCTGCACTAAAGGTCTTGTAATACACTGGTCAAAAAAGTTTTGTATATTACAGAATTTTTTATTTCTGGATCAGATATGCCAAAAAAAGTCTATGCATTTCTATTTCTATATCAAGTGCTTAAAGAAAAAACAAAATAAAATTGTAATCTTTTTACACACATAATGAAAGAAAAATCTGTCTTAATATGGAAAAAAAAAAAGTCCAAATCTCATTGATTTGACAAAACAAAACAAAAACACATCTTGAGTCAATTCAATAATGTGTGTGGCCTCCACAAACTCGTAGACATTCCTGGTTACGGCGTGGCATGCTGGAAACCAGGTTATCCAATTCATTTTGAAGATTATCCTATTCCTGTATGGCAGCTGGTATCAGATTCCTTATGGTTGTTGAAGGGTGTGAACGGTTAGCAATTGTTCTTTTCAGAAGGCGCCATGCATGTTCTACACAATGCATATCCGGAGAAGCTGCTGGCCAGTTCATCCTATGGGTTCCATGTTTCTGCAAGAAGTTATTCACTGCGCCGACATGTAGGGACGGGCATTACCATCCACGAACATGAATCCTGCTACAATATCCTGTGCAAATCTAGATCGAAGAACGTTGTCCTCGTATTTCTGTGCATCCATGTTGTCTGTATGTGAACTAATGGTGTGCGATGTTCCCCACGTGATTCCTGCCCAGAACAGTGCTGAACCACCTTGCTGCTGGTAGTGTTCAGCCATAAACAATTCATTGTAACATTGACCATTGGATCTCCACACATGAATGCTATTGTTACCTGGATGGAGGCCAATCCTTTACTTCATTTGTAAACAATGTTTGCCTTCACTGTTCTAAAGTCCAGTTTACATGGTCTCTGGCCCATGCTACATGGTGTGTTCTATGTTGTGGAGTGAGTCGAGGAACCTTTAGAGGTCTTTGGGAACATAGCCCTACATCGTGCAGTCGATTTTATACTGTTTGAGTTGACACAGTGGCCCCTGTAGCCCTGCAGAGTTGCAGTGGATGTATGGCGTCGCCGTGCAGGAATACGGATATACCGGATTTTTCCAACCGTTATTTTACGTGGTCGTCCTGCTCTAGGTGTCTGTCTGCTATGGAATTAGTCTCCTGGAATTTCTTCCAAACGTCACTTTGATTACAACCCATGCTTCGTGCTATCTCCATTTGTGTTATACCTTGCTGTCTTAAAGTGACTATTCTAGTGCGATCTACTGCTAATAGTATGTGTCGCGGCGTTATTATAATGTGAACACCAAGAAACAGCAACCTCTCCGACCACTCCCACATACCAACTCGTTTGAACTGTTGCTTGCCACGAACTGACTTAGTGCTTCAAAAGGTGATCACATGGAACTTGTTTCGAAGATCATAAAAAGGGAAGGTACAATACGTTTTTCTCTTATATGGGTCTTGTATGGATTCAATGACAATATGCAAAACTTTTTTTGACCAGTGTATTTACATATAATCTGTCCGTGGATTCTGTAGAGTAAACTGGCGCATGATGTCACTCCAAGAGAGGAAGTAGCCTGCTCTCTTCTCTTCCCCAAGCTATCGAGCGAGAGGGCGACATTTCACATAGAGCGTATTCCGAATCTCAGCGCTGAGCAATCTGATGGCATCACGGTGTTCCGAATTTCAACGATGACGTCACTGTTGCTCCACCGGTGTCGCACCGATTCCATCAACTTGCAGAGGTGGTGGCAGTCTCCATCAGCCGCCATCAGTGAATCTGATTGGTTCTTGTATAGGGCGAAAATTAGCAGACGAATGACATTGTGCACTGTTGTGTCATGGCGGTGTGTTCTGCTTTGGTTTTGCTGTATTGTTTGTAATGAGCACAACGTAAAAACAATATGTTAATGGCTTATGAGCGAACATGTCAATGGACCAGTTATTACTACCGTTTCAAGAAATAAATTGTTTATGCTCTCTTTTCTTTGAACGAGATGACAGTACGGAAATTTCGCAAAATCTTGCTAGCGTAGCATAGACAACAACTTGTACAGCCGCCATGACAGCCATCGAACCTTCCAGCAGTTTTGTTCCTATTTCGCTGCAGAGTGACGTCATTGTTGTCCACCGGTCCGGTGAGATTCGGAATACGCTGATAGCGTATTGTGTTCACTCTCACACGCGCCCTGACTACTAATTGGACCAACCAGCTATGATGCAAGCTGCGCAGAATGTTTTTTTTTTGTGACTGGCACTCTACAGATTCGATGGACGGACTATAACTTATGTGTAATGTGTAACACTTTTGCACGAGTGGAAAAATTCTAATTGTGAAATTCGTGTGTGTGTGTGTGTGTGTGTGTGTGCGCGCGAGCGCGCATGTATGTATGTATGTATGTATGTATGTATGTATGGGCCGCCGACAGGATTTATGGGCCCCTGTGCAATATTGTGCTTGGGCTCATTGAAAAACAGTTAAAAAAGACAAGTTTTATTATTCTGACCGTAATAATTATTTCAAAATAAATAAAAAAATAACCCCACACACAAATATGAATCTAAAAATATACACTTTTGTTACATTGAAAACTTACAGCAAAACTTCACATTAGCACAATATATTATATTCATCACGCTTCTTTTTCAGTAGGGCCTACATAGTACGTTTCGTGACGAAACTTTCGTCTTTTCGTTGTCATTTGTTTCGTTTCGTTTTCATAAAACATTATTCTTAAACAGCTGTAATTTCTGACTTGCAGGCCAACATCAACAAACAACTCTCCTTCACTTCATTGATGCAAAATCATCAATTATCATCAAAATTTAAAGACCTAGCAAGATCGCTCTCCAGACTAAGGAGGCCAAGGTTACTCAGTCTTTCTTGGCACATCGTTACTCTGAATACATTTTCATTTCCTTCATTTTGTTTGAAGTTGATGTGAAATTGAGCGTTGCTAGTGAAGGCGCAGAAAATGAACCAATCTCAAGCCAATCTGTTCAGGTTGTCAAAAATGAAGACAGTTCATACTTGAAGTGAATACTGATGGTTGTGGCTGTCTAGAAAAAAATTCTGATACCAGTAGTATTGAATCTGAACAAGCAAACAGTAGTAAAAACGATGTGTTAATATGTGCAAGAGAAACAAATTTACACACACCAGTTCCTAACTCTGAGTCATGGCAGGTAATATGCGACCGTGGAAAACTAAAAAGTGGCAGACAAATTGTGTCATTGAATGTGTCGTTCGAAAAAGAATCCCCAACCTGCCTAATAATCTTCTAAGTGACGGAACAAGAGCCTTTACAGTATTATTTTCAAAACTCAAGAATGAAGAATGTGTGACGTGAAACAAATCAGTCAATGCAATATTTTCCCTGATTTGTTTCACTCCACACTAGCCAGTCTCTGGGAACACATTCTCCATTCTTGAGGTTTGAAAATACTGTAATGCTGTTTTTGGAAAGGCTCTTGTTTTCGAACAACACATTCAGTGACACAATTTGTCTGCTACTTTTAGTTTTCCAAGGTTGCTCAACTTCAAACAAAGTTCTACTCCCTTTCTTAAAATCTTCCAATTTTTCTGTCTCTCCTTGCGATTCTCAGCTCCCGACTTATGCTTCTACTTGTCCATTGTCCACTGGTAACACTAATGAACGGAATTTACTAGACAAACGACAACGAAAAGACGAAATTTTTGTCACGACACATACTATGTAGGCCCTATTGAAAAGGAAATGTAATCCTCCGGCTTGGATTTGGGAGAGTCCACTAGCATATTGGGGTGGGCCGGCAGGGGTTGGTAGTTAAGAGGACAAGCCAATTGTTCGGTACAAGCGACGGGAACATATTTCAGGCAAATCCCGGAGCCCTCAAGTGTTGTGTCGATGAATGTTAACGTGGGAAACCGCTGTTCTATTATATAAACGTTAAACATTTACAAACGAAGTGGTAATTTGTACTAATTCTAATACTGTTGATTAATATGTCAGATTCATGTAACAAATGTTCTTACAAAATTTTATAGTACCGATATGTATCTGTGAATAATTATTCATGATAATAAAAAGTAATCAGACTCACTTAATCTGACGGGCCCTTACTGCTCACGGGCCTATATGCACTTGCCCCCTTTGCCCCCCCTTCCCGGCGGCCCTAAGTATGTATGTATGTATGTATGTATGTATGTATGTATGTATGTATGCACGCAGGTACCTACCTGTTACAAGTACAACAAAAACGGCTTAGGGCTATATTCTATATTGTAAGTATAAAATAGTTAAAAAGTAATATCCTGTTATTAACGTAGTGTGTATTTCAACATAAAATTGTCCCTACTTTAAATACTAATTCTATTTCTGTTGTGAAGTAACTCATTAAGGCTCGGTTTCATCACCAGAAGTTAAAACTTAACCTCGTGTTATACAGTCTTAACTCTAGATTTGACTAAAATTCTGTTTCATGAACAGAAGTTAGTTCTTAACTCAGGGGTAAGCTTGGAGTTAAGTTAACATTTACTTTCAGATGGACTAAATGTTTAACTCGGGACTAAAAACAAATGTTTTTAACGCAGAATTGCTCTAATTAGATAATATGTTAAATGGTGTTTCTGACATAGAGAGACCTCTGAGAAATGATTTTCAAAATCAACCTGAGAACAATTTGTAAGGAGATATAGATTGTCGAAAGCCCTGGTCAGAAAGATTGTCGATGAAAATCACGATAGGATAGAATATACAACGGAGAGAAACAGGCCTCTCTCTCCTGTGCTGCAAGTAGGCCTACTATTAATTTTAAGCTGTTTTGCTACAGGATCTTTTCATATAATGATTGGAGACAAGGTTGAAGTTTCAAATGCAACTGTTAATAGAATTGTCTGTAAGGTGTCTGCAGCTACAGCATCAATGAGACAGAAATATGCCTCCATAAAGTCAGTTGAATAACGTCCACGTGTTATTCATGAATCATGACTAGCGTTTTAGTTGTTTGCTGGTACTGACGGTAACGTGGGCAACGCTACTGAACTTTTCTGCAATCCTTTCCTGTACCTAATCTTTTTCCTTTATTTTTAATCCGCCTTCTTGCACTCTACGATGTTTTTATATTTAATTCCTAATTCACTTAGCAAAGATTTTTCTATTGCCGGAAAATTTGAGCTCCTGTTTCTCATCTTAATCTCTTTCATTTTCTTGGTCACTGTTATGGACTTGTAGAAGAAAACAAAAGAAACGCGCAACAAGTTGCATTCATAAAACAAATTCTCGATCAAGGCATTCTATATTTTTTCCTCTTTCCCTAGAGTGTTAGAGGGATGTTAGCTAACTCTCTGCCGAAAAGGCTTGGTGAAATACATTAGTTGCAAGAACGAGTTAAATTTTAACCTGACGTTAATAAACTCAAGATTAATATATATTTAACCCGTTTGATGAAGCCGGGCATTAGAATCGTTTTATAACCCGAAGTATGAATAATTGAATAAAGATAAAGTTATTGGTAGGTGTATGCAAAATAAATAATTTATGCCTTTTAGGTAAGTTCATAATCTGGAAAATTCAAGTAGAAATTGAGGTGAATGAAGACGAAGTTAGGACAAGTTTTTCTATGAGGACGCCAGTTTCCTTTTGTAACTTCAAAAAGTGTTCGGGTCTCAACAACCAGTACTTTGACTTGAACTCTGGCATACATTGACTTTATATTTGACCATCGACTTGGGCTAAAGGCAGGTTGAGAGACATAGGAAATGTGAGAGTGCGAAAGAATGAGAGAGAAGAACTGATCACGAGACAAATCATCGATAATTCAGTGACTGTATTTTGTCATAAAATCTTACTTAATTTTAAACTTACTTACTTACTGGCTTTTAAAGAACCCGGAGGTTCATTGCCGCCCTCATATAAGCCCGCCATTGGTCCCTATCCTGAGCAAGAGTAATCCAGTCTCTATCATCATATCCCACCTCCCTCAAATCCATTTTAATGTCTTCCCATCTATGTCTCGGCCTCCCCAAAAGTCTTTTTCCCTCCGGCCTCCCAACTAACACTCTATATGCATTTCTGGATTCGCCCATACGTGCTACATGCCCTGCCCATCTCAAATGTCTGGATATAATGTTCCTAATTAAGTCAGGTGAAGAATATAATGCGTGCAGTTCTGTGTTGTGTAACTTTCTTCATTCTCCTGTAACTTCATCCCTCTTAGCCCCAAATATTTTCCTAAGCACCTTATTCTCAAACACCCTTAACCTATGTTCCTCTCTCAACCCATTCAGAGGCTTATTTGAAGGTTTCGTAACAAGCTGTTTTTTTTACGGTGATGGGTTGTTAGCCCTTCGCCCAACCCCCAAGCTGGAGGACCATCCCTCACCGGCTGTCCGCGACTGCTTATTCAATATATTCAATATATTCTGGAGGCTGTCTCCTCGATATAATTTTATTCTTATTTTCATTTCTCAACCATTGGCATATTTTGCTCTTAATAAATTCGCAATACAGACTACATTAAAAGTTAAAAGGAAATACTTCAGATGTATTTACGAATACAGGGTGTTGCAGCGTATTTTAAACACCAATACATGGCTTTCACAATTCCTTAAGCGACAGAAAACATGTCGTTACAATCTCATCATCGTATCGATTGTATCTTTCGTTATTTAATGTCCACTTTGTAATTTTAAATTACAAGTTCTGTAATTTATTATGCATACTAATACAAAAAGATGCTAAATAATTTCACAATCCATGACGAAATGAGATTTGAGAGAGCCACAGATCAGTGTTAGAATAAAAGCGTGAAATAAATAAAAAAAACTTAAAATCATTGTTGTATTTAAAAGTTTAATGAACAAAAATGTCTAAATAAACATAATGGTTAAAATGAAACATAATATTAATATTACAAAATGAAATGCAGAATAATAAGTAGAATTAAACAATATTTTATACATACAATAAATAAATACAGGAAAACAAGAAAAAAATTCTATATAATTATAAAATAGTAAACTGTACAAGAATATTTGGTCACCTTCATATTAAAAAACAATTTCGGAATAAAAAATGAAACATGGAGTTTGCAGTCACATTACTCTCGATACTAAGGTACGAAATAAAGAAAAAATAGTATAGGCCTAAATCCAGTGTAGTATAAAGCAGTCAGCATTTATAACAGCACACAAAAGTAAAAAACATAATAAACACTGATCCATTAACAAGACCTTTAAAAGTTCACTCCCTCAATTCGCGTGCTACCCGTCACTTCAGCATAATATTGTTAAAGTTTCGTCTTTTCTCGTTTAATCAATATAAATTCCCATGTACGCCTCCCTATGTAACTTGTCACATATTTGACGTCACCTGTTTTATGCTGATGTAAAATTAAGTCATGAAATTACATTTGAAATACTCACATAAGTCTGGCGTCATAATTATATTCACTTAGGCTATGGTTATGAATTTATCATATATTTTAGGTAACGTAGGTCTATGTATGTAGATTATAGACCTATTAATAAGAATTTGGCGAAACTTGAACTAAACTACATTAATTCGCAGCACAAGATAAATGTCACTAAATCACTTAAATAATGAAAGAGAACGCTGTAAGAAACACGATGTGAACACTGTGACAGCCAAATTTTTGGTGGTTATAGCGTTGTAATCGGTCTGTGGGCGATTCGTTGGTAGAGGCAAGTTTTATGGTGGATGAGTGAATGTACGGGTCATTGTGTTGAAACAGCGTTTCTTTGAGTCATATCTTTCATTTTATTGGTAACAGACCATCAGTTCGGAGAGTTCAGGATTCGGAGCAATCTTTCTCTGCAGTTTGAAGGGAGGGGAAGCGCTCAGAACAGCGAACTTCAGTTCAGTGAGAGGGTAACGTTCATGAGCCTTCTACTCGGGAAAATGTTCGCAATGGAGGAGGATGCAAATAAGAATAAACATCAACGCCAATATGCTTCAACCATTCGTGGGAAGAAGTCTATTTAGTTAATGAATATGATGAGGCAAAATGTTGAATCTCGTGAAAACGTTTAATTGAACTGCAGCGACATTAATCGACTTTTCATGCTAACTACTACGCAACATATTTGGTGAGGAAGAGAGAGCGATACTTGAATAGCTAAAATATAATATGTTTGAGAATATAAGTACATAATTATTATTTTATTAGTTCATGATAAAGTCCTAATTAGTCTGGTTAATTTATTAAGCGCTATTTTTATTGGTATTGGATATTTTATTTACATTATAGACCCAACTATTATTAATTAAATTATTTATGAAGTTATGCGTCTAAGTGAATCTGCTATTCTAGCAAGTTACAAGATTGCTTTAGATCTTAATAAGGAACACGCTGAGGCCCTTCATTGAAGGAAAGTTTGTGAAGGAATGTTTACTTGTGGCAATACTTAAAATAATTACTATTTTCAGAAAAGGAGAAATAAACCTTCGTAAGTGCCCCAACACTTGATTTGTAATGAATAATAATAATAATAATAATAATAATAATAATAATAATAATAATAATAATAATAATAATAATAATAACCTATAGGAAATTTCTACAAAATAATTCGTGGTCTACAATGTATGTACTGTAGAGATGATTATGTACCTAATAATAGTTATTTTCGATATGAGTGTCGTAACGATTCATATTACGAAAATCCTTGAATCAAGCTGTACAATACGAAATTGGAAAGTTACCAAACGAGACCGCAGGCCGAGTTTGATAACCAGTCGAGTATTGCATTATGAAGTTACGATTAAGTATACCATACAACGTTTTACCCACTTTGATAACAAATAATTTTTTAATAAAAGTAGGCTAATAAAATTGTACCATTTTTTATTAGTTTTGAACACGTCTTGTGTGGAGAGGCGATTGTAGTATTTTTAGTTTCTTCTTGCGAGAGGCGATTCGTTTATGTTTGTTTTATTAGTTTTGAACACGATAGGTTTTTGTTTATAGCAGAACAGCAGTACTAGGAGAAATAAACAGACATTGTTAAAATGAGTTCAAACGAGGATTCAGATATTGAAAATGCTGCAAATTCTGTCTTTGAATGTTTAGTAACAAATTGTGAACATATTGTTAAGTTCGTAATAAATAAAACCAATTCCATTTTATTTAATGTATGGTTCACATTACGCAACCAGTTAATAGTAGTATAATTACCTAACTAGTTGCGTAATAGATGTATAATTACCTAACTAGTTGCTTAATGAATGTGATTACAACATTATTATTAGTGATGTAAAGTCTACATAATCAAAGTGGATGAAATCTAACGCTAGCATTATTACTATTACAATGATAACAAAAACAATAAATCAACAATATAATAATAATAATAATAATAATAATAATAATAATGATAATAATAATAATAATAATAATAATAATAATAATAATAGTAATAATATACAAAAATCAGTTTGTATTACCCACGGAATTTCTTGTGAGGAGTGTGTCAACACTGCAACGCTAGCTGGTAGTCCACACTTCACAGTGCTTCGAGCTAATGACTCCAATATAGATTACACTATTTAAGCGATGTTTTTTACATTTCTCGTGTACTGCTAACTGGTGTTGGGTAGTGCAAGTTTCACCGAATTTTATGTATGCCTGACGATTTATTTTTAAAATGTTGCGATTATTTCGGAGGGGAAATTATTTCTACTCCAAGATAAAGAATTCTTGAAGAGTTTGGAAGTCATATTTAACGATATGCATTATAGCAGTTTTCCGTTACCTCACATACATAAACATCTATTTACATAACACTGTCTACGCTTGGTTTCGGTAGCCGCACCTTCTTTTCCTCCTTGGTAGGTGGACTGCGCAGCAGGTACATGAGAGGGGCATACAAGAAGTTCAGAATCGCAATCCCAAATAACATAGACTTAAAGCCTATTGTATTCACCAATGTGCCACTCAGTGCAGGTCCTGAAATAAATCATACAACATATTAACAAACTGTTACTTAACACGTGTGATAAAAAAATGCAATCCTTCATCCAGTGCTGTAATCTTAAAATCCGTCATTTTTAATCAGACAATAGGCTGCTATTTAATATGAAATGAATTAAATTGAGACCTAAATGGAACTTATACCGGGATTTATTAAATTAACTATGACACAATGTAACGAAGAAAATGTTAAGTGTGCCACAGTCTACATAGTCTTTCACACAGTATTATCAAGATGTGTTGGCATATTGAAAACTGATTAAGGGGTTAGGTACAGCTTACAGCAGTAAAATGTTTGGAAATATTCAACATTTTTTTTCCTCCATTACTGTTATTATGTAAAATAATGAAAATTGGTATGTGTAAAACACTGTCCTGCTATATTATATATATATATATATATATATATATATATATATATATATATATATTTACGATTTAAAAAAATTATTATTTTTTTTGTTCAAAATTCAAAATGATGGCAGTTTACTGTGCAGTGATGAAGCGTTTCCCTCATAACTCATAAACTTATTAACTTTTTTATGTTCTCTCGCTTTTATTTTATTGCTGAAACTCGTGTTTGCAATATCTTGCTCTTTCAACTACATTCCTTAATAAATACCATTTTTTTATTTTGTGTTAGTAGAAAATACTGATATTTGACCATTTTCTTAAATTAATTTATTCTTTATCAGACAATCTATCAAAGGTAGAGAAGTGATCTTATATCATATTGTAGATATGACATACATAAATACACACAAAAAGTTTCATCACAGAATGTTGGATAGTTTTTTAGTTATGTGGGAAACGCTTCATCACTATACAGTGAAATTAATTGAAAAATATGTAAATATTTTTTTTTAAATCGTAAAAATATATTTTTTTCATATAGCAGAAGGACAGTGTTTTACACATACTAATTTTCATTATTATACAGCACAAGATACAGTAATGGAGGAAAAAAATGTTCAATATTTCCTAAATTTTACTGCTGTAAGCTGTACCTAACCTCTTAATTGGTGCAGTAAATTTAATTACAAAATAAAATCAATTAGATGCTTATTACTGTGTATATATAAGGTATTCAAAAGTAAGTTCCCATTTTAAAATGGTAATAAGTTTGTCAAATTTTTAGATTCCACAAACATAAAAACACGAATTTGTTCGTAAAGAAATGGGATTTTATTAAAACACGAAACAATTAAATATTACCACCACCGTGTTATTCAATAAGAAATAGTCTTTCTTCTATACTATGGACATTAGTAAGTACATTCCTAGGGATGTTTTCACTGACATCCGTTATCGACTGTTTCAGTTCCTCACGTGTAGTAAGTCTACTACGAAATACGTTTTCTTTTAAATAACCCCATAACCAGTAGTGAGCTGAATTTATGTCTGGTGACCTAGAAGGCCAACTGTTCGTAAAATACCAAAACATTACACAATCACTAAATGTGTTACGCAATAGTAGCCTATTTTTACTTTATTGTGTGAGTGCCGTCTTTCATGAAAACAATGTTTTCAATTTCATGAGTCTGTAACGCTGGTATTGCAAAGTCTTGCAATATTTGAAAATATCGCTGCCCGGTTACCGTCACTGTTTTTGTTTGTCCAGTTTCAATTTCTTCATAGAAATACGGTCCTACTATGAAATGTGACGTAAAACCACACCAGGCAGTAACCTTGATATCACGTAAAGATAAAACCATTGTAAAATTATTAAAATTACTTTCCTACTGCCGTCTGTATTCTGAACAACAATTATTGTTTATACAAGCGTGACACAGCTACCATAGCAACAAAACACGCAGGGATTAAAAAAAAACCAAACCTTCTAAGCAGTAATGGTACCTGTATGAAACCAAACTGCTGATATGTACAGAAGATACAGCTGTTTCAAAATGGGAATTTACTTTTGAATAAATAACCTTATATAATGAAACTAGTTCAATGTTTAAGTCTAGTACAAATGAAAGTACCGCGAGCTATTAGGTAGGATTGCTATTTTTCCTTCAGCAGATGACAGTGAACAAAATATCACAATACAGGATGGAAGGTGTTCAATAACAGTACCGTTACAATATAAATCCTTAAAGGAACAGAATCTTCCTTTGCCATTTTGCATTATTTCTTTCTATTTAGTGCGAAATCGATTTTGTTTCTCGAAATAATTGCAACATCGCAATAAATTCAGTAGCACTTGTAAAGTAAGAAACTTTATGTAAGATTAAAAGACTGATACTAACCTATGGCAAACCCAAGGCAGAAGGCGACGTCGCCTATGGCATAGACACTGCCGTAAACAGCAGTGTGCCGAATATCCACCAGGTAGCCGAGTTCAGGCATCATGGAACTGTCCACCATGCCGATTGCAAACCCCAGTCCAGCATTCGGCGCAATCAGATGATTGATTTTGGTTGCCCAAGGAATCTGGCAACGTGCATACAGTTAAGTTTCTTTGCTCATTTAAACTCACACATAATTCCTTTATTAGTAACATGTCTCATTTTATTTGCATGACAGTCATTTTGCATTCATTATATTTTGACGTAGAACTACATGTTTCTCGTCACTAGGTAGGGGGAGGAAGCATAGAAATTAACTATCACATAAAAATCAACCCTTCCTTTTTCTCTTTGTATGCCCTTGTATTCCATTCATTTTTCTTGTCTTTCCCTTTTTCTCTTTGAATTTCTCTTGGAGTCCGTGTCACCTCCTTAGTCTCTGCGTCCTCCCTTTGTTCCCAATGCCTTTTCTTTGTTCCACTTGTTTTCCTTGTATACCCCTCGTTCTTCTTTTATGCCCTTGTTCTTCTTGTATTACCCTTGGTCTCCTGGTCTTCCCCTTGTCCTCCATAGATTCCCCTTTTGTCCTCGTATTCCCTTGTTCTCATTGTATTCCCCTTGTTCACGTTGTAGTCCCCTTATATCCCTATATTCCTCTTTTACTCGTATTCCCCTTGTTCTCCATGTATTCTGCTTGTTTTCTTTGTATTTCCCTTGTATTTCTCTTATAGGCCTATTTCTTGAATTTTCCTTCTTCTCCTTGTATTCCCCTTGTTCCCTTTATATTCCCTTTGTTTCCATTGAATTCACCCTGTTCTCTTTGTATTTCCCTTGTTACCCATGTATTCCCCTTGTTCTCATTGTATTCCCCTTGTTATCAATATATTCCCGGCGTGATATAAGGGTTAGAGAGCGAATTAGTGTTCCGGGTGTGAGTTAAAATCCCCTTTGTGGTGATTATCCAATTGGGTTTTTCCGACTTTTTTTCCCAAACGTAAGGCGAATGTCATACTATTAACTCTGCTACAGAAGAGAATAATACAAATATGCCTTAATAAACCTCTTGATTATCGTTCAGAGCTGCTGTATTCAGAATTTAAAGTATTTGACTTTCATCAAACTTACAACAATGTATTACTGAATTTCGTACATAAAAACCGAAACATTTTAAATTTATATTCACATAAATATAAAACCAAAAGATCAGACAACATATGCTTGACAGTTCCTAAATGTAGTACAACTGCAGCATATAATCACAGTAGCAACTTCGGTCCAAGGCTTTATAACATGATAATAGATAAATTCCCAAACATACAATTTGCTAATGCTCATTTCAAAAACTCTATTAAAAATTGCTGTTAACAGAGAAAATTTAAAGTTCAATTATTGTGATACCTGTTTTTTCTTTTATTACTTTTTACTCTGTTATTCAAAAAATGTTTTAACATTAACTTATGTGGAATGCCCCCTGAGCACGAGTATGTAACTTACTCTTTCTGGTGGTGCTAGAGAGTTCCTATATGAAAATAAATCAATATGGGCTATTCCATATGAAATCGATCAGTAAAAAACCTCGCATTTTTGAATACTCTAATTTTTTCCCTATTTATACAAGGTGCTGAGGAGAGTGCATTTTCAAAAATATACTATCGAAAGTGAAACGGTTTTCGTACTATTGAGCGACAAATTTAGCGTATTTTATAAAAACAAGCCTCTTTCAGCGCTCAGAACTCTGGAACCGTTTACTGCAGAACATTGAACGGGAACTCATTTTGAAGCTGACATTTGGTAGATTATGTTAAGAAGTAATCCTTATTTTTATTGTATACAGAGAGACAGATAATCTGATTTTACTTACTTTTAGGCTTTTTGCCCATTTGTAAAAATGTAAAAATTATTGAGAAAAAACCTTGCATTATTAAGAGGGATTCGGCATTGTTTGCTTAAGTCGACCAGATTGGCGAGTTGGTATAGCGCTGGCCTTCTATGCCCAAGGTTGCGGGTTCGATCACGAGCCAGGTCGATGGCATTTAAGTGTGCTTAAATGCGACAGGCTCATGTCAGTAGATTTACTGGCATGTAAAAGAACTCCTGCGGGACAAAATTCCGGCACATCCGGCGACGCTGATATAACCTCTGCAGTTGCGAGCGTCGTTAAATAAAAACATAACATTGTTTGCTTAATGGCTCGGCAATAAGTTTCGAGGGTATTAAATAAATTATATTCACACACCTGGACTTGAACGGCGCAGTACCGCACCAACTGGCCGAGAGATGAAGATAAGCGAGCATTGGGCGTCATTTTACTCCTGTGTTCATGAAAACTTGTGATAAAGCTAGCCCAGCTATGCGCTACTAGACGAAACATCACGTGTTTATGTCTTCTGTCCTTGCTTGCCTAGGCTAGCTCCCGCCTCACAGTCAGCTGGTTAGTTCACGCGCGTACTATTTATTTTCTTTATTTGATATTTTCAATACTTTCTTATCAATGTACCACCAGTAAAAAATATGTGTTTATTTGTACTTTCAATGCGGAATCTAACCATATATTTTAAAAATATTTTTTCGTGGGCAAAGGCGTCTTAATGAAGAAACATCTAAATTTCTCCATTTCCATAAAAAGTAAGAAAAACTGATTACATGTCAATATAAACTTTAACTTCTCAGCATCAAAATAAACCATGATTTTGATTACCGGTTAAAGGGTTTCGGAGCCACAACAGTTTAAAGTTGCTAATTTTATGAAAATACGATAAATTTAAATATTAATTTAAACACTATGAAGTTCTGATGCCTCAAACTTTGCACAAAGCATTGTATCAGAGTTGTCAACGGACAGAAAAAGTTTCATTGTATTTCAAAATTGCAAGGTCAAATTTCTCTATATTTCGGTCAGTTTGAGATGGAATAGCCCATATGTATCTTTGTTCTGGCAATAAAATATTATTATTATTATTATTATTATTATTATTACGTGGTGAATTCACGGACTAATTCCGCTATTATCTATTCCATTGACTCTATGTAACCACGCAGTTGATAAAGTGTCGTTAATTACGCGACTTTTTTTTTTTATTTTAATTTCAAACACACATTTTTTTTTTTTAGACCGGCCGGAGGCCGTTTACCAAGTTTTCTTTGTTTTCTGTTTTTCCATTTCTTTCCTTTGTTTACTTATACTAATACAAGCACAACACCCATGCCCGAGGCGGGACTCGAACCCACAACCCTTCGGCCCAAGCGATAGAGACATTGCGACTGAAGCACTGTAGGAACTAAATTCTTTCGTATTATTTAGAGATAAAGTTGTCAACATTGAGAGTTAACTTTTGCTAATGTTTCAGTCACAAACCCTGTGTTATATGAAGGAAGAACGTCTGGTCAAGCCATGGACTATACAGAGACTGTGATGTTTGAAACACTGTACATATTACTAGATTATAACGAATATATCAACTGCTCTAAACTCGAAAGTGTTTTCTGTTGTATTATTTATTTATTTATGCTTCCTTCCTAATGAGATTACATAGGAATTTAATTGTAAAATTGAACCGATTATTTTTGAAAGGTCACATGTCCACTTTTGTCAATTTTACAGGCGAAGCAAAAAACTGTTTATTTTGCTAATGGTACTTTGTAGTGTAATCAGATATTTTTTATTCGACGACAAAAATGTAAAGTTACATTTACATGCATAAACTAATGGTAACATCACTAAAACTTAACTAAAAAAAATTATGATGGACTTGTGCCCTTTTAATAACAACCAGTAAGTAAAACATAATGAAATGAATTTTTATGCCCTTAAATGTATTTTAACTGTCAAGAACATTATTTTGCTAAGGTAATATCTCTTATTTCTGAAATAAAGCAATTTAAAAGCATAAAAGCTTTTAAGTTTCATCATTAAACACTTCCTCTGAAGTTTTCAGTCATCTTCATTGTTTTTCTTCTATCGGCCACTGGAGAATTTCTTCATAAAGTTGAAGATATTCAGGAAGTACATACTACATAACTTTGCTGACATCTTCAAATTTCTTCTTATTTTTTGGAACTTTTCCATAATATGATTTACTTTCAAGTAGTTTCAAGTCATTAAGATACATCGCATTAGTTCTATGCAGTAACTTGAAGGTACGTGTCATTATTTCATCAATATATTCATATGCAACCACTGTACCGGGGACTTAGCATCAAAAACCATCAATGTACGTACGAGTAATACGTAATGCTTTTTTCTGCAAAATTAGTACACTGTTAATATTAGCACAGTTACGCCACAAATGAATTCCATAATGAAATACACTAAGGAAAAATGCGTAATAGGCTTGTTTCAAATATCTATTAGATACGATAGCATTTATTTTACACAAAATACTGCGTGTTCAGTTCAAAATGTGTCATGGCTCGCCGTATGCCGTCATGTGGCTAGCTGATGAGCCTAGAGAATTCAATCTTCCTATACTTACGCAAAGACGTATTACCAATGTGCCAGAGAAGTTGCCTAGCAAGTACGGCGTTCATTCTAAAGAGTACGTACCTATACGTACGGTAACGCCGGTAGTGGCAGGAATGTGAACTGTTTGGAAACACGTACTGAGGTAAGTTTTTTTCTTACTGTCGGGATATGGCGAGATGGTTAAGACGATTACTTACGTATTTGTTGACATTAACTTGGACGGTCAACATGGACACGGAGCATTTGATTTGTGTTATGGAATGTCGCGGTATGCAACCGATGATAACAAATACCCTGCGTACGACTTGTCCGCGCAAAACACAGTTCGAAAGAGGTTATGGTAGCACACAGACCGTACAGGCCGCCATCTGTTGCTACGACGTTCAAGTTTTACCGTAGTCTACACGTTCTCAAGTTCGGATTGAACGCCTTGAATAATAGGCAATTTCTCTGACATAAAAGCTGAAACTCGCTTCAAATCGCTGACTCACAACAGTGACGTCATGACACACTTTTAAATGAACAACCAGTATAGAGTACACGAGATAAACTTTTGCACACAGACGCAATGTGGCTCGCCCAAGTAAGCTTAGAATCTAATGTAATACCAAGAAGTTTAACTTCTGAAATCATTTCATCGGGAACATGTTTTAATGAAAATAATATTCGCTGAGTTTTAGTTCAATTAAATTTCAACCCGTTAGCTTCAAACCAAACAGCAGCACCACATACTTAGGAATACATTAATAAAGACAGTTGATGTGTGTGTGTGTGTATATATATATATATATATATATATATATATATATCATACATGGTAGACAACAAAAAGGAAGTGTCATTCAGCAAAAAGGACTGTGTTTATCGGTACATTCATAGTAATAAAGTAATAAAGACAGTTGATGTGTATATATCATACATGGTAGACAACAAAAAGGAAGTGTCATTCAGCAAAAAGGACTGTGTTTATCGGTACATTCATAGTAATAAAGTTCTGTACGATTTGTTAAAACATTTGGTCACTAGCAAGTAAAAGTACAAAGAAAATATATTTTGTGCCATAATTACGAGAGAATCTGTCACGTGATTTAGCTTGTTTTCAAGAATTCAATGAAAATATGTAGTTTGCAATTTATTTATTCATGTAACTTTTCAAAAGTAAACAAACACAGACGAGAAGTGAGTTCAAGTAGAGAAAAGTCTAACAATACACTCATCTGAAATTGTTCTACGTTAATTCGTTTGAAAATTAATACTTACGCACATTAGACAAATTCCAATGATAATAAGTCCAAGGAGTGAGGCCAACCATCTGCAAGGAAGTAAGTAATAGCAGGTGTTTAATATCAGATAAGCTTCAGTATTTACTTGACACCATGTTCTTTTACAAGCTTGCGGTGTAATGAGGCGACAATATTGTCTATAGAGGGTTCATCTATCAAAACAGATTAGTGTTTTGTAATCATTTTGCAAACTAAGTTGAGTAGCGCATTGCCATTAGATCATGTGTCAAAATTTTCTTTATATGTTTTCAGATAGATCAAGTGTTCTTGCTTTGTAATATATTACGTTATAAAATCGTATTGAGAATAGACACATTACGTCAAGGCTTTAAGAGGATTTGAATTACAGCAATCAATTAATCGCACACTACGGTAGTCTATCATCCAGTTTTATTTAACTCTTGTCCCATAGTAAAGAAGGGGAAAAGAAAATGTGTAAAAATATTCTTGACACTGTGAAATTATAATTCTCAAATGTTCATTTCTGCAAGCTGTTACAAAATTCTACCAAGTAATTTCTAGCGTGAGTCTAAAAAAGAGAGGAGACATAGAGAGGAGAGAAAGTTAGAGAGACAGAAACGCAGATACACTTAAAGAAATAGAGAGGCAGACAGAAAGAGGAGAGAAGAGAGAGAGAGCTAGAGAGTCAGAAACGGAGATGCACTTAAAGAAATAGAGAGAGGGAGGGAGGGACGACAGTTATAAAGATAGATAATAATATAATAGAGAGTTAGAGTTAGAAATATATAGATATGGAGATATTCATAGGTATAAAAAGGTAAAGGCATGGAGGTAGAGCCCCATGCTTTCCATGACCTCGGCACTAGAATGAGGTGGTGTGGTCGGCACCACGCTCTGACCGCCTTTTACCCCCGGGAAAGACCCGGTACTCAATTTTATAGGAGGCTGAGTGAACCTCGGGGCCGTTCTGAAAATTTGGTAACGAGAAAAAATCCTGTCACCACCTGGGATCGAACCCCGGACCTTCCAGTCCGTAGCCAGCTGTTCTACCAACTGAGCTACCCGGCCGCCATTAGGTAGGTATAGAGATAGATAAATATAGAGTTATAAATATAGAGGGGAGATAGAGAATAGTTAGAGATATAGATATCAAGATAGAGATAGATGAATATAAAGGTAGATATAGAGAAACAGAGTTTGAGATATAGATATTATTATAGAGATATAGAATTAGATTAGTATAGAGGTAGATAAAGATAGAGTTGTAGATATAGAGGTAGAGATAGAGAAATAGATATTATGATAGAGATAAATATAAAGGTAGATATAAATAGTTAGAAATATAAGTTCTGAGATAGAGATACATTTTGGATAAAGGGAAATAGAGAAGATTGGAGATGCTAGGCTTGCAGTGAAATACTTAACCTTGGGCAGAAAACTATGAATAAATTAATGAAAATTGCGTGCACTGATTGTCTTAATGTCTTAGTTGTGTAATTCATGAATGCAGCTTGTGAATGTTTCTTAGCTCGAGTAGATGGTTCACAGTAACTTATCGTTTAATTTTAAATCGTTTTTAGCTTCCGTACATGGTTTAGCAATAATTGAACATTGAAATTCAATGTTTTATTATTGTAAAACTATGTACGGGAGGTAAGAAACATTTAAAATTAAACAATAAGTTACTGTGAATTCACATGCTCGAGCTAAGAAGAATTCACAAGTTGCATTGAAATTGAAAGTTAAATTATTGTTAAACCATATACGGGAGCTAAAAACATTTATAATTAAACGATAAGTTAGTTGAACCATCTGGAACCAAGAATCATTTACAAGTTACTTCCATCAAAGTATTAAAAAGCAAAGAATTTCCGAACATGTTCAGATAA
Organism: Periplaneta americana; assembly: GCF_040183065.1. Lineage (NCBI taxonomy): Eukaryota > Metazoa > Arthropoda > Insecta > Blattodea > Blattidae > Periplaneta > Periplaneta americana. The sequence goes on from NC_091128.1 coordinate 101,819,648, forward strand.
CATTTTTTATTCTTTTTAAAGTTTCTTCTAACACTTTTGGAACACCCTGAATATGTAAGTGAACAACAAAACGTTCAACATCAAGATCTGTGTCTCAACTTTGTTTAGAAATTGTTAAAAAAAACTGAATGCTTACTGTAATTCACTGGATGTGTAAATATAAATTTTTCCATGAAACAAGAAAAAGCACATTAAATGTAGTTTCTGAAGTATAATACCGTCCCATGCGATGCCCAAGTGGTCCAAATAGGTTTGTGCCAATGAGGTAGGACACACTAGCTGGCAAGAAGGTGACACCTTGTTCCCAGCGATCAGCATTCATTGTATCCATCATCCAGATGGGAAGTGAAGGTTCCAACATCGCGATACCCATGTTAGCAAATGTGATGGCACCTGCAACAAGTCAATTACATTTCATACGTTAAAAAACCATTTAACATTCTTGACGACTGTTGATTATTTTGTCCTCGGTTACTAATAGACATTAAGTAATGAGCTGCTCATGAATGAGACAAAAGAGGAGGACATTTTACAATTTCCTCAAAAACACGTTCGGCCAATTTGTTAGACTTGAAATATAGGGTGAAAAAGAACGGCAGGTCTAATTCCTTTTCAGTGATTATCAAATTGAAAATAACCACCAGATGTTTTGAATTACAGAGGGAGCTGAGGTTCTTTAAATTAATAACATGGATGCTAGAACTCAGGGCCGCTGCTTGTACGTATTTGGGAGGCATTGTGCATAACATGGTCACGAGGATCAACTTAATTTAAATGTGAGATAGAGAGAAAATTACTAAGAATATTTCAAAATACCTTTTCTGATTCTATAAAAATCCTTCTTAATTTTCCTTTTTTATTTTTAAAACCCCGATTCAAACTTGTGAATTGTATCCCAATCTAGACATTTTAGAGACGCTAGCACAGGCACACTTTCCATTTCACAAAATACACACTTTTTTATTAAACCATTAACGCTTCAATACTCAGAAAGAGGGCCAAATATAATTGTGCTTACAATTTGAACAACTTCTTACCGGCATCGTTATCAATGCTTGGATAGGAGGACGATTTAAACCGAAATATGTGACAATTTCTCAAATTTTATCGTCAAGGTGATACTTTCTCATTTTATCTTTAGTGCATTCCGAAACAATTTAGTTTTCCATGTTTTTTGTGCAATGACAGGGTTAACTTACCGTTATCAGCCCCGACTCTACGAGCGTGGCTTATACAGTGCATACATATTATCTTTCCACGCTCACATACGCGACGGGAGTCGGCAGTAAGTAGCTGCAAGTTGCAACTGGAACTCCCTCGTTGCGAAAATCAGAGTCCCCAGAGTACCGCAATCGTTTGAGCCGGCAAATGCCGACAAATCCGCCATTGTTAGTCCAGCGCGCTATGCAGTATACAGTTGTATAGGGAAAGAATGTAATTTAAATGCGAAAAAATGCAGTGCTGCTGTGTTCAGAACTGTTCACAGAGAACTGAAAAAAGCGCACATTTGTTTTCTGTGACAAGGTGAAAGAAATAAGGAAAAAGGAAAGAAGTGACTATAAATATAAAAAGGAACGATCCGCTACCTAAGCGAGCATACATTGTGAGATTAATGAATGACTGTATTTTTATATTATTTTTTCCAAATTTGGGCCCCAAAATATTTTTATAAAACCAATCTAGAATTTAAGTTGTTTCAGCAATGATATTTCTACATAAAACAAATGAAAATCACGTACAAATTAGGACCAGTGTCAAATGTTTACCATCTTCTCCCTATCAAATCAAGCATTTCTGAATTTAATCCTATTTGCTATTTGCAAGAATGACATAATACATTTGTGAAAGTTCTGAATTAATTCTTAAGACAAGATTGTATTGTTTCGCTCGATTGGAAAATACAAAGACCGTAGAAACTAGAAACCCTATTAAGGTTAGACTGATGTGAAATTTCAATTTTCCAAACTATTCTAGGTACCTAGATCAATAAAATTGTGTACTTTTAATCTGTAATTTTAAATTGTGTAAATTTAGGTTTTCAAAAATTGCAGCCTTTGAAGTAGGTCTAACACCTGTTGGATTCTATGAAGAAATATTTCGAAAAGTCGAGAAGCTACACTGGCTCAATCGGAAATCTAATATGATACATAATGTATGAAATATAGCGTAATTTCCAAAATGGTCGCAGAATTCAGAGTAGAGGTCGTGGACGGAGAATTTAAATTAACAGTCAGAGCCCGCAGCCTTTTAAAAATGTGTCCCTAAACAGCTGATAGACCGGTCGTATGTCATGAAAATTGGCAGAAGGCATCTTTAGATCATAAATGAATTTTTAAAGATAAAAACTCAGGGTGCTATTCATAGACATTTCGCAGCACGCGCTACAAGCGTGCTAAGCCAGCCCCGGCTATCCACTGGTTACTTGTATAGAATTCAAATCATATCCTATCGCTAACACTGGTTTATGAATACGAAAAACGCTGATCATCCACCGGAAGCCCGCGCTAAAAATGTCTATGAATACGACTCAAAGAAAGGATTTTTTTTTTTTACCAAAAATGACAAAATCTCACATCAGTGTATCCTTGGGGACATTATATTGAAATTACTAACTTCCATATTTTTAAAGCTAAACTCACAAAATGTTTATCACTAGTATATCTGGTTGATAATAACACATGTACAAAATTTCGTCTCTCTCTATGATACGTGGTTTGCATTTTATTAATAACTTAATTATATAGTGTATTGCTTAATGCAAAAAGTCCCTTGCGTCACAATTTACATTATTTTTCATTGATATTCACTTATATGATTCTTTATATACATTGGAACAAACATTACTATTGGAATTTTCTGTACAACGAATGGGTAAATTACTAGGAATTTTTATGACTTAATTTTTTTATTTTTCATAATAAAAAAATTCTAGTAATTTACTTGTTAATTTTACAGCAAAACCTTATAGTAAGCTTTGATTCCATGTATGTAAGGAGCCATATAAGTGAAAATCACTTAAGAATAATGTCAATTGTAGTGCAAGCGACTTTTTATATAAAGCGGTTCAATATTTTAATATAATAAGTAATAAAGTGCAAACCACGTATCATAGGCGGATGCAATTTTGTACACTTGTCACTGTTAAGCAAATATACCAGTGATCAAAATTTGGTAAATCTAGCTTCGTAAGTATGGTAGTTATTTATTTCACTGTTTTGAACTCTTAAAACTAATAAACTTCGAGAAATTTCAGTATAGTGTCCCCTTATATGCGGAAGTCGGAGAGTTTGCACGAGGAATGCAGTTGGAAATGTTTAGATTTATTGTTATTTTATTTGCAACATTGTTATTTTCATTTGTTACTTGTAATTTATTAAGTTCATGCTGCTGTAATACCTATAACTGTGATGTTTATGAAGGAGTGTATTGAACACTTAAATGTATATTTATGCTGTAATAATTATTAAATAAAACTTTTTATACATTAGTATGTTGACTGACAATAATGTTCTAAAATGTAAGAAGATCCTTTAGAACCTTTTGCCCTTAAAAATTAAAAATATCTGAGTTTTATTTTAAATATTCCTATCCCTAACGTGTTGAAAAAGAATAACAATGGCAGCCGACTCGGTGATTGCGTTACTCTGGTATATCCACGGACTCTGGCGAAAATTACAGCCACTGTAGCGAAATTAGCTTCGCAGCACCATCTCATGATGAACATCTAAAACTCCCGCATGACATGAATGAAACTAAAAGAACTCCCGCGTAATTTGAAAGGTAAATGAAACATTTCGATGTATTTCTGTTAAAATGAATGAATAAAGAAAATCATGAGTTTTATATGAATCACTTGCATAAGTTACCAAGAAAACCTTTAAAACTAAATTTTATAATTGGTTTTCAAAAAAATCCTTTTTACTCTGTTGGTAGGTTTTTGAACTTAAATTCGCATGACATTGTTTTTAATAAGTATATTTATTTACATTTTGTTGCTATTAATACATTAAGTGTGATTTATTTGAATTAATTTTTATAGTTTCAATAAATTTTTTGTTTCCAAATGACGAACTCTATTGTTTTTAATAAATAAATTTAGTTACTATTAATGTATCTTGTGTGAATTGTTTGAATTAATTTTTACTGTTTTAATTAATTTTATTCCTATTTGTGTTTTTAAAATGTATCGTATGTGACGAAGCGTATTACTTGTATGTCTAATGGCCTAATAAATTGAATTGAATTAAATAATATAGTCTACAGAGCCACAGGCGTAGCTAAGTCGGGTAAGGCGCTTGCCTCCTGATCCGGAGTGTCGTTTGGGCGCGGGTTCGAATCCCGCTTTGGCTGATTACCTGGTTGGGTTTTTCCGAGGTTTTTCCAACCATAAGGCAAATGTCAGGTAATGTATGGCGAATCCTCGGCCTCACCTCGCCAAATATCATCTCGCTATCACAAATCCCATCGACGCTAAATAACCCCGTAGTTGATACAGAGTCGTTAAATAACCAAGTAAAATAGAAAATAGTCTACATATTTATAGCGACAAAGTTAACGTCTGAAACAAAAGTGTTTACCGTTAGTTCTATAGCTATGTATTGGTAACTGTACCTGCGGCCACTATGATGTACGGGTCCATGACAAGAGCTTTGAGAGACGGTGGATCTGACTCTTGTCGCACGACTCCTGGCTGCAGCATTAGTAACTGTAACACTGCGACAGTAAATGTCTTACAGAAGTCAAATCTCAACACACGAATTACAAACTCTAGTGTATTAGGAAGAACGTATACAGAAGGTTTGCTAGATTTTATAAACAAAAATCAGGATATCTTTAACGTTGTTAGACATAAGTCTGAGGAATCATGCCATAAACAGAATGTGAATGAGTCGCATTCACCTGTTTGAAGTGTATTTATGGGGGGGGGGGGGAAACATTTGGTATATTATTTACCAGACACTGTCGAACTATTGCAGATCACTCAGTGACTGCAGGGTGTTAAAAAAGTATCCAGTATTTTAGGAGGTGCTAGTATGCATTAAAACAAGAAAATAATGTCTAATAAACATGGGTCCGAGATCTGTACACTTGTTCATAGGAGGTACTCAATGTGACGTCCATTCATGGCAGTGCATTCCTCTGCCCTTCGGCGTAAGGAATCACGCACTCTTTGAAATGGACCTGTTTGTTCTTGATAACCAAAAGTCTAGAGGATTTGGATTTGGGGAACGTGCAGGCCAAGGTGTGGGGCCTCTCCAATCAATCCAGCGGTCCTAGAATGTCAGCGTCAGGTGTTTACGCTCATTGCGGAAAAAATGTGCTGGTGTGCTATCATGCATGAACCACATCTGTAGTCTTTGCTGACATGGCACATACTCCAGCAAGGTAGGCAATACGTTAATAAGTCCTGATAACGAGCTCCAGTTAATGTCTGTGGTAGCACGTATGGCCCTTAATCTATCGCCAAGAACGCCTGCCCATACGTTGATTGAGAATCGGTGTTGAGGCCTTATTTCTTCGACTGCATGAAAATTTTCATCAGCCCACGCATGCTGATTACGAAAATTCACAACACCATCTCTGCTGAACTCCGCTCATATCCGCAACCAAACCTTTGTTTTCAATATTCCTCGCGACGTATCAGTTTTCCATGTCAGAGGTGTTAACTATGGTATGATTAACTGGTAGCCTGCTGTATTGTAGGACAGAGAAATGCATTGCCATAAATGGACGTCACATTGAGCACCTCCTATGAACAAGTGTTCAGATCTCAGAAAGTATGTGTTGTAGGACCCATGTTTATTAGACTTTTTTATTGTTTTGATGCATACTATCACCTCCTAAAATATTGGATTTTTTAACACTCTGTATATATTGCTTAAACAATAACAGCCCCCTGTATTTACGGGCTGTCACCTAGGAGAGAACACAGCAATACAAATACGATTTGTTAAATAGATTTTAACATACAAATAAAACAAGAAGCATTCAGAAAAGAAGTAAGATTTTAAATTATTAAATTATATTGAAAGTCAATTTTTAAGGCTGACTTAAATCGTCGTTGTTCCTGCAGTAACTTCTATGTGCAAAATATGATTTTTTTTTTCAGTAGGAAGAGAAAACATATTTATTCTTCTATGGCAGTAGTGCATAGGAGATTGTGAATTCTTACATTTTCGAAAGAAAGAAATAGAATTACATGTAGGAGATTTTATTATTTGCTGTATCACTATTTAAGTTATTTAATATAGCAAAAATCTGAAAATCGATAAATATGTCACATAGGCGTTATTGCCAGAATAATGACGAAATACAAATGGTGACGAAGTAGTATTACAGATCCTCGCACAACAGCGATGAAAATGTCTATTTCTCACTTTTTCATCATTAATTTTGATGCCAGTTGCTGCCTGGAGAACATGCAGTAACGCTTCTACTCCGGAGAGCACAATAAGATTAAACTCCGTTTCTGGAATCTGTAAAGTCGACGTATTTGGGTGGTGCTGATGAGAAACAAATGGATGGAATCTATCAGTGTGGGAATGTGTTGAGGGCTGCATCGGCTCGCGGCCACTAAGGGGTAAACTGCGCGCGGCGGAAAGTTATAGGTAGTGTGACATTTTAGACGCTTATCTTCAAGCAATGCTTTTCCCGCAGAGCGGTCATTGGCCCCCCCCCCCTCCACTCACCACTTGTGCAAAGGACTCGTTTCGTTTCCTATACTCTACAGATTTCAGAAACGGAATATAGATATCGGTCTTGCCTTGCAGACGTTTTGTGATTTTGCTCTTGACCTGGCCTCCTAGTGTACATATTTATCCCATTAAAACGTCTCCAGGCTCTAGTGATGAAGGAAGGACCACATTAAGCTCTGCAGCTACTGCTCGAATGTTTCTATTTTCCTCAGCAGTGTGACTACTCGAAACACCTCAACCTCTCTTGGTATGTCATGTTGTCGTATTGAACGTAACCAAACGTATTCAAATGCAATGTGAACGACAATCCATCAGATGGCTCTTTAAGGTATTCATAGACTCTAGAAATGTCAGATTTCTTCAAAATGAGATAAAGAATGTTTTTGCCTCATCTAGTAGCTCATTTCTTCCGGTTTTAAAAATATATAACTTGTACTCATTGTCTCAATAATTTAATAATTATTTGGGCATTTATAATACAGGCCTAAGCGCACTATACATACTTTCTATACCTTACTCCATCTTCAGCGTCTGTTTTCTCCTATTTCAGATTTCTTCAAAATTAGGTAAATAATGTTTATGCCTCATCTGGAAGCTGATTTCTTCTAGTTTTAAAAAATATATAACTTGTACCCACTATCTCAATAATTTCATAATTATTTGGGCATTTATAATATAAGCGCATTATACTTTCTATACCTTACGCCATTTTCAGTGTCTGTTTTCTCCTATTTCACATTTTCCGACATTTACTATCCTTCCGAAGGACAAAAACTGAAGTATCAAGTTGAAGCTTAAACATGTGACTATGTTGTAAACAAAAATTATTATTTTCAATTGATTATAATTATTTTATGCCATATAGATACAAATATATATATATATATATATTTTTTTTTATGAAGTGCTTATATATTAATGTGGCATATCTTTTGAATGGTTCAAGATAAATAATTTTAGTATGTAACATTCTCCATATGTAGGGGATCATTTTCGCGAAGGAAGGTTTACCCTAGGTCAATTTTTAATGGCGATAGGTCGGGCTAAAGTTTTATTAATTAAAAAAAATTCTTGGGCCCTCATATTCGATTTTAAAGTTGGAATTACATAAATTGCTTAATTTACACCCAAGAATCATGTCACTAAAGTTTGAAAGACATTAAGAGAAAAATGTGAATTTTTGTCCTAACAGTCGATGAATACCTTAAAAGAATAGAACTTTTTCGCGGCCACTTTGAATTTACACATCACACGATTCATTTAAATTTCCCTGTGCAATGAAACCACAGAAAGCTAATGCGGCATGTTGTTTGTGTAATTGAGACATGTCATAGGAACATGAAGCTTAGAGTCCATGATCAATTCCAATTTGCACAAAAATACAGTCTAACAAAAACATGTTCTTCTATATATAATGAAAATAGGTTAGTAGGGGAGACTGTTGTACCTTTAGCATAGTGTACCTTTGAACATTTTTTTTTAATTTTTTCTGCTACCAAGGCGCTAAGTAGCTCTGGTCGTAATTTCGGTTTGATTTATTGAAAAGTGTGAGTTCTGTGGACGAAACAATTTTTTTAGTACCAAAAGTAAACATTTCGTTCGTTGATATATGTTTTCTAACACAAAATAATATTGCATTTGTAACTATCAATCAAGTGCAGTGTGTTCCTTATCATCTGGTGAGTAATAACATATTTTAATTTCCACGACTTACTCGAATCTCTAGTTTTGAGAGCCATATTTGTTTAAAAGAGCACTCTCTTGTATCTTCGAACACAATGCATTTTGTACTATGGAACATGTTCCAAGGTATACGATACTATCGATTTTTGTTTTTCTTTTATTTCAAGATCATGTCACAAAGTAAGTCTGGAGTTAAGAAGCCCCTAATTAACTCGGATGCCTTGAAGAAAGCTGATGAAGCAGTTATTGCTCCTCCAGGAAATAAAATCTCAATCAGAGAAGCCTGCTCTGGTTTATGATGGGAAATACATTTTAAATACGACTGTCAGTTATTACAGCTTATATTACCATCTGTATTCCATGTGTTCCAACTTACAAGAGGTATGTTGCAAGGTACATGAACATGCTGTACCTTTGAATACATTATATATCCCTTCATTTATTTTTTTCCATCCTTAATAGATCTGTAAAACACGAACATATATACAGGAAGTTGTAAAGGAATCTTCAATAATTATTTCAAGAATTTTTTCATTTGCAAAATTTCATTTCCCAAAATTAAAAAAAAAAAAAAAATGAAACGTGAAAAGTGTTTCAAGATACAACAGTCTCCCCAACCCATAAATTTGATAGTGATTAAACACCAAAGATGGGAAAAGAAGAAGACGCCTAATAGGAGACTGAAATGGTGATATCATAGTAGAACTATTGAAAAATGGAAGAATGGAAGAAAACATAACAAAGGCTGGAACTTGGGTTGCCAGAAATACTTAAAAAAAATTAAATGCATGGAGGTAGTTTGAAAATGTTTGTATATTTGTTTGTATTAATATACACTTATATAGAACGTCTGTGCTTCAAACTTCATTATTTAACTCAGTTTTACTTACATCCATCTCCTAATGCAAGGGCCGATAACACAAGGAAGGGCGCAGACTTTCCAACAAATTCATACATCACACCTCCAAATGGTGGTCCGATGAGTACTCCCAACGCCAGGCCTCCCAGAGCTATACCCATTGCATTGCCACGCTCTTTGTCGTCGGGGTAACGCTCTGCCAACATCCCCATGCCTGCGTCACAAAGATGGACGTGTCACAAATATAATAGGAGTTTAATGGTAATTGACAAGAAAGGAGTTTCGTTATTTTTCAGTTCATTGTTGAATTTTTGAAGTCAGCGAATCCCTAAATGAGTTATCTCAAGCAATAGCTATAAAAGCTCGAATTCTACCGTCCGTAACCATTGACGGTTTGAATAGCCTAGTTGAAGCTCGTAACAGCAAAAGGGAAATATAGAGAAGAATTAAATACAGTGCGTTCGTAGCTCGGGCGTTCCGCGGCGGCATTGGACTGGGTTACGATTTGCGCACCTGCTGCCAGAGTAGCACTGTAGCTACCGCTGACGCAAGGAATGGTCCGGCCGCGCTACGAACGCACTGTATATGAAGTTCCAGTGAGTAAACTACGTCGATATCTCCATGCGGGTTGTTATCAACTTCGTATGTTTTAGACCATATAGTCTGTCACAGTCTGAATCTAACTTCTATCTCGGTCTATCCAGATTCTGACATTCTCATGGTAGTGCACTGCCGTAATATATTCAAAATATATTGAAATAAGTTACTAAATTGAGATAAAATTCTGCGCTGTCTGTTCTTTAAAGAAGAGTTACTGATTCCGAATGAAACAAAACAAATAAATTAATTAGAATGATTGAATATAACTTGCGTATTAAGAAAGCAATTTTATAGGAAATATAAAATGAGCAAATTACTCGCTAAAACATTATCCAAGATTGAAATTAAGGTTGGAAGGGAGAAAGGAAATAATAATTATCATAGCAGATTGTTAGCAAGTGTTCAACACAAAATTATTATACGAAAACTAAAATTCGTAACATTCACTTGATGATGGCAGTGAACGTTATACCCGATCCTGATTCCGCCTACGAAACCATTAAATGCTTCCCACATGTCTAGACTGTTATTTGGGCTGCCTAAGCAAAAATGAACGGCTTAAGTCAGACACTCTGTACTTAATTGATAGTGATAAAAATTCAGTTCGGGTCCCACTCCACTAGTAAATAGTTGTTTATGAGATAAGTTCGTAAATGTTCTCTTTTTGGCACAAGAGTAAAGTTTGTGAAACGAGGATCAAAAAGTTGGCTTTACGAATGTGTGTCATACGATGTTTTTTTCTATGATAGCACAAATTTACATTAAATAAATATTTAAAGTTGGAGAGGTTATAAGATCACGTCATAGTTATCTGAACTCAGAAACATTAAGTAAGTATCCACGGAACGGCAGCCTGTTTTAATCTTGTTCACGATTTCATGGCCGTCTAAACTGGCCATATAATCAACAAAGCGGTTAGGAACACTCGAATGATAAATACTGTTATAATGAATACTACATAGAACTTCAGAATAATTTGGGCTAAAATGTAGATATGAATGTTAAATTTATTATATTTATTTGTGTTATGTGTAATATTTAAATAATGAAAGAGTTAATGCATTAATTTCTTACTGAATGAAGTTTGTACATTGAATATTACGTTTTCTTTGGCAATGCGTGAAATGAATGACTGTCTAAAGTGATTACTTACTTTTTTACCCACTAGTGCTTTAAAGTCTCACTTCAGGAACTGGTAACAGTAGGTAAAATGCAACTTTATGCTTTACGCATTATCATAGAAAAAAAATGTTTGTTTTTCGGACGGCTTATTTGACTCCGATAGTTATATAGCTGATCCCAAATAGCATATATAGTCCCAGGTCCACTCGTTTGAAGTGGCCAGTCAGAGCCAAGAGCACAGGGAGCAAAATGTAAGGAGTATTTGATGCAGCCTGTATGACAATAATTACTGATATCTACGGTTGGTTGTGTGGGTAGCCTGACTTCAAGGGCGATCACAGAATTTCTTTTGTGTTGCAACACACATTTTGCCCGCCTGTGGCCAAGAGTATAGGTGATCCTTCAGGTCGTACTGCGGTAGGACCTCGATTATCAGTCATTAGAAATCGGAGGGGAAGAACAGTTAATCAGAAAATATATTTAATACCAAGGAATAAAAAGGTTAAAACTCAATAATCCAGAATCTAATCATAACGAATTGCTGAAATTGACGAATCAGAAACATCTCAACGAATACACACGAATCTGTAGTTAATGTACAGTAGTGGACCGACCCTTGTAGCGGATTTCAGAGCCTTGTTCACTCCACAGCACGAGTGACTGGTAATTAAGACTTTCGTGGTTCGAAACCTGACTGGGAAGGAAACTTTTTTTTGTCCCTTATTCAAATTTATTCCCAATACTTTTCGATTGCAGCGATATTTTACTACTTAACTTATTACTCCCAGAACATGAATTTTACCAGCTTATTTTCTAATGGCTTTCGAAATGGGCTACGTCAGCAGTGAGACTACAACAATTTCAATAGATTACTCGCTATCTTGTGAATGCGGGCGTGGCATGCACAGTGGCTCATTTCGTGGACTGATTATTCCGTCGGTCCGGTTTTTTTGCCAATACTTTACACTTCAGCGAACTGTCACTATAGACAGAGTCTTATAAAACTTCATAATATTATTTAAAGAAACTTCAATAAATGCGTTCTTACAACCCAGCATAATTACTTCAGTGTAAAATATTTAGTAAAACTTACCTGAAACACTGGAGCAAGAAGAGCCGATTCCTTGGAGTGCCCTTGCCAGAAACAAAACGGCGTAACTACGTCCAAATGCAAATACTGAAACGTGATATATCAATTAATAAAATTATCTTCATTCTTGTAAAACACCAGAGTTTCTTCATTTTATTAAAACTATACATAACATACAGTGTGAGTCATACTTATGTACTCTAAAGTATTGCAGTGTGTTCTATACACCAAAACAAACATTTTGTCATATAAACATATAGCCGATACTGCATTGTTATCAAGATATGGCAACATTGCATTATTTCAAAGCTAGTCTACCAAATACTCGTAGCTAAAAACGGAACTAACAGTCAGTGTTGTTTTGTGGTTACAAAGATATGTATTCATAGTTGGTCATGTCTTGTAGTTATGTTGATGTTTTGTTGATTCACGATGTTGAGTATTGTAACCGAGATTAGTGTTATTTTTACTTTACTGAATTGCATAACATAACAGTTGGCACTATTACAGAATGGGGGAATCATACACAAACAGTGAAATGACCGATATGATCTTGATTTACAGTGAAGTAAGAAACAATTCTGCTGCTGCTGCTCGCTCTACGCTGAACGTTTTCCTGCCTGACGACACCCAACTCCAAAAACATTTGTAGCAGTGGAACGTCACGTTGCTTTGCACATGTGAATAACAATGCCGGTAGACCTCGAATTCGCAGAACTGCTGCTGGTAAAGAAAACATTCTGCGTTCCATAGACCGTTCACCAGGTACAAGCGCACACGGCGATTAGCTGCACGTCATCGCATGTCTCAGAATTGTACATGAGGCATTATTCTATCCATACCATCTACAAATTGTGCAAGAATTACAAGGATAAGTTGATTTTGAACGTCGGAGGATATTCTGCGAATGGTTACTTCATGAAAATGCAGCTGATCGACATTTCTTAAGCAAAATACTGATACTGGATGAAGCAAGATTCACCAGAAATGGTATCTTCAATCGCCACAACCAGCATGTCTAGGCATACCAGAATCCAAATGCTATTGAGGAAGTAAATTCGCAACATCAGTTCTGCATGAATATCTGAATGGGTATAGTTGTACAGTTGGGGATATCCTACTGACCCATGTGAACTTCCTGCACAATTAACAGGTGCTGCGTATTTACGCTTTCCGCAGACTGAACTAACCCAACAAATGGACATCGTACCACTAAAAACACGATTTAATATGTGGCTACTTCAAGATGGAGCACCTGCGCATTACGATCATGCTGTGAGACTTCATTTGGATGAACTATTCCCAGGCAGATGGATTGAACGCAACGGGCCTATTGCATGGCCGGCGCGATCACCCGATCTCACTCCCTTCGACTTTTGGTTATTGAGCCACATGAAAGGACTAGTTTACTCCCAACGATAAGCTACGAGACAACATCTGTTGATTGCAATCATGGCTGCATGAAATACAATCCAGGACACATCTAATATGTGCCAGCTAACAAGACATTCATGGCGAAGAAGGGCGGGATTGTGTTGTGAAGTTAATGGTGAACATTTCGAACTATTTTACGTAGCCTACCTGCAATGTCAATAAACATCCCTCTAAGAAAGTACCTGTTGTTTGTATTTCTAAACTGTTCCTATAACAAAGCTGTCACGACCAAATGTATATATGACAAAATATGTTTGTTTTTGTGTATAGAACACTCTGCAATATTTTATAGTACATAATTACGACTCATCTTTATATACCACACGTCACTCTATTTTTCATTATTCGAAATTTATATATCATTATTAAAAATAAAGTTACATACAACATTATAGAAATATATGGACTCGTTTTGAGACTACTATATGCAGCTATGTGGTTTGTTGTAGCATGCTCGATATATCAAATGGTTTTCATATATTCCTTACCGAGTCTCAATGTGTGTAGGTTACCTTTCATAGCCTTGTATACATCTCAGTAGTATAACTCACGAAATATGTGCATCAAAAGATTTCACATGCGTGTAAACATATTTTGGATTCTTGTTACTCTGGTACATAGGTATAAATATTGATGGAAATGTGCAGAATAAAAAAGGCCTACAAAGGAAGAAATGTCATCTCTGATTTAAAAAAATGTCATCTCTAATACCACTTACTGAGGGTTGACAGGAACATGATGATAAATCCTGTGAACATTGGAATACTGTAGCCGATTCTGTAACAAGAAAATTCTATTTAATTGAATTCGAATGTAAAGAAAGAATACAGTTAAAATATGTTTACAGAGAGTTTCTATACAGACCAGTCTCACTTCAACATCTGCCTAACAAAATCTTTTGGCGAGTGGCGAGTGGTCGTACACCGGCGTACGAACAAATCCATGCACTCTTCCCTTCGCCCACTTGCTTGTTGCATAGCTCAACTCTCTACGCAGTCACTTATTAATGTACTGCACTTACTTGTGAGTAAGCGGGCCAACGATGGGGTTGGCCAGCAACTGCACGAAAGCCTTTGAAGCAAACATCATCCCAACAGCCACAGTTTCTTCAATCAGGTCCTTGTGTCGCCTTTTATTCTTTAGTTCCTCCGGTGACAGTGTGGTGAAGTTACCTGCGATAGTAAACATGAACCGTTGCCAGCAAAATCTATCATAGTGCCATTCTCTTCTTTACTCAAGAGCTGAGCCACTATAAATGTATATTTGTGTGTGTATGTGTGTAATTTCGCCTTACTTGCCGTTAATACTATACAGGTTTTAGTAAACCATTAAATATTTGGTTCAGTTGCGTTACAATGAAATTAATAAATTATTAAAGAAAGGGAGAAGCGAAGGAAAAATGAGAAGAAAGAATAAAAAGAAGAAGTAGAAAAGAATGGGATGTTGGAAAATGGAAAGTAGAAAAATGAAAAAGAGAATGAATGAGTTAGAGAGGTAAAAGGGAATAAATAAATAAATAAAAAGTGTAGAATAGGGAAAGGAGGACAGAAGAAACTAATAAATAAGACAAAAGGAAAATGATGAAAGGAACCTAAGACACAACAAAATAAGTGAGAAAAATGGAAGGAATAAAGGAGACAATAAAAAAGAGAGGAGCAAAAACGAAAGAAAAATAGGAAAGAGAAACGCAAGAAAGAAATAAAAAGCAGAAAAGAGGGAAATATCAGAGAAGAGGAAGAACGCAAGGGAACAGAATGAAAGGAAGAACGGGAAAACGACGAAGGAGGAAGAAACAAAAAGTAAAATTGGAGATGGGAGGAAGAAGGAAAAAAGGAAAGCTGGGAGGGAGAAGGAAAAAAAAGGAAAGCTGGGAGGGAGAAGGAAAAAAGGAAAGACGGGAGGGAGAAGGAAAGAAAAGAAAGATGGGAGGGAGACGGAAAGAAAGGAAAGATGGGAGGGAAGAGGAAAGAAAGAAAAGATGGGAGGGAGTTGAGAAGAAAGGAAATATGGAAGGGAGAAGGAAAGAAAGGAAAGATGGGAGGGAGTTGAGAAGAATGGAAGGATGGAAACAAGAAGGGAAGAATAGGAGAAAGAAGGAAGGAAAGGAAGAGAGAAGCAAGAAATGAAGATGGGGTTAAGTAGGTTAGAAACGAAAGGTGGGGAGGAGGGAAGAAAGGAAAAGGAGAGAAAGAGAAGAAGAAAGGAAATTTATTAGAAAGATGAGACGAAAGAAATACAGAGAAATAATGAAGAAAGAATAAGACAGAATGTGAGAGATTATTCATTATTGAGTTCTTCCAGAACTTACTCGTATAATACGTAGACTGACTAGTGAAATATGATGTAATTTTCTAAAAGTAAGAAAATTAGATTGGAATTAAAATTGATTTTTCTTAATTGGTATAGGTTATTCTAAGTTACAAGGGAAACAGTCCAGATAACACAATTTATTGCATTTGTTTTCACAAATGTTGGGTTAGATTTACTTCTCTTGAGTCATTACTGAATTAACATAGACGTTGGCCTTCCACCATGCTAACCACATACCCAGCCACTCAAACTACGTCAGAAACTAAACAAGCATGTTCAATATTAAAATGTCTCAACTGTTTGTAACAAGGTTCTTTTGAGACAAAGATATGCAGCGTCTTTTGTAATGTTTCGTTGTACTCACTGATGTCCGGGGATGGGCTAAGGTTTTCGGTGAGGTATTCCAGGTTGTTCGAATTGTTGACATTGTTGTTATTATTGTTATTGTTATTGTTGCATTGCAGCGGTGGTGACGGTGTGGTGGTGGTGGTTATGGGGGTGCTTTCGGTGATGAATGCGGTGTTCGATTCATTCGGATGACTGATTTCGTACAGGAACTCCGGGATGATGGGAACTGGAAATAAGAAATACAAACAAATTCTTAGTATTTAGGCGTATGCAAAGCTTTCTTCAAATATTCTCCATGTTTCTCATGCTGTGCGGGTAGATTTGTAACGGAAAACATTGTGGGGATTTTCGCTGTTGTAGTGAAGTGAAAAAAAAATTAACAAATTTTATTAATTAATTCATTCGCTCCACCAATATTTCTTTAATTAATTCAGTTAGTATCTAATTAATTACGGTATATCTGTCATTCATTCAAACAACCACTGACGCATTTATTCGGCTAAATTTTAATTAAATACAGTGTAATTTAATTTATTCCGGTCCCTTGACTCTATGGGTAGCATATGCGCTTTCCATGCGAGCGGTCAATGGTTCAATTCCCGGCGTGCGAAATGTAAGAGATTTATCTTCCGTTCACAAGTTTGGGTGTTTTTTCTTTGTCTTATGCTGAACTGTGTTAGCTCAGCGCTGGCCCTGTGCCGTACTGACCACAGGGAGGCCTGCGATGTGTGTCTGCCTAGTGTCGGTCAAAAATACAATCATAACCTTCCGTACATCCAATGAATGTCGATCGTCACGAAAAGAGTAGGTAAATCATGACGACGAAATGAGGAAGAATAATTTCACTTCATTCAGCCAATATTTAATTCATTGATCTCATAATTTTTTCCTGGATGCAGGGCATTCGCGAACATAAAGTAGGTTGACCGGGAGACGCGCGACTGGCACGAAGGTCATGCAACACGTGGCAAACCATCTCCTGCACGCTCGGCAGTTCAGTTCAGTATCTCTGTAGGAGTGGTTGTGTTGACGTTAGATTGTGTGTTATTCTTCTGGTTGTGTTAGTGACGTGTTTAGTTTTACATTTAGGAGTGGTATTTTCCTGCTGTTACTATGTAGTTTGTTTATCCATTGTTTCAGTCACTTGCTTTATTGTCTATTATTGCAGTTACTAGTTTTGTCATCCACTACTTCATTCACTCATCCATTCATCCACTATTTCATTCACAAGTTTATGTTTACATTATTTCAGTTTCTCGTTTATTCATCCACTACTTCATTCACTCGTTTACTCAGCCAGAATTTCATTCACTCGTTTATTTATTCATTATTTCATCAGTCGTTTATTTATCCACTATTTCAGTCACTTATTTTTTCGTTTATTAGGCCTATTGCAGTTACTAATTTTGTCATCCATTACTTCATTCACTTATTCATTCATCCTCTATTTCATTAGTATTTCATTCATATGAAGTAGTAAATCGTGTATCTGTTTCACGGACAGTGAAGCAGAAATATATGGGTTTTATGAGACTTAAATTCCTGGCTTGACGTTGGCGTCTTCTTTTTTCAAGATTTTGATTTCTCTCTATATTTCTTATTCTTACATTTTTGTAATAGGTTATTCAACAACTCTGTATCAACTATTTTATTTATCATCGATGGGATTGCTGTTAGCGTGATGATATTTGGCGAGCTCAGACTGAGGATTCGTTATGGATTACTTGACATTCGTTTTACAGTCAGGTAAACCTCAGGATAATCACAACCAGCAATCAGTTCAATGAAAATCGAACCCAGCTCGAGCCAGCAGGCAAATGCGGTACCGCCTGCGATACGCTGGTGGCCATGTTTACTTCTTTCTGCTATTTTAATGTAATTTTCTCTGCATATATTATATACGAATGTAGTAACAGTATGGAATTAATCGTATTTCGGCACTAGTAACAATTATGTCCTAAACTTGCTGTATAGCAATGACACAGCGCGACTGCCACCCAATTTAGAATAGTTGAACAGCGTGTCGAAATTAATTTCCTGCAAATGAGTTCCCTTGCCGGTGATAAATGCCACAATTTTTAATCGAAGATTTGGGAAAAGTTCTCATAATTCTCTGTGAGGCCAACTCGATTGGTTTGTTAATAGTAATGAAGTTTGAAATAAAGCTAATCAGTATCTTTGGACAACCGAAATTACTTCTTACGACGATCGGAAAAAACCTGAAAAAAGGGACAAAATAAAATTTGTCATTAGGGATAAAATTAAACTACTTGATACCATTGTAGATTACGTTAAGACCCAACAAGCTAGATGGAACGGACATGTTCAGAGAACGGAACTGAAACATCTGTCTAAATGCGTATTGAATTGCAGACTAGAGGAACTGTTGCGCAAAGAAGACTTACAGTGTCTTGCACACAAAAGATGTGCTGCAATGAGGGAAAAATGTTGCAAGAAGAAGATTGAACGGAATAATAGGAATCGTAAGATGTCATGGATATCATAATATATCAGGAATGCTGTTACACAGAACAGGAACGGATTTAGTGGTCAATAGCGATGATAATTATATAGCCTAGCTATATTAGCTAGCTATAATAGGCTATTTTAGGCACTAAGTATAACATTTTAAAAATAAACTTTTCAGTCTAGTACTGAGAAGGAATATGTCGCTATTTACAACTTAAGAACAGGTCAAGTTAGGGTTGTAGGTATCAAGAAACTCAAATGCTAAACAAATACTACATTATTGTCAAGCAAGCAAAATAGCTGTTTGTAAAGAATGGGATAATCTTCTCACCCCCTTTTCACCTAAAGGTGAAGACAGAGGTAATCTTCGAAACGTTGTGAGTTCTTTATTCATTAACTGAAGAAGTCCAATCCATACCTCTTCTATCCTCTTAACAACGTACCATTGCCTTGTCCCTCTTCTACAGTGATCGCCAAAAGCTATGACGCGACACATGCTCTGACTTTACTCAAATATGGCATCATATCCCCACTCTCTTCTTGTCCGTGTACTGTCACCCTCTGCAATAGTGGTGTGCAGGTTGTATTTCTATTATGTCACCATTTCGTGGTGTTTGGCAACTAGGAAACGGATTTCTAGTTCCTTACCTATTTTGTTTCCTACGTCCTAGATGTATGTTAGTCAGATAACTCTACGTTTTATGTACACAGGATCCCCCAATTAAAATTCTATAGGATCTAAAACGTTTATATTAAACATAAACTCCTATAAATGCCTAAAAGCTATGTTCGTACCCGAGAAACGCCTTTTTAGTATTCTTGCGTATATTCAAAATAAAAGTACCGGTACTAAAAATGTAAAAAGTGCACAAAAAGCTACAAAAATAGTATTTAAAACGTAAAAAAAATCTCATACGAACACTGGTCTGGCAAGTTTGTTCCACAATGGTCTTAGAAGGGAAGGGAAGAAGATTTTACCTATTTTCCCCGGAACCGAAGTTCGTTTGAGAAAGTCCATTCTAGCATAAAAGGAGTGGCAGGTTGTTCAGGTTAGGCGAGAGCTTATAAATTATTTTTCTTGTCTTGTCGTTATGCGAAATGAAACTGGCCATCAGTAATCAATCTTTTTCACTGATAGAATTTCAATCCAGTAGCACTCATTGTCAGCACCAGTTCTTTGTACATAAATTCCACCTAAATGGAATATTGACTAAAATCATTCAACTTATTAATTGTTAATTCTATATAAACTGCTAAAAGCCCTTAATTGGATTTTATAAAGTCCTAAATCTCTCTTTTTAGCACCTAGAAATCCGTGCCCTAGTGATGACATAAAAACACGAGAACTAAGGGTAGTAGAAAACAAGAATTTTGTATGAAATAATAACTGAGAGAGACATTTTTACAATGATCCAAGTGTCCTCGAGTGCCTTGATTTTTTGCAACACAAATCAGTGTATCAGTACTGCCAACACTGCTTTGAGTCCCATCTTCTCTCTCAATTTGAGCGCGTCAATATTGTCACTGCCTCCTGTAATAACCTGACGCTGTGCGTCTAATTCACTTAAGTCTCATCTCGGTCACATGACTAATGGCGTTCCGGACCTTTACAGTGCCTGGGCTCCACTTGCACGTTCTGCGGCGTGGCGAAGCTGCGCAGTTCTTAATTCAACGACTCTTTCAAAGAACAGAGACCATTCAAAGACGACGGTACGATGTTTGAGCACTGATTGAATGAGTTTTACAGAGAAAGCCTTGGTACTCAGGCAATCTTTTACAACTTCAGCTTCAATCTCCCTTGAAAATGTAGGTCTGCACATGGATAAATATAGGTAGCCAGCCCTCCATTTACACCGGGGGTAGGTTTAGTCAAGTGACTTCATAATTAAAAGCGTCATAACCAGAAACAGAATTACAATGTAAGTTAATGAGATATGATCCAAGATCCCAGAGAGTCCATAAGCGGAAAAATGCCGTCACCTTTCCTCATAAATACATAGAAAAATCATCATCTTTAGAAATTAATACAATTTTAAATATAGATTTATTACCGTCAAAAATACTTGATAAGTAATTTTGAAGGTAATAAATCCATATATTTTTAAAATTGTATTAGTTATACTTATCGGACCCAACATGCCTTTGAAATTTGTAGAAATTAAGCTTCGTAAGGCTCGACTGGTCTCATGAATTACATGAATGTTGTGTCCACCTCTTCTTTGGCGTGCTAACATTTCTTATTTTCTTTAGAGCATAAGAATATGTTATATGAACATGGGTCCGGAAACGCTTTATTCCTTGTTAGAGCTTTTTTTTTCTGAATTCTGCTTACATTGTACGGGTATGATGTGCAAGCTATTAGTGTGGACTGCCATCACTGCTGCCGTGTACATTCACTCCATACCAGAACACCGAATAGGCCTACCAGAACTGTGCGAAACACAGAAATAGAATCTAAGGTATATATTCTCCATTCCACTCCATTATCACTCGTAATTACATTCTAACAAGAGGTAAACAGGAGTTTGCTAGTTCGGTCCAATGGTCAAAAATATACAGGATGTATCGAAAGGTCAGGTCAATCCTTAAAGAGGTGATTCAGGACCTTATTTGCAACAAAAAATCCTAAAAAACTTTTTCAATATTCATCCCCATTTCCGAGTTACACGAATATCGCGTACCGAATCTATCCCCATTTCTTTCCACATCTAATGGACCTGTCTGCTTGAGAGAAGGCAGGTTAATTGTCAGTTGTCTAGAGCAGATGCTCAAACGTCCCCCTCTCTCATGAACACACGCTTCAGCAGGCCATCTGACCTCTCGCTGCACGTTATCCAATCCGTGCTAGTGTATTTCCATTGTAGCCTTGTCAATATTTGCAACGAGCTCTTCCCTCCTTGCTATCTCCGTTTAGTACACTTTCTTCTTCATGCAGCCCCAGAGAAAGAAGTCCACTGATGTTAGATCTGGGGACCGGGCTGGCCAGGCATATATGATATCAACTAGATGGTGCTCCAGGACATCTCAGACTTCCAGTACGCCAATGGTTAGATCATCATTTTCCAGGTAGATGGATTGAAAGGAGTGGTCCGGTTGCCTGGCCAGCCCGGTCCCCAGACCTAACACCATTGGACTTCTTTCTCTGGGGCTGCATGAAGAAGAAAGTGTACCAAAAGGAGTTAACAAGCAGGGAAGAGTCCGTTGCGAAGATTAACACGGCTACACTGGAGATACACCAACACGGTTTGGATAATGTGCAGCGAGAGGTCAGACGGCGTGCTGAACCGCGTGTTCGTGCGAGAGGGGGACTTTTGAGCATCTGTTCTAGACAATTGACAATTAGCCTGCCTTCTCTCAAGCAGACAGGTCCACTAGATGTGGAATCAAATGGGGATAGATACGGTACGTGATATTCGTGTGTCTCAAAAACAGTGTAGAATATTGAAAAAGTGTATTAGGATTTTTTTGTTGCAAATAAGATTCTGAATTACCTTCTTAAGGATTGACCTGACCTTTTGATACACCCTGTATACTAGTTCGGTCCGAAGTCAAGAAGTAAACAATACTAGTTCGGTCTCGGGTCATTAAGTTAACAGTGCTAGTTCGGTCCCAGATCGAAAATAAAACAGTACTGTTTAAAAATCAACATTTTCCTTTCCACTCTATCCAGACTTAGGACTGTCATAAGGCAGGGACTGGTAAATTCGTGACTTGAGACAGCAAACTACAAAATTGTCTGCCCCTTCCTTAAGGCATGGTTAATAATGTTGATTATCATGTACAGTGTACAGTATAACTTCTTAAACTTCAGAGTAGTCAGTGATACTAGGAGCTAGGTTTCTGGGAGAATTTTTTAGCACATTCTTTTTATATATTGGAGTCTGTTTATTGATTTAAATACAAATTCTGCCATTTCATCTCTAATTATTGTTCTTTCTTTAATTTGTCTGGTTTTTTTTTTGTTGCTGGACTTTTAATTTCTATGCAAGTGCCAATTTTAATTATTTTAGAACGTATATTAATTGAAAGATGTTAGGGTGAGCGATGTAGAATAAGTATTTAACTTTGCATGGAAAGATTCACAATTGTTTGTAATTCTTTCTATCGTAGCTACGAATTCGGCCCATAATTCTGGCGGGAGAGTAGCATCACGCTTGACGCACTCAAAGACATTTTAATTATATATCGTATGTACTCCTCTAACAACACTCGGTAAATTGCTGTAGTCCTTGATTTTGGGGTGAATAATATATCGTCGTTGTTCCGGCAATAACTCCAATGTGACATATTTATCGATTTTCAGATTTTTGCTCTATTAAATAACTTAAACAGTGATACAGCAAATAATAAAATCTCCTATATGCAATTCAATTTCTTTCTTTCTAAAATGTAAGAATTCCCAATCTCCTATGTACTACTGCCATAGAAGAATAAATATGTTTTTTCTTCCGACTGAAAACTTTCATATTTTGCACATAGGAGTTATTGCAGGAACAATATATATATATATATATATATATATATATATATATATATATATATATATATATATATATATATATATATATATATAGGGTGTTTCCGAGGTGGTGTTACAAACTTTCAGGGATGATGGCGAAGGGCTCATGTATCAATTTGAGATAAGGAACCCTGATCCGGAAATTACCGAGTTGAAAGTTACAAGCAAAAATAGTTGTGTGGAAATGAAATAATTTTATTCCTCTGTACACCTTATTTATGTGTATTTTATCTGTAAATCTTACACATACTGTATTTATCTGACGTTGTTTACTTTGTCTACTTACAGTATTCCATTCAGTGCGCTGTCTGAGGGATGGGGACAGGAAACTACACTAAAGCAATGCAGATAGCGTAATGTGTAACGGACATGGTCGGTCCTGATATGCACGTCTGTAGACAGCAGTGTATGTGTACAAGTTGCAGTGTCCAGTCGATCAGTCCTAGTGAAATGGAGGAGTACACGAGAGCGGAATAAGCAGACCTGATTTTCGAATACGGATGAACCAATGGAAACAGTAGACAAGCTCACGGATTGTATCGGTACAAGTACCCACGTAGGAGACATCCGGCCCATACCATCTTTCCACGACTGTCCAAAGGTTAAAGGTAGGAGGGCACGTGGTGCCAAATTACAATTCCATTTCCACACAACTATTTTTGCTTCTAACTTCCGACTTAATCATTTTCGGACAATGGTTCCTCATCTCAAATTGATACATGTGCCCTACGCCATCATCCTGAAAGTTTGTAACACCACCTCGGAAACATTCTGTGTATTAGTCTATACTTGCATAGTTCGGACAGAATTACACTCTATACCAGATGTCTTTGGAGCAGACCATAACAAGGGTCTCGATGCATCTCATGTTATCGCTGCGCTCCCATTGGTTGGCGAGTCATTACTTAGCTGAGAGCGTTGTAAACACTAGCGCGTGCATATCCTGGTTACGAGACGGTATTCAGAGACGCGTCCACTACTACATTTCTATTGCGTCTAGCATCTGTGCGGTGTATGAGCAGACGACAGCAGTACGACTAGTGACTAATATGTTCGAAGACACATTACTTTAATTTTCACTTTTCGTTATATGAACGTAGTCGGTCACTTAATTCATACACAGACATTTAGTATCGTGTGAACCGCGCTCTCTTGCATTTCGTTCCATTGTTTATATCTCCTCCAAAGGCATCTGGTATAGAGTGTAGTACTGTACCTTTCTGAGCCCCGGACCGAATTAGTACTGTATATTTCAGGTGTGCATCTGATGGGACTGAACTACAGAGTGTAAGAAAAGTTCCTGGTACAGTGAAAATTTTAGTTTTTTTTTTTTCAAATATTTAATGGTAAATGTCACATTTTCAGCCAAATTAATAATAATAGATTGCATCACACCACAATCAAGTAGTACCAACTCCTACATCATAAAATTTGCTTGTGCTTCCTGAGAAAATGGAAATTAACAAGAGAATAATTTTAACATACTGTTACAGAAACTTTTGTTACGCTCTGTAGTATGCACCCAGGTAAACAAGAGCGTCTACTTGTAGACTGCTATGGTGTGGGGTAGTTGTTATACCGTTACATGATAGATAGGTATTATGGCATTCCACACTAGCTTGCGCATCATACAATGGAAGCACAGTTGTAGAAAAACTATAAGGAAATAAAGTATTTCCAAATCCATGTTCATATAACATATATTCATCCTCTATATGTGAGGAATGTTTCCCTAAAGTTTAGACAGACCTTTTTATTACACTCTTTATAATAATTTGCTCCTACGAAAGATGTAGCCTAAGGCCTTCTTAAATACTCTCTACATCAAGTAAGGAATTTTTCGAGGTGGCGGGGACGTAGATTATTTATTGATAATAATATAGTTCCTATTTCAATGAGACTTCAGAAAACTTAGTATGTTGAGCTGACGGAAGTTGCCAGTTTTGTGGCAATCGTTTTTATTTTGTTACATAGGCTTGCAATGTAGCCTAAGGCTTATTGTTCTTAAGGGGTTAGGTATAGCTTACAGCAGTAAAATTTTTGGAACTATTCAACATTTTTTTCCTCCATTACTGTATCTTGTACAATATGAAAATTGGTATGTGTAAAACACTGCCCTTCTGCTATACTTATTAAAAAATATTTTTACGATTAAAAAAATATTTATATTTTTTTACAAATTCAAGTTCACTGTGCAGTGATGAAGGGTTTCCCTCATAATTCACACCCCTGTTAACTTTTTCATGTTCTCTCTCTCTTTTTTTATTATCCAATTTAATAAACCCTATTTCACCCTGAGGTAGGCCTATATTAGGTTTATAGTTGATATCAAAATACATATTTTATAATCAATAAACAAAATAAAGTGATAATATAAAATAGTGGTCACAGTTACAATTCACGTGAATTATGTAGAAGTATGCACATTAGTGAAAGGTTGGCTCCTGATAAATATTAATGAGATGTTTGAGGAATAATCAACGCAAAAGATATACAAGAATGTCTAACCGTTTCAGAGTAAGTACATGACTTTAAAAAGATAATAGTACATTGATAAAACAAAGTTTGACTTTCACTTCCAAATCAATACTTAATTCGTGAACAATGAAACAGTTAAGAGTAATAAAGAGATATTACAAGAAATTATTTACGGTTACAAGTTACATACATGATTGAGGAACAATTACAATAATTAAAATAGTAACACAAGTAATGGCTTACAACTAACGAAGAATGAAATTCTTGAAGGACAATATATAATAGTGTGGGCAGTACAAAAGTTTTAAAAACAAATGTAAATAGTAAAGGAATAGTAGAAAAAAAAAGACTTAAAATTACAAATTAAACACATTCTTTTTAAAGCAATAGGTAACAACAAAGAGATACTAATAACAATACTCTGACTGTAGTTACAAATTAAACACATTCTTTTTAAAGCAATAGGTAACAACAAAGAGGTACTAATAACAATACTCTGACTGTAGTTACAGATTAAACACATTATTTTAAAAACAAACACGCAAAGGATCAATAGCTATTTTCAGGCATCATGCCAATGGACTATGACATTAATTCACATCTTCTTGACGTTACTTCATATATTATTTTATGTTTCAATCTATTTCAATTTGTTATTTTTCACTGTAACAACAACAATTATTTTATTACTGAAATGCATGTTTACAATATCATGCTCTTTCAACTACATTCATAATAAATAATATATATTTTTTATTTTGTGTTAGAAGAAAGTACCGATACTTCACCATTTTCTAAAATGAATTTATATTTCATCAGACAATCTATCAAAGGCAGAGAAGTGATCTTGTATCATATTTTAGACATAACACGCATAAATACACACAAAAAATTTCATCACAGAATGTTGGGTAGTTTTTTAGTTATGTGGAAAAAGCTTCATCACTGCACAGTGAAATGGATTTTGAAAAAAAAAAAAAAATGTAAATAATTTTTTTTAAATCGTAAAAATATTTTTTTCATATAGCAGAAGGACAGTGTTTTACACATACCAATTATTATTATTGTGCAAGATACAGTAATGGAGGAAAAAATGTTGAATATTTCCAACTTGTAAGCTGTACCTATAGTAACACTCCTGTTCTGTGAATGATTGTTATCGCTGAACGGCCGCGCTGTTATACTTTTAAGCCTTGGTTATTCTGAACCGACGCATGCGACGTTCGAGGTGCGATGCCCGCCTCGCACAAATCCGGACTACACGAGAGATAGTGAGTGGTTTCTGTAACTGCGAGATACGAGGTTTGAGTACACCGCAGCCATAGATACTCCTCACTATCTCTCGTGTAGTCCGGATTTGTGCGAGGCGGGCCTCGCACCTCGCACGTCGCATGCGTCGGTTCAGAATAACCAAGGCTCTAGGTGCACAGCACGCTACACCGTGAATTTAACTCGGGCTATGGTAATGACAATGACATTTGATTGAATGACGACGAAATGAGTCCGAACTCCAACGCCGAAAGTTTCCCAGCAATTCTGCTTTAATTAGTTGATGAAAATCCTCGGAAAAAACCCATCCAGATAACTTGCCCCTACCAGGATTTGAACCCGAGTCCGCTCGTTACGCAGTTAGAGATGCTAACCGTTACTTTACAGAGGCGGACCACTCGTTTCTTTACTAAAATAACTATATTTAATATGCATTATAATGCAATGAATTGGCTCGTAGGTGCAGCATATGAAGTATCTCCAATAGCTGTACACATGCAGGCAGATGCAAGATAAAAGCCAACTTCTACATGCCGGAGTTAACTCTTTCATTGTGAGGGATGCTCAAACTTCTGCACTTCCTTGAAAATCTCGAAATAAATTTTCCGCAGCAACACAGCACTTCCTTCTTAAATGAAGTAAAACGAGTGCCTTTTGTAACGAAAAGCACTTCTTTCTTAAATGAAGTAAAACGAGTGCTCTTTTGTAACGAAAATGTAACAAAGTGCACTTAGATGTTCACAGTACGTGACTTCAAGTCCCAATTCCGAAAGTATTTTAGCATATCGTGACACATGAACTGTCAATTTTTATTTTTGAGTCGCTATTGGTTCAGTGTCTAGGACGTGGCCACAACTCTTTTGATCAATGTTTGTTTTATTCAGAGCGATTCCACGAAAATATCATACCAAGTGGTAAAATTTGAAATCAAGCTTGTAAAATTATTATTGATTAAATATGTTTTGATAGTTTAAGCTGACTTGTTCAATAACAACATGTTAGAAAAAAAAATGTGTAACTACATATTTTGCCCCACATTGTGCGATATAAAAAGCACCAAGAAAAAAAAACTGCCGTAAAATGGGGGAACTTTGGCAGGTTTAAAAAAATTACTTTTTAGAGTTTACTGAGTACACATAGAAATATTCGGTTTTGAAAGAAACTGCGTTTGATATTCAAACCTTCCTTGTTATTCCCATTAATTATTTATTTTCTATTTGTAGTACTATCTATTTAAAAAATAACTGCCAATTTTACCCCATAGACGGGTAACTCTGGCAGGTTCATTTTTAAGTTTGTTTCATCAATCATGTAGTGGTAATTTTGGGATGTAAAAGTTTTAAAAAAATATTAACGATCGCGATACCTACTATTTATACTACATTCTCGGAATATCATCTGTATTTTAAAAGATGCCTTACGTACGTATATCTCATACGTTTATTGTCCCAGGGTATCTTTTTTGGTTTATGATTTATTTAAATTGGAGGGTTCTGAACCATAGTGGGCCAAGCGCCATTTACTAAAACCGTAGAAAATAAGGCTTAAAATAAGTTATCACCATAATTCAATGGAAACATATGGAAGTAATATAAAGTATACACATTCAAACTAAATATGTCAATCTTCATTTAACTTTAACCCTTGCTTTCTCTGTTTTTAATAAATGGCGCTTGGCCCACTATGGCTCTGAACCCTTCAATTGATAAAATCGCAGTTCACAGAAATCCTCAGTGGTTTAAAATGCAACTTCAAATATATTATTTTTCATGATATTCCCTATATACGCCATGAAGGCGCCTGGGGGCATGGAGGTAGAGCTCCTTGCTTTTTTGACTTCGCACTAGAATGAGGTGGTGTGGTCGGCATTGCGCTCCGACTGCGTTTTACCTACGAGAAAGACCCGGTACTCAATTTTTTTAAGAGGCTGAGTGAACCTCGGGGACGTTCTGGTAGTTTTGGCAACGCGAAAATCCCGTTACCACCAGGGATTGAACCCAGGAAATTCCAGCCCGTAGCCAGTTACTCTACCAGCTGAGCTGTCAGTGAAGTCGTAGAAGCTAAAGAGTGTTGTGATTTCTCAAGGTTGTCTCGATAAAAATCTTAGTGATTTAGACTTTTTCAAGTAGTCCATTGTGCTTATCGTCTGAATGGATTACTAGGAAATTCTAAGGTAAATATAAACACATATAGCTCAGTAAATATGATATCCTTCAGATCCTCATGGGTTATCTAACAGTTCGCAAAGAACTTGCATCTGGCTCAATGCAATTCAAAAAATTTAAGTGGGATATGTGAAGAAGTTTCATTTCCTCTTCTTCCCTCCAGCTTCTGTACATGGCATCAGTGCCCATAGCCATGACTTTTAGGTGCTTTTTTTTTTTTTTTTTTTTTTTTTTATAGAAAACTGTAGCAGTCCTCGGTGGTAATGCGGTTACTACAGTGGTCATTGGGTTCTGGGGTTCGTAAGTTCGATCTCAACTAAGGCGATGGATTTTAAAAAGCCTCCTGGTCCGAAGCCATGATTTGGCGAGTTGGAAATCACTGTTTTATGTAACAACAGCGAGGCTTTCTTTTTATGCGTTCCGCACAGCTTCGCTCGGGTGGAGCGTCGGCTTCCGTTGCGCGACGTCGTCAGACACATTGCAGCAACGTGTAATCGTATTTGTCAGCCATCTATCTGATTACCACCAATAAGGTTCTTATTACAAAGTCGATATGGTTCACTTCGCTACTGGAATTATATCGTAAATACAACCCTATCGAAGATGACAATTTCAACTTTATATCTGCAGAGTGCTGGAGAGTTCAGATAATCAGGTTTAACCTTGTTTAACTGCGCATCTTATACAAGGAGAGATCGTTTAGATTTTGAAGCTTCTGGGACAAGAACTAGCAACAAATTCTTTATTCGTATCGAAAGTTGCTTGTAAATATTTCTTTATAGCTTGTCCTTGTTTATATAGCGGCTACCACGCTTGTCAATGGATCTGAGATTCGTGGGTTCAAATCCGATCGATGATAATGGATTTTAAAAACGATAAAAGTCTAACTTTGCTTACTTCGGAGGTAATCTATTACCTCTTCAGCTTAAGAATGCATTACTGTACTACAGCTACTTGTAATAATTGTAGTAGTAGTAGTAGTAGTAGTAGTAGTAGTAGTAGTAGTAGTAGTAGTAGTAGTAATGGTGGTAG
Organism: Periplaneta americana; assembly: GCF_040183065.1. Lineage (NCBI taxonomy): Eukaryota > Metazoa > Arthropoda > Insecta > Blattodea > Blattidae > Periplaneta > Periplaneta americana. The sequence continues at coordinate 101,849,721 of NC_091128.1, forward strand.
TAATAATAATAATAATAATAATAATAACAATGGTAGTAGTAATGGTAGTAGTAGTAATGGTGGTGGTATTGGTAGTAATAGTAATAGTAGTAGTAACGGTAATGGTAGTAGTACTACTACTACTAATGGTATTAGTAGTAATGGTGGTGGTATTGGTAGTAATAGTAGTAGTAACGGTAATGGTAGTAGTAGTAATGGTGATGGTATTGATAGTAATAGTAATAGTAGTAGTAGTAACGGTAATGGCAGTAATGGCGGTGTTATTGGTAGTAATAGTAGTAGTAACAGTAATGGTAGTAGTAGTAGTAGTAGTACTAATGGTAGTAGTAGTAGTAACGGTAATGGTAGTAGTAATGGTGGTGGTATTGGTAGTAATAGTAATAGTAGTAGTAACGGTAATGGTAGTAGTAGTAATGGTGATGGTATTGGTAGTAATAGTAGTAGTAGTAGTAGTAGTAACGGTAATGGTAGTAGTAATAATGGTGGTAGTAGTAATGGCGGTGGTATTGGTAGTAATAGTAGTAACGGTAATGGTAGTAGTAATAATGGTAGTAGTAGTAATGGCGGTGGTATTGGTAGTAATAGTAGTAGTAGTAACTGTAATGGTAGTAGTAATAATGGTGGTAGTAGTAATGGCGGTGGTATTGGTAGTAATAGTAGTAGTAACGGTAATGGTAGTAGTAATAATGGTGGTAGTAATAATGGTGGCAGTAGTAATGGTAGTAGTAGTAGTAGTAGTAGTAATGGTAGTAGTAGTAATGGTGGTAGTATTGGTAGTAGAGATCTGCAAAACTGCGCACACAACCGGTTTAGATTCGAACGGTCGGAGCTCAATCGGCTACGATGACCATCGGACCGAATAATTCGGTTGTCGAGCGGTTACGCCTGATGTATTGCAGAGTAGACAGAACATCAGGCGTTTTTCGAGTACACAACCGGAGTAACAAGGAAATTTACGTTGTCTTATTAAAAAAAAAAGTGTTTGCAAGTATTCTTACAGTTCATTCGACACTATAACACATATATTTTCTTTATTATTCTGAACTTGCAGTAACTTTATAAGTATCGTTTATATTTTAAACTTTTAGAGTTTTACTAATGAAAGTTGCTTATAGATGTTAAACAATGTTATAGTTTTTCACAGAACAAGCCATGTATATTTTTCTTACCAATAAACGCTATATAGCTGGCGTTTTTCTACACCAGTGTTAAACAGTATACGTCAAAACTTCATCATTTGATTAAGTCGTAACTCTTTCTCGTCACATATTGACTGAATCTTGTTCGATTTGTATAACCCAGAGATCGATATTACATAAGTTCATGTAAGATCGCGAATTATTTAGAACACAAATCTCACACAGAAAGAAATGGTAAGGAGGAAGAAAATACGATCTCCAAATAACACCAGGTACATTTCATCATACAATAACTCTTTAACATTTTCTCAGTATACAAACAGAGTAATAATATTGAAGGATATTTCTTTTGTTTAATTACAAAAATATGTTTGCTTCAAATAGGATTACAAATAATTTGATACTTTAATACATTTATTTTTGTATTTCGAACTTGCAGTAATTTGACTAGTAAGTTAACAAATAAATGAACAATGGACACAGTGACATCGAAGGAAATAGACGTAATGTATAATGTGAAATATCATAATGTAAATATATTCAAAAATATAATTACAATTCATTATAAAACAAAATAGGAAATAAGTACATAAGTCCATTATGACGTTTGTACTTTAAACTAAAAAAAATGTATAGGCCTACCTCTAAAACAATAGTTGCATGCTTTTTAATTATTCTAATCAGTTGCAATATTATTTATTAAGAAATAAATTTAAAAAGATAAACAATAATGTTATTTTCAACAATACGATTACTTTGGCTCCCAATGGTTGTTGTTCTGTACAAAATAAGTATAATTTACACATTTCTAAACTACGAATAACAAAAGAATAGCAAGGTTTAGAAACAAATCATTCTATATAGAAAAGATCTACTTCAGAGAAAACAAGTGTCATTCAAAGAAGTATTTTATTACACACGTGCTAATATCAACTATTTGATGTTCACAATTATTATTAGGGCCTATTATCATAGACTATAAGATCAGAGTTGGCTTCTTATGTTTATGTATTAATAAATCTGTTTTACTAGTCTAAAGTTACGCTCGGTGGAAACACTTATTCATGGAATGGCCAATATTCGTTTCACAAGAGGCTAGAGTTGTTTGGTGATCTTTCCATCAATTTAGTATGTAGAAAATGAAATGAGCATAATGTATAATGTGAGATATAATAACTAATAAATCCAAAATAGAATTACAATTAATCACAAAACAAAAAATTAAATAATTATTAACTCTAAATGCATTCCTCCAAAACAGTAGCTATTCATATACAGGGTAGAAGTGAAATAACCCTGCAGATTGTACGGGGCGATAAGGTTCACTTAAATGAATGGAAAACCTATATTACGTTTATGACTCTAGTCATAGTAAACATACTAAACGCATTGGTTGTAGTAGGTTTCAGAAGATATAAAGTTATTTTTGTTTTAGTTTTACTATTGATCGAGTTTACTGTTTTTTAAGTGTGTCATTATTGTAATATTATAATTCAGTTTTCTAGTGTAAGCAAAAATTACAATCCTGTGGATACCGAAAGTTTTTTTCTGCAATTTACGCTTTACAACATCTATAGTTTCACCCTGCATGCTGTTTGTTCCTCTTGATGACCCGCAGCTATAATATCTGGATGGTTCACTGTGATCATTTTATACGCCAGAGCCGTCCACCCACAGAGAAATCGAATCAACTCGAATACTCGTTAAGCCGAATACTGAGGCAGTACGCAAGCAGATGTACTTCGCATACTGCCTATAAAGCCAGGCGTTCAATAGCGTTATGTAAGTTTCTTCGGTTTTCAACCGGTTTTGCAGGACTCTAATTGGTAGTAATAGTAATGGTGGTAGTAATAGTAATGGTAGTAGTAACGGTAATGGTAGTAGTAGTAATGGTGGTAGTAATAGTAGTAGTAATGATGGTATTGGTAGTAATAGTAATGGTGGTAGTAATAGTAATAGTAGTAGTAACGGTAATAGTATTAGTAGTAATGACGGTAGTAGTAATGGTGGTAGTAGTAGTAGTAGTAGTAGTAGTAGTAGTAGTAATGGTAGTAGTAATAATGGTAGTGATAGTAATGGTGGTAGTAGTAATGGAGTAGTAGTAACGGTAGTAGTAATAATGGTAGTGATAGTAATGGTGGTAGTAGTAATGGAGTAGTAGTAATGGTAGTAGTAGTAATGATAGTAGTAGTAAACGTACTAGTAATGGTGGTAGCAGTAGCAGTAATGGTGGTAGTAGTAGTAGGCTAAATATAGTAGTAATGATGGCGGTAGTAGTAATAATGGTTTTAGTAGTAATGGTAGTAGCAGTGGTATTTATTTAACGTCACTTCCAACTGCAAAAGATATTCATCGTCAAAATTCAACATGAGCGATTAATGACGGATTAATTTTGCCTGCATTCCTCTCTCAGGGAAAAGATTCTTTTATGTGCCGTTAATTGCCCTGAACCAGATTTGAACCAGAGCACTGGACTGCCAACGAAGATAAAACTAAAGGCACACGAGCAAGTGTACTTGCAATATTAAATTTTTGAAAGGGTAAAAGACCAAAAAATAACGCCACCTACGTACTACTGTAGATTAACTACAGTGGTTCCCAACCTTTTTTTGACTGACGACACACTTTACTGAACGCCTATGATATCGTGACACACTTATTTGTTTTTAATAATAATAATAATAATAATAATAATAATAATAATAATAATAATGATAAAGACAACAACAACTAGTGCTTTTCTTCTGGAGAAAAAGGTGGTGGAACTCTGTGAGAATATGTTATAGCGCACGGGGAGATGATTACTTTTCACTGCACGAGAATTTTGTTGTTTTTAGCCTCCTTTTAGTCCAAACAAAAGTTTCAAGATCTAAGCGGAATTTAAAAACATATGTATTAAAAACTTAGTTATTTATTTTATTTTACCCAGCATTTATTTTTCATATACTGAGGGAAAGCCTCGCAAAGAACCTCAACCGGGCATGAATGAATGAATGAATGAATGAATGAATAAAATGATTAATGAATGGTTGAATAAATAAATAAATACAGAAATAAACAAAAATAAATAAATAAATGGATGAATAAATAAATATATACATAAATTGCTAATAAAAGTATTTGTACAGAGATCATCCCTGAACGAGTGAAGAAAATGTGCATTTATAGACTTTTTCAAAGTTTTTGTGTCTCCTCTCCACTGGTGAAGTGGGTCCCACATGTAAAAAAAATACCCAGTATTATTCCTCTTTTTTTCCTGTCTTACTACTTCATATACTCTTCCTCTTCACTCTCACTAACCTTCCTTCCCTGCCTACTCATCTTTTTTCTCTTCATCCTCCATCCTTCTCTCTCTCCCTTTCGTCTTCTCTCCCTCAAATCTTTCTTCTCTCCCTTCCTGCGTAATACAACACGAGCCGTCACTGTACAGAACACATGTATTAGCGACTACTCAGTTCAGCCTCCTCTGAGTTTAACGATCCCTCGACTGTATTTGTCTGTTGGCGCGCAACAGTCAATTCCTGCCAAGTGACGTAGATTTCACAAGAGCCTCTCTCAGCAGTCAAAGGAGCTGGAGTGTCTTGGAGTGTAGTTACTTGCGGGAATCTGCCTGTTGTCTACCCGTTACGTTTTTAGATGGCAAATCAGATGTTTCATGCTCCACTGATACAGAAAACCCGAACGAACGAGTCAGTGAGGAGAATTGGTCATACTTTCAAGTGGACTGATTTGGGTTGTAATATTATGCTGATTAAAAAATTCGTAGTGTTTATTTAATTCAAAATTAGTCCATTTATTTTTCATAAAGTACATAAACTCTCCAATAATATATTCTCCTGAATTGTTTACGACGGACTCGAAACGTTCTGGCAGTTTCACGATTCCGCGCCTGAAGAAATCCAATGGTTTGGATTTGAAATATTCAATTTACTGAAGATTATTTTTTATTTGGTCCTACAGAATATATCTGTTATGGTAACATTTAATATTAGAGGAGAAAAATTCTAGCAACAGTGCATATTTCTGTACAGATTACTGTGCACATTACTGTGGAATCCCGGCTACCAAGTCACTGAACTGAGTGCGCTCTTTGTATAATGCCAGTTGATTTAATAAAATGTCAACATACATGCCCAACTTGGAGTCAGGTCACAAAGGGAAAAACACTGGAGGAGGGAAGTTCGATCCGGTGCTATGAATTGGACTTCGGCGTAGTTCAATGGTGAGAGCGCTTGGTGCGTAGAACCAAGGACCCGGGTTTGATCCTCGGCACCGGAGCGAATTTCTTTCCTCTAATATTAATTGAAATATTCAAGTCAATTTTGAAGAGCAACTTTGTTATTAAAGGAGGTTCCCCGTAGATTGTTGACTAGAGAGCGGAAAAGATGAAAATGTGATGTAGTAAGATCAAGAGAATAGGTGGATATGGAATAATCTTTCAATAGAGCTCTTAGATAACCGCTTTTTAATGTTACCCCTATGTGGACCGGCATTATCATGCTGCAAAATCTGTGTTCCTGGTAATTTTTCTTGAATTGCGGCTTCAAGGCGGCTGAGTTGTTGACAATAAATTTCAGCAGTGATAGTCATATTCTTCGGAAGCAATTAATAGTAGATGTTGACGCCTTCTTTGTCCCATCAGATGCACAACATTACCTTAAGCTGATACACACGAGCTTTTGATTTTTGTTAGGACTTAACCGTTCATTTCTGTTCTCAATGTTGACGTAAAGAACATTTTTTCGCCACCAGAAACAATCTGGGATAAAAACGTTCGATGCTCTTGACGAGCTAAACGATGACTAATAAGAAAGAAAAGCATGAATGGTAACACGCTGATTTTTGTTGTTTTCGCTCAAATTGTACGGTGCCCAGATATTAAGTTTTTAAAATTTGCCTATATTATGCAAATTTCGTACGTTAGTTGATTGGTTACAATTCATCATATTGGCAAATACTTGAGTTGATTGACGTGGATCATCGTGAATTAAAGGGTTTAATAGGTCTTATCAAAATCGGTCATAGATAATCATTCATGTCAAAATCAACCTTTTTGAAACGAGAAAAACATTTTGGTACCACACTTTCCCCGATAGCGCTCTTCCCGTAAACGTCACAAATGGCTAGAGGCCTCCGATGTCTTCACTCGTCTGTTAAACTCATATAAAAGGATAGATCGGAAATGTTCCTTCATTTATTCTTGAGACCCTACATTCTTTAGTCAATAATTAACACAAACGTTCTTAAAAATTAAAATATTCAAGCCGTGTCAGTAACACATTACTATGATATTAAAATTACAAATGACACATCCCAAACAAATTTCTTACAAAAGCTCTATTACAATTTGAAAATAAAAACGGTACGAACTTTTGCATCAGTCGGTTACTTAAAATTACAGGATATACGTACGTATTGAAGAACGACTAAAACTTTACTAACATAGTTATGTCACAACAATGAAGATACACTCAGGGACAAAAAAAACCCGGACACTTTAATATTTGCTGGTATTTTGCAAAACATTATCTTCTCATACAATATTATGGTAGCCATCTGTTGTTATGGAGACGTGTATACATTGTTGATTGTTTTTTGTTTTATAAACAAGTCATTACAACCAAATATTCCAATTTTGCTTTCGGAGTCTTAGCTATAACAATTTTGTCTCAACCATTTTGTGCTTCATTATCGTTATCATTCGTTATATCTTTATTTTTACATTTTCTGAGTTTAAGTGGGGTTGTAACATTTGTCTTAAAACAAGATGCGACCTGAAGATGTGGCTCGAGCTGTAGCCCTTTACGATGATGGACGCAGTGTACGTTACATTGCAAATGTTATGAATATGGCTAGAAGCACAACCCATGATGCCAAAAAACGGTATAGAGAGACCCTAGAATACACCAGAAGACCAGGTTCGGGTCGTCCAAGAGCTACAAATCCAAATGAAGACAGGTATATGGTGTTGAGAGTTCTTAGGGAGCGCAACCTGCCAGCTACTAGTGTAGCCCACAATTTGTTAACATGCATGGACGCCCAATTTCGGCCAAAACAGTTAGAAGGAGGTTGAAAGCAAGTGGACTGATATAAAGTAGACCTGCAACTGGTCCCAGACTTCTCAGGATGTATCGAGTTGAACGACTGCGTTTTGCAAATGATCACAGGGATTGGAGAAATGGACAGTGGAGCTGTGTTCTGTTCACCGATGAGTCCCGTTTCAATCTGTGCTCACCTGATGGACGTGAAAGAGTTTGGAGAAGGAGGGGAGAACGATTTTCACAGTGTTGCATTTCCGAAAATGTGCCGTATGGACGTGGTGGAGTGATGGTTTGGACAGGAGTGTGTACGGATGCTCGTACAGAGTTGGTTTTTGTTGAAAATGGAAGACTAACAGCTGATAGGTATATAAATGAATGTTTGGCTGATCATGTGCCATTTGGCCAATTTGTAGGCTATAATTTTGTTTTAATGCATGATGATGCACGGCCGTATATTGCCCATGCGATCGGAGATTATCTCCAAGAAGTGGGAATCCATGTTCTTCCATGGCCAGCAAGGAGTCCAGACATGAACCCAATTGAACACGTGTGGGACATGCTGGGACGGAGTGTTAAGAATAGACGACCGAGACCAGAATCGTTACAAGAGTTGAGGCGAGCACTTGGCGAATAATGGGAACTTATTCCTCAAGAAGACACTGCTAACCAAATTGAGAGCATGCCAAGACGTATGGATGCAGTTATTCAAGCCAGAGGGGGTAATACCCGTTACTAAAAAGAGTTTTTAATGTTTAAGGGACCATAAAATGAAAAAACAGACCAAACGATGCCATAGTTATACGCCCTTTGTAATTTTTTGTAAATTTTCTCATCAGAGATTTTTTTTCTCAAATGTTGTCGTATAAGGTGCTAAATAAAACATTATTTTGTTTAAATGGGTTTTGTTTCGTTTTTAAATAATTGGCAACAAAATACAAGCAAATATAAAAGTGTCCGGTTTTTTTTTTGTCCCTGAGTGTATTTAGAAAACAAGACTAATAGAAGAACTCAAATACAAGTTTATAAATCAAACACGATTCCCGCGATTGTTTGCGATACATGGACATCAAAACATAGTCTCTGAAGAGAGTGTGAATTTAGAAGGGACATTAACAAAGAATTATAATTTATAGTTCATAATCTAATAGTCTATGAAGAGCATGTGTAATTTAAAAGCTACATTAATAAAGAATTACGATTATAGTTCATCATCGGATAGTCTGTGAAGAACATGTGCAATTCAGAAGGGATATTAACGAAGCATTACAATTCCATTTATCACTTAATAGTCTCTGAAGAGCATGTGCAATTTAGAAGGGATATTAAGAAAGAATTACAATTCAGTTTGTCACCTATCTGTAAATTTAATATTAATTGTAATTATAATTGTAATTGTATTCTTAATATTGTAGTTGTAGTCCCCTGGTAGAGGGGAAGAGAAGGCCTGATGGCCTTATCTCTACCAGGTTAAATAAACAAACAAACAAACAAACAAACAAATAAATAAATAAATAAATAAACAAACAAACAAATAAATAAATAAATAATAGTCTTAGAAGAGAATGTGCAATTTAGAAGGGACATTAACAAAGAATTACAATTGTAGTTCATCATCTTATTGTTATCTCTGATTGAGGTTCTGGCTGATATGTAGAGTAGTGGCAAAAAAAAGAAACCGGACCGACTCTTGTACCTGATTTCAGAGCCTTGTTCACTCCAGAGCACAACAGACTGGTAACTAAGACTTTCGTAGTTCGAATACTGCCTGGGAAGGAAACTTTTTTTGTTCCTTATTCAAATTTATTCCCAATACTTTTCGATTGCAGCGATATTTTACTACTTAATTAACTTATTATTCCCAGAACATGAATTTTACCAGCAATCGAAAAGTATTGAGAACACATTTGAATAAAGAACAAAAAATAGTTCCTTCCCAGGCAGGATTCGAACCACGAAAGTCTTAGTTACCAGTCTATCATGCTCTGGAGTGAACAAGGCTCTGAAATCAGCTACAAGGATCGGTATGGTTTTTTTGCCACTACTGTACATCCATTGTCAGAGCAGTACATCTCACGTGGCGATATATGTCAAAGGAAGTACAATATTTTACATACATCTTATGTCTGGTTACCGAAATAAGTTACTAATGAGAGATATATGCAATGGAGGGGGAAAGGAACTGACAACCATACTCCATTATCTTCTGGTTTAGTTTCCTCAATGGTGATGGTTTATTACAGTCACTTATGAAATTCCAACCAATCGTCGGACTGTGGACTAAACACACACACACACACACACACACACACACACACACACACACACACACACACACACACACACACACACACACACACACACACAAGGCATATCTCATAGTGTCTGAAGATCCTGTGTAATTTAGGAGAAACGTTAAATTAAAATTATAGCTGATTATCTCAAAGTCTCTGAAGAGACTGTAGCTCAGAAGGTACTTTAATAAGAAATTACAATTTTAGTCGATCATCTCATACCCTCCGAAAAGCCTCTGTAATTTAGGAAGGACATTAAGGAGTAATTACATTTTAGTTCATCTTAAATGTGTCTTCATTCGTTTAAGGGACTTTGCATTGATTCCGCTTTTTGTAAAAGTGATAAATATCAAGACTGGTCAAAATTTTTTCACAGGTAACAAAGTTGTTCCATGACAGATTGACATTGTTGCAGAATAGACGCTTTTCGCAGATATGCGAACTCAATAAAACTTTTACGGACGCGCGAGGTGCTTTCAAGCGCGGATCTCCTATTCAGAGCCAGTTTATGGCTCGACAAGAGTGGTCTGCCTTTCCCGTCCCATAAAGTTCCCAACCTCAAAGCGAGAAGGACACTCGAACGGATTTGAATCGTGATGTCGAGCACCTACGCGTCTGGGTTCTGCTTCACTCGGCTGTCAGAGGTGTTGCCGCATACGCAAGGCGTCATGCGAGGCGGCTTCATTTTGTAACCGTCAATATGGACTTATTAATGATCTGTAACTTCCTGTAGTCAGACTTACGTTATCACTCTGGATTCTACTCCTTCATAATCTTCGTCACTAAGGGCGTAGGCAATTATTGAAGCACCTAGGTACGAATGGCTCTTTATCAGCTTACTCTCGATTCGTTATGGATTCAATTAAAATTGGTGCGGCTAGCATCTCAATATTGTGTGGTCTACTATTTTATTTATCTAACCTATCTATCTACCCACCCCATCCATCCATCTCATCAATCAATCAATCATTACAAAATACATATTAGATACAGTAAAAAGCTGGCCGCGAAACCAGGTGGCCCGGGTTCGAATCCCTGTTGGGGCAAGTTGCCTGGTTGAGGTTTTTTCCGGGGTTTTCCCTCAACCCAATATGAGCACATGCTGGGTAACTTTAGGTGCTGGACCCCAGACTCATTTCACCGGCATTATCACCATTTCATACAGACGCTAAATAACCTAAGATGTTGATAAAGCGTCGTAAAATAACCTACTAAAATAAAAAAATACAGTAAAAAGTATTAGGCTATATACATTAAACAATGGTGAATATATTAAAAATTAAAACAAAAAATTAAATTAAATGCATTTACCCCCGGTCGGAAGTTCAAAATTGCATTGTGGCCTAGATAATCAGAAAGAAGAGCAAATGAACAGTAATTTACTTAATAAAAATAGCATAGATTGCAAACAATAGCCTATATATTATCAAATAGGTAATTAAAATTGAAAGCGTTTATAACTAATATTCATAAGTAAATAAGATTAGCTAATATTTAGAAATTAATTATGTAACCATATATTAAGTTCTTTTTAATAATTTCTTTAGTGTTAGGCCTAAGTTTAAATTTATCGTACTTATATTTTCTAAATCAGTGTACTGAGAAGTGAATTTGTTATACAGTGTGAAAGAAAAATAGTTCTGCAGATTAAAAGGGACGATATGGTACGCTTAAATGGATAGAAAGCCTACTGTTTATTACGTATTGTTATTACATGCATGGTTAATTAGAAAATTAAGTTGGGAGTTCCAGCATCCTGCCAACCTCGCCGCTAACACAGTTCCCTTTCTTCTCGTAATACAGATGTAAGAAGTCAACGAACTCAGTCTACTGAACTGCCTCCCACCTCCATCTCTGGCTACAAAGTTCCAATCTGGTTGCATCATTAGGAGGCTTGAAATTAGTGGTTTTTAAATTAAATTTACACTAAAACAGTCCACCTATTGCATATTAAGCCGTATTTTCTAATGAAATGAGTGATTTCAGTGTCAAACCTGGTATAATTTCTGTGGGAATATCGTGAAATAGGTTGTCATTTCGATGGGTATTTCGTGAAATAAGTTGTCAATTCGGTGGATATTTCGTGAAATAAGTTTTCAAATATAGCCTATAATATGTAAAATTAGTAATTAGTATATATATATAATATAAGTGATAACTTGATGACAATAATTTATTATTATTTTAATATATTATATTAATAAACAAAATAAACTTCAAGTGTATCTTCTACTGCATAGGCCTATACAAAATTTTAGGGCATATTCCGACAGTTATCATTGAATATTTGCATGCATATTTTCAAGATTTTTTAGTGCATATAGTTGCTCAGTGTAATTATTACTGTGTAAGGCTTTATTAACACTGACATATCAAGTATTGAAATATAGCTCCTTGAACTTAAGACGCAACCCAGGCACCGGCAGACGGGCAGTACTCTCAAGCGGTAACACCCAGCGGCGTTGTGCGGTAATTGAACTTGCTAAGGGGTCCGTATTTAGTGTTAGCTTATCTTCTGTAAAATTAATTTAATGGTGTTTATTTCCTTACTTTAAGACATAAGATGTTCAAAATGACTTCCACCAGCTTCAATACAACGCTCACACCGGCGAAGATGATGTTGAAATACGCGATCCAATTCCTGCCATGAAATGCTGGAGATCGCGGCCCGAATATTTTCTTGAAGTTCGTCTAATGTATGAGGATTATTCACATACACTTTATGTTTTAACATACCCTAAAGATAAAAGTCATCCGGGGAACGCGGGGGTCAATTAACGATCTTTTTCACCAAACACACGCCTTAATTCCTGCATAGATCGCTCGGCTGTATGGACTATTTTATTGTCTTGCATAAATCCTCAATAATTTTTTTCATGCTAATTGATTTGTTCAAAAAATTGAGACAATATGTACTGACGTAACGATGAGAATCTACTGTGTCATAATGGAACATTTGCCCGATTATTGTCCTAGAAGTGATCGCACACCACACACCCACCTTAACATCATGCAGAGGTGCTTCATGAAACATATGGGGATTGTTGTCACTCCAATAGCAATTGTTCTGTGAATTTATCCGCTGTGAATATCCGCTTAAATGCAACCATGCTCCATCGGTAAAGAACAACATTTCGGGATTGATTATGCCATCGTGTATGGAATTTAGAAGCCAGTTACAGAAATTAATTCTAACATTATGGTCAGGAATGTTCAGTTTGTGAGCTTTTCTAATTTTATAAGACTTTAAATGTAACAATTTCGTGGCTTTATGGGCCAATCCTACAGACACACCCGCCTGTGCAGCCCGCCCGCCTGCCGTGAACAGGATTGCGTCTTAAGTTGAAGGCTCAGCATATTAATTAGGTTGGACCCAGAAAATATTAAACGGGTAAACGATTTAGCATTTCTTGGAGAAGAGATATTTCCTTTTCTGATACCGACTAAATGGGGGACAAGGTATTCACCTTTAGACCTGACAATTCCTAATTCAAATTTTCTATTGTATATCATCAGCTTCAAAAATAATTCATCCAGACGTATGGACAGACATGGCAAACTCACGAAGTGATTCTTGCAGATAATCTAAAGAGCGAACTCTTCTAACAGCAGGGGCAAGTTTATATGGATGGGTGCCTGTCTCAGTTTTCAGACCCAAAATTTTGTTGTTGTTAATAATTCATGAGCATATCCAATCCATTAGCTGCTCTAAACAATTTAAAGTTTATTTTCTTAACGTAACGGCTGGCACTTGAAACAATGGTGTGGAGTGCTGTATACTAAGCAATGAGTCGAAGGCGTTGTTGTTGACCCGACGAACTCCCCATGAATAAGTCAACGAGAATCGCATAATGCGGCGAGATAGAACAGAACGGCGTGTCAGCTCCAACTGTGATGGCGTCTGTACGGGTGCTCATTGTATGGACCTGGGATCGAGATCCACTGTCTGCGTTCTGACAAACAAACGACTAAAAGAATAAGCTCCCCTTCTTCCCTAGTCCGCATTTTCATCTCCTACTCCTGTTTATAACTCATCTTCAAACCCTTCAAATTCCTTTCCTTCTCCGTCTTTCTTTCTCATTCTCCACCATGTTCATCACATTTCTCATCTTCTCCCTGTCCATCGCCTCACTCTTCTCTTCCCTTCATCTTCCTTTTCGCAAAAGATAATTTCTTGATCATTTTCTCTCCCATCTTCGACATCATCTCTCTCTTTTCTTCCATTTATTTTCCCCCTTATCCTTCTTCCTCTACAAATTTTCCATGTCTTGTTATTTCTTCTCCTCTCTCTTCATCTTTTATTCTTCCTACCCCTTCTTTATTTGCCTTTCTTCTTTTTCACTCACTAAATTTCTTCTTTCTTCTTCTCTTATTTTACTGCCTCTCCATCTTCTTCGCCTTCTGCTGCTGTCTCTTTACCTCCTCTTCCTTCTTCTGCTCCTAAAATTTCTCTTTTCTTTTCACCTTTCTCTTCATTTTAGTTGGTTATTTTATGACGATTTATCAACTGCTATGGTCATCTAGCATCTTAGTGAGATGAAGGTGATAATGCTAGCGAGATGAGTTCAGGGTACAGTACCGAAAGTTACCCAGCAGGGGTGTAGCGTCCATGGATGTGGAATAAGCATTGCTTCCCTTTTAATTCGTAAAGGAAAGATTTTTTTATTTATATACGGTTGAATGAATTATTATTAGTTTTTCTTATATTTTGTTATTGTGTGTTTATACTGTATAATGTTTGACTCGAGATGAATTTGAACACGCGAGTCGACGTGAGATGTTAGCTTCCGACTATCTGCTTGTGACAATGGGTTGCTAGAAAGAAAAAGGGAGACTGGAAGATACTAAAGCTTAATGCTTTCCTTCTTTTTAAATCCTTTCACGGTATGTAATTCGTGAGCTGCATCCAGTCTCGTTTCTGACGTTTCTCCGCTGTATTGGCGACAAACATCAATCAGGAGAATGTGGTACTGTTCATAACGCGACACTGTAACGTTTCAAAAACTAAATTACTATGATCTTATTAGCAGTCATATGTTAATACTACAACTATAAAATATAACATTACTAGTAAATAATAATAATAATAATAATAATAATACATAATAATAATAATGCATAATCACTAAGGCTGAAGAAAAGTACCGATATCAGGATAGTAAATAATTTCTAAATACTTCGTTTACAAAATGCGTCGAGTTGTCGGGTGTTTCTACTGTCTGAAGGAGCACAGAGAGTGAACATCCGACTCTCCTTAATAGTAGACCTGCTTGAGTGACGTGAGGTTGTATCAGAATGCCGAAACAAAAATCCACAAAGAACAAACAATAAAGGGGACTGAATTCAGAACACGAGGAAATTGTGTTTGACTTATTGATAATTATATTTTTATAAACTTAATATTTGTTCCGAGTTAATTAATTTAAAACACAAGTAATCCTGTAAATGTAAATTCTATTATGAGTTCATTCATACGGAGACGACTGTACAAACAGCCGCTACCGTAACTAGTCGCGCGTGCACACAAACATTTTGTAAACACGAAGCTCTACGTACGATGCAGCGTAGCCTATAACCAATACTTATTTTAGTCCTAATAATCACTAAACATGAATAAGTGGTTTTCGTGATTCTGTGTGCACATCTGCCCACGCCCATAGCACCAAAGTTAGTATATGTTATATTTATGAGTACGCGTTGAATATTTTAATTCTAAAAAAAAAAGAGCACGTTTAGACACCTAAAGTTTATTTTAAAATACTAAAATAGACTCCAAAATAATCTTTTCAGCATTTTATAGGCACATCAGGGGAGAACAGTAATGTTAGAATTAAGATAGCCTATGGAAGACTAAGCTTACGTACCTAAATAGAATTATGCAAATTTGATTCATTATAGGTACCTCCCTTAGATGGATACAGTAGTGTTAGAATTGAAATATACACAGCTAAAATTATATACCTAAATTTCATTATATAAATTTGATGTCGCATGTATTAGGTATCTTAGAAGAGGATAGCAATCTTTGAGCTGGAGGAGAAGGCAGGGGGTTGTAGACTCCTTGTAATTGTGTAGAAAGTGGCTGCTCAAAACATTAGTAATATATTGAATGTAATGTATATACGACGATATTCAAAGTTCACTTATTTTTGCAGTAATAATAATCTTATAGGTTGCAACTGCCCGCTGTCGCTAAGGAGCTACGATATGTTGCGGGTTGCATCAGCGTGCTTCGACTAAGAACCAAGAGGTGCGTAGAGTGTTACAGATATGACAACGACCTTTCTTCCCTAATATACGCCCACTTAACCGTTACACGTTAATAAATAATACTAAAATTATATCCCTCAATTTAATTAAAATTCATCTATTAAAATATATTTGAAAATAGGCTATATGTATATCTCAAAATTAATGAAAATATTAAAAAAGCATTGATATTATATTGCATTAAAGAACATAGTAAGGAACTACATATGTAACTATTATATTATACGCATACTCATTCATGAGTTTCGATGAGTATTTATGACATAATGATTGAAAATAAAAGCACCCAACATTTAAGAATAATACGCTGAATTATAAACGATAAGGTAGAACTGTTAGCAGAGTATTACCACAGTCTAGTATACAGAGTCACGAAGCTCAATACGTATGAAATATGCATCCATAGATAGTTGCTAACCACTAGGATCACTACTATCGCCTCATCACAGACAATGCGAAATAGTATCGGCACAATCTATTGTTCCTAGCACCCTCAAGCACCCTCAAAACTCAGCTTCGTGACTGTATACTCCAGACTGTAGTATTACTTTTATTTATTCAAAATCTATTATTCTTTAATTATTCGTGTAAAATTATATTCTTACTTTAATTAATTTTAGGAATAATTATTACTAAGTTAATCTTGTTTCCCCTGTTTCGGAAGCCACTCTATGACACTGTTAGTCAGCATTTTCTTTTGATGGGCTGAGGGAAATCTCCGAAAAAAAAACCACAACCAGGTAACTTGTCCCAACCAGGATTTGAACCCGGGCCAACTCGTTTCATGATCAGACGCTTTCTCTTCATCTTTCCATTTTTATTCTTTCTCTGTCTTCCCTTGCTCTTTGTTATTTTTACTTTCTTCCGCTTTAATTCTCTCTGATTTTCTTCTTTTTCAATTTTATTCATATTTTCTTCCTTTACTTTATTATTCCCTTGTTTTTATTTGTATCTTTTCTTACTTTTGTTTTCTTGTATCATCATTCTCACTATCACAACCACAACTTCATGAATTTTAAGAGTTCTGCTGTTATGTAATTTTACTTGTTGCGAGCTGTCTCAATTAAGTAGTAATGTGAGGAGCAAACTTTCAAAACCAGACATGTCCATTTTCAAGAATACACTTGAAATGCCAAAAAATTTCATCTCTGCAATGAACAAAATATTTTCCGTAGTGAAGTATTGAAGATTATTTTTTTTACTATAGATTCTTATAAAATTTCACCATAGAAAAAAATCGTTCATTACAGAGACACATATTTGTAACATTTTCTGAAAATGGACAAGTCAGGTTTTGAAAGTTTGCTCCTTAGTTTATTTTTGTGTATTTTTCTTTAATGAAAACAGTTTCCACAGTATTTTAAATGACTTGTATAAAATTCCGACGAACATAAACCTAATACCACAGTCTAGTATATACAGTTACGAAGCCTGAGTTTATGAGGGTACTAGGAACAATAGACTGTGCAGGTACTATTTCGCATTTTCTGTAATGAAGCGATAGTAGCGGTCCTAGTGGTTAGCAACTATCTATGGATACATATTTACTACGTATTGAGCTTCGTGATTGTATATACTAGACTGTGCCAATACTGTGTAGTATTGTCAGCAAATTATACATATTTACATAATTTCATACATAAAACAAAATTAATTCAAATAGTTCCGTAAATTCTACAAACAAATCTCAATGACATGTGCAGACATTCTTACAATACGACGTACGTGTAGATGGGCGTATGAGTAGACGATAGGCATCATAATCGAAAATAACGTCGTAAGGACGAGGTTTTCTGAGTCACTCAGAACAGCAAATTATTTTGTTAGCAGCTTATAAATACGCGAATATTCAAGTGGTGACTCAGTAGACGGGGAGATTGTGTGGATTTCAGGATCCAAGTCGCCGAGAACGGAACAACCTCGAGGAATATCATGAGGATAGCGTTCAATATAATGCACGCTGTAAGTTTACTACCGCTGATTGCGTCCCAACACATCCAGCAAAAGTTTGTGGCAATCTCAACGCTCTGGGCGAAAACCATAATAATCATTTCGTGGAGAAGAAATAGTAGGCCTATGGAAAACGAATCAATAAAAAGAAAGTTCAGCAATGCTAAATACGAGTTTCATATTAAGAAATAACAACAGTAACAACAAACTTCAAAACAGAGAATGAGCCTACGGAGGAAAAAATGAAAACCTGAACGAATAGATAAAAAAAATAATATTGGATTTAAAAAGTATCGAGCCACCGGCGTAGCTCAGTCGGCTAAGGCGCTTGCCTGTGGATCCGAAGTTGAGCTCGGGCGCGGGTTCGATCCCCACTTGTTCCGATTACTTAGATTTTTTCCGTGGTTTTCCCCAGCCGCAAGGCGAATGTCAGGTAGTCTATGGCGAATCTCGACCTCATCTCGTCAAATACCATCTCGCTATCACCAACCCCGTCGACGCTAAATAACCTAGTAGTTGATATAGTGTTGTTAAATAACAAAGTTAAAAATAAGTATATAAGTTGTACAGTATTCACTACCGGATCGCCTTGAGTGGCCCAGGTGGTATAGCGCTGGCCTTCTGTTTCCGAGGTTGCGGGTTCGATCCCGGCCACGTCGATGGCATTTAAGTGTGCTTAAATAGGCTTATGTCACTAGATTTAGTGGCATGTAAAAGAACTCCTGCGGGATAAAATTCCGGCACACCGGCGACGCTGACATAACCTCGGCAGTTGCGAGCGTCGTTAAATAAATCATAATTTAATTTTTCACTACCGGTCTTACTAATAAACCGCGTATAATTATTATACGAGACTTGAGTAAAGTTGGGACAGAAAACTTACTAATAAACCATGCATAAGAGATGGATGTATAAGCAGAGTGTAACTAGGCCTATGTATGGGAATTGTTTTGCTGCGGTTATACACATGAAACCTCCTGTGTTAAGCGTCGTGTATATAAAGAGAAGATTGGAGCGTATGAAAGAATAAGAAATGAAACTGTGCTAGAAAGAGTGGAGGAAGAAAGAATAATGTTAAAACTAATCAGAAAGAGAAAAACGAATTGGTTGGGTCACTGAAGTATACACTGGAAGATATGGCGAATGGGGGGGGGGGAAGTTTCGGGCAGAAGAAGGTATCAGATGATTGACAACATTAAGTTAAATTGATCGTATGCGAAGACGAAGAAAAAATGTTATGTTTTATTTAACGACGCTCGCAACTGCAGAGGTTATAACAGCGTCGCCGAATGTGCCGGAATTTTGTCCCGCAGGAGTTCTTTTACATGCCATTAAATCTACTGACACGAGCCTGTCGCATTTAAGCACTGAGCCTGTCGCATTTAAGCACTAAGACTAAGAGGAAGGTGGAAAAGAAGGAAGACTGCTGGATTTGCAGTGAAAAACCTGCACTCAGTCAGAAAAGTATGAATGAATTCAATATTACTTAGGAATTAGCCTATAACAGTAGCAAAATAATTAAAAAGGAATTAAGTAAGTGGTAACGAAAATTCTACTGCTGTTGACGGTGTTGGTGTCAAGATTAACTTGAGCTGGGAGCTGTAAGTTTTTGATAATTATTCGCCTTGGCTAGAATGCAGAAGTACTTTACATTGACGACGTCCAGGTCATGTCAATTGCTGATGGAAATGTAATATTAACTTATTCTATCGGAAAGCGGTTTTATGATATTGAGATACAACTGTAGAAATTCGTTACGATTATTATCTTTACAAGAAAGAAAGTTGATCTCATAACATGAACAATGCGGACGGTCTAAGTTAATGTAAAATTAAGAGTAGCTTTCAATGAACTGCGTCAATGGAAGACGGAAAGACCTTGAAACAGATGGCCCATCCTTCGCGTGGGATCGCAACTTATCGCGTTTCTAACCCTTGAATGCTACCACCTTTCATGTTTTATGTAAAAGTAGTTGGTTGGGAGCTTGCTATTGGAGAAAAAGGGCAAATGGAAGGAAAGCGGAGAGGGTAGAATGGTCCTTAGAGCAATAAATTTTTGTAGAAGTCTCAACCAATCGATATCTCGCTGCCTAACAATAGTCTCGTCCTATATATATCAGAGGAGATAATCCTCTGAGACGTCTTAGAACAATGTCGACGAGTCTTGATGGACCATTCAAGTGTTAATGACGAATGGAGATAATCTCTGTTCGATTGTTTCACTGCTGGAAGACGTCATTTCGTCCCCACAACGCAACATCTGCTGAGTAGGAGAGCACCGACACATTTTATATTTTTAGAGATCATCCACAAGCTAGCGTTGCATTCCCAACGAATTGCGTCAGCATAAAACGCTCATAAAATTTTTAATAATTTCGCGTAGGATGGACGTGTTGTGTGCTTTCGAACAATCTCATTCCTAGTTTTATATAAGATTATACAGTGTGTTTGAGGAAAAAAATTTGTTTTCAGTACGAATATTTTATTCAGAATCAGATATTCCTCCAGGATGTAGAATTATTCACAAAAATGAAAAATTAATACCAAATATAGTACAATAAATGACAATTTAATTTCAGTGGTATTATAATTATCAAGTTTATCTAACGAATAATTAAATCGTTCTCGAAGTAATTTAAATATTTTCTTTTTCATTTTTCTATTTCAATCGCCAATAATGAAATAAGCAGGGGAAACTGTTATACGTTTCGCACAGTGCACCTCTGAACCTTTTTTTTTAATTTTTGCTGCTACCTAGATGACTCAAACTGAAGTAGACTGTAGAGAAAGCCGCTAAGTAGCTCTGGTCGTAGTTTCGGTTTGATTTATTGCAAAGTCTGAGTTCTGTGGAAAAAACAATTTTTTTAGTATCAAAAGTAAATATTTCGTTCATTGATATATGTTTTCTAACACAAAACCAGGTTGTATTCGTTACTATCAATCAAGTACAATGTGTCTCCCATCATTTGATGAGTAAAAACATATTTTAATTTCCATGATTTATTCGAATCCCTAGTTTTGGGAACCATATTTGTTTAAACGTGCACCCTCTTGTACCTTTGAACAGAAAACATCTTGTACCATGGAACATGTTCAAAGGTACATGATACTATCGGTTTTTGTTTTTCTTTTATTTTAAGATCCTATCACGAAGTAAGTCTGGAGTTAAGAGGTCCCCAATTGATCCCGATGTCTTGAAGAAAGCTATTGAAGCAGTTATTGTTCCTCCAGGAAATAAAATCTCAATCAGAGAAGCCTGCTATGGTTTATGATGGCAAATACATTTTAAATATAATTATCAGTTTTTACAGCTATATTCCCACCTATTTTCCATGTGTTACAACTTACAAGAGGTTATGTTCCAAGGTACATGAACCTGTTGTACCTTCGAACACATTACATATCCCTTCATTTTATTTTTTCCATCCTTAAAAATCTGCAAAACAGGAAAATACATACAGGAAGTTGTAAAAGAATCTTCAATAATTATTTCAAGCATTTTTAATTTAAAAAATCCATTTCCTAAAATTAAAAAAAAAAAACAAATATGAAAAGTGTTTCAAGATACAACAGTCTCCCCTACACGAATACATAAAAATTGAAAGAAGAAAAGATACGAGAGAAGAAGGGACTGAGTCAAACGAAGTAATACAGACAGAGAAAAGGAACAGGGAGGAAGATATTTAAGGAAAAAAAATGGAGATTAAAAGAAACGAGTCACAAAAAATGTAGTTAAAATAATGATAAAAAGAGGATGAAATAAAGAAAAGAAAAATAAAACAAGGAAAGGAATGATTCGAAGGAAGAAAAGAAAAAAAGAATACGAAGAAAAAAATCTATTGCAGTATCAGGGACAAACCAAGAAGTAGAATGCGTCGCCCAGTTCCATGAATGAAGTTTACAGTTGATGGACTGAATTAATTTTTATTTCAGTTTACAAATGGAGAGTATGAGACTATATAAGAGAAGTAATTTATGAAAAAAATGCGAGTATTCTCTCTTCATATATGAAGCAATATTCTGAAATTAGTTCCAGGTTACAACAAATATTTCACTATAACTCACTCGAAGTGTATTGTTCGTGTCTATTATGATTTTCATACTGCAGAACTCGTGATTACAAATCAAACGAGTGGTGACAAGGTTTGTAGCTGCTCTTGATGCCGAGATATTACAGAGAGAGGGCGCGCGGCACGGCTAATTTTATAAGTAATTTCGACGTAGCGAGGGGAGGTGGCGTCATTTGGCGTGGTCACACAAGTTACATTTGTTCATAGAATAAGTACTAGTAACATTACTCTTCGACTGTGGCCCAAATGGTTGGTATAGGAAGCATTAGAAATTCTGCCAAATTTTGCACCATTGATCCATAATTTGTGTGGGGGAAGGCGCACTTTACGTAAAAGAGATGCATGAAAAAACAAAAATTTAGACGAATGAAGGCAAGGAAGGAGGATGGATATGAAAACGAAATGCGAAAGGAAAGAAAGAAATACAAGAAGAGAAATAAAGAAGAAATTCCGAGAAATAAAGATAGAGAAAATAAAAACGAACAAAATATGAAAATAAGAACAAGAAATCATTCCTACTTTAGGGGAGGTAAGACATAGCAAGCTCATGAGAGGCTTATGGGCTTCCTTCTGTATCAAAATTAAAAAATAAGGAGAAAATGGATATAAAGATGAAAGTGAACTTATCTGTGTTATAGGCCATGAAAGTCCACATAGTATAGGACTCATAAGGCTTGCATATTCGCAGAAAATTTGAATAGTAGCAGTAAGCTATAGTGTGTCCCAACAAGAACGCCGGATTTAATAATGTGAATAAAGGCAACAAATACAGATAACAGAGCAGATAACATTGTCCCCAATCCAGCGGCGCTGTTATCTATTCTGTTATATGTTTTTGTTGCACTTACTTACGTATTTCTTTTCAGCCGGTTATTTAACGACGCTGTATCAACTACGCAGTACATCAGTTATTCATCGATTTCAAGAAGGCATATGACTCGGTTAAGAGAGACGTTTTATATAATATTCTTATTGAATTTGGTATTCCCAAGAACCTAGTTCGATTAATTAAAATGTGTCTCAGTGAAACTTACAGCAGAGTCCGTATAGACCAGTTTCTATCTGATGCTTTTCCAATTCACTGCGGGCTAAAGCAAGGAGATGCACTATCATCTTTACTTTTTAACATTGCTCTAGAATATGCCATTAGGAAAGTTCAGGATAGCAGACAGGGTTTGGAATTGAATGGGTTACATCAGCTTCTTGTCTATGCGGATGACGTGAATATGTTAGGAGAAAATCCACAAACTATTAGGGAAAACACGGAAATTTTACTTGAAGCAAGTAAAGCGATAGGTTTCGAAGTAAATCCCGAAAAGACAAAGTATATGATTATGTCTCGTGACCAGAACATTGTACGAAATGGAAACATAAAAATTGGAGATTTATCCTTCGAAGAGGTGGAAAAATTAAAATAGGCCTATCTTAGAGCAATAGTAACAAATATAAATGACACTCGGGAGGATATTAAACGCAGAATAAATATGGGAAATGTCTGTTATTATTCGGTTGAGAAGCTTTTCTCATCTAGTCTGCTGTCAAAAAATGTGAAAGTTAGAATTTATAAAACAGTTACATTACCAATTGTTCTGTATGGTTGTGAAACTTGGATTTTCACTTTGAGAGAGGAACAGAGATTAAGGGTGTTTGAGAATAAGGTTCTTAGGAAAATATTTCGAGCTAAGAGGGATGAAGTTACAGGAGAATGGAGAAAGTTACAAAACGTAGAACTGCACGCATTGTATTCTTCACTTGACATAATTAGGAAAATTAAATCCAGGCGTTTGAGATGGGCAGGGCATGTAGCACGTATGGGCCAGTCTATAAATTCATATAGAGGGTCAGTTGGGAGACTGGAGGGAAAAAGACCTTTGGGGAGACCGAGACGTAGATGGGAGGATAATATTAAAATGGATTTGAGGGAGGTGGGATATAAGGATAGAGAGTGGATTAATCTTGCACAGGATAGGGACCGATGGCGGGCTTATGTGAGGGCGACAATGAACCTGCGGGTTCCTTAAAAGCCATTTGTAAGTAAGTATCAACTACTAGGTTATTTAGCGTCGATGAGATTGGTGATAGCGAGATGGTATTTGACGAGATGAGGCAGAGGATTCGCTATAGATTACCTGGTATTCACCTTACGGTTGGGGAAAACCTCGGAAAAACCCAACCAGGTAATCAGCCCAAGCGGGGATCGAACCCGCGCTCGAGCGCAACTTCAGACCGGCAGGCAAGCGCCTCAACCGACTGAGGCACTCAGGTGGCTTATTTACGTATTAAATTCGGCGTTCTTATTGGGACACATTTAGTTTTACGTGCTTGCCGCCTTTACTCCCAAGGAGAACTTCAACATACTCATTTCTGTTAGAAAATGAGTCGAGCTCAGGATCGTAGCGCATCCGAAACGATCAGATCACTGGAAAATCCACGATTATATTGGGAAATGAACCCGCGATATTATTTAGCTTTGTAGCATTGCGCTTATACCAACCAGTACGCTACCGCGTGCCTTGTAAATATGAAGGTGAGAAAAAGAAAAATGAAATAACGATAAAAGAACATACATGAAAGGGAGGCAGCTGGAATGAACATTCAAATGCATATTAATCTTTACAGTTAAGAATTTCATTTACGCTGAAAAGTTTTCCTTGCGAATCGGTAAAATCTCAAAATTATATTACTTATTTTTTTTTAAATTTATGTTTCTTTTTTAAAGAAGAAAGGAAAAGAAGAGTAAAAAAGAAGATAGGAGGAGAGAACAACAAAAGACAGGGAAGAAGGTGAGAGAGAGAGAGAAGTGAAAGATGTCAAATTTAATAAAGACGAAATAAATAAGAATAAGACCGGAAATATAGAAAATTTAAATAAATAAATAAATAAATAAATAAATAAATAAATAAATAAATAATTAAATAAATAAATAAATAAATAAATAAAGTAATAAAAATGAAGAAAGGACGGTCAAAAGAAAGTAACTGAATTAAAAAATTGTAATAAAAATGAATGATAAATTCTAATAACTCCTTGGCGCTACAGCTACACAAGGTCAGATCGAGCACCTGCAGTTTAAATATCAGATGAAATAGGAGCATTGCATGGCAGTTGCGCTAGTCTCCACAGGTATCATTAATCTGGTTTCTTTGACCGGAATTCGCCACTATCGTGGTTCCCCAATTTCCGGATCACGGGGCCGGATGGACCCTTTGGAGATCCTGCATGCTTGAAAAATTTCTTATGTTTAGACGGAAATCGAATCCAGGACCTCTTCATTCATAATCAGGCAAACTAATCCCTACATCAAGGAAACGTCAAAAACGAATACCGTATGAATTAATTAATTAAATAATAATAATACTAATACTAATAATAAAAAATTTATTCTGGTGATGTTAAGGACATCAGACTTTCTCTTCTACACCATCAGAAATATGTATACATACAGCGAAAAAACAAATTAATAACGTTCACTCTAATAAAACAAGAAGATTTAAATGGTTAAAATGAAAGAAATGGCCGGGTATTAAAGAAGAGTCTGCGAACAGGTGGCAACGTGAGCATGAACACGCCCTTTCTGAGTGAGTAATTTGTCAACAGTATCTCTGGAGACGTGTAGACTACATCAGGTCATGTTCAACAGGTTGTTGAACCGTATCCGACCCATGATGTTATACATTGATGTAGTTCTATCATTTGTATAAACAAAATGATTGTGGAAATAACTTACAAATGACACTTCTTTCATTATATATAACCACTACCTAATTTACGCAAATTATCAAACTGTAAAATTACATTCTTTAATAATCCCTTCTTCGTTGTCAATTCACAAACAATTTTCTGTACCCGATTCACCTTGCCACCGATCCAATTAGAAAGAGAAACAAGTCGCCCCTCACATCAAGCGACATCGCGTCTATGGCTCAGCGCTAGTGCGTTTGTCTTTCATTCAGGCGGTCCAGGTTTGATATCGGCCCTGATAATGATAGAATTTGTGGTGGAAAAAAAAAAACAGACTTCACAGAGGGTTTTCCACTTTGTTCCCCCGTTTTCGCTTGACATTTCTAGGGCTAAATCCCGGGCTGGATCTTACACTACACAATAGTAGTTTAAACTGCGTTTAATTTGAAAACTGCTTGCAAATTAATCCATAGCTTAAACATGCTCTACATTTTCAACATATTCTTGTTAGATAAAGAAATAAACAATGAAGTTAGGTCAGTTTAAACTATTGTTTAGACTTAAACCTTGATGTTCTGAGATTAAACCAATCAGTTGGTAGTCGCAGAAGAGGAGACAATACTAAGAGCTATGTTACTGGAACTAAATGACAGCTGTGAACAGTATGGGATGAAGATAAATGCAAACAAGACGAAGACGATGGTCAGAGGAAGAAAAGTAAAGAAGGTAAACTTGAGAATTCTAAATAAGGCAGTAGAGCAAATAATGTTAGAAACTTTATTCAGACATGTTTTAATGAACTGTCCTTCATTATAGCACTTAAACGATTTTACGATTTCCAAAGGAATAATGTAACTTGCATGGATTCCTTTGACTCATAGCTTGTTTCATCATATTTTAGTACAGGAACTGTTATTTGAATTTAGTTTTTTTATGTTTTAATTGCTTCGCTCCGTCCAGCTCTACGAAAAGAAAATTATGTTTATACTTATTTTCTACTTATACATTTTCGTTTACAATTACATTGGATATGTTCTCGCTTACTATGATTTCGTCATAATCTTATAACGTGTCGTAATGTCGCTAGATGTTTGATTTATAAGTGCTTATTAGAATTTTACAACACAATAAGCGTCTACAGTACATTGCCACCATGTGCACAACAAATACTATTCCTCCCATTCTTACTTAAACACACGTTTCCGAACAGACGTTGAAAGTTTTGAGAAAGAAGAAATCTAAATGTAATCAGGTAACTCCCCCACTTATAGATTCCTATATACTGGGATTGTAGGGCAGTTGGACATAAGGGATAGGGTGAAGCAAAAACAGTTTACTACGTTGTCCCTGCGACGTCATTATTGCTAGTGACCAAGATGACATTTTTGCCGATCCCTGTTCTACGCGTAGACCTACGGGTTTATGAATATCACGCACATAACACGAGGAAAAGACTATATATACATTAAAAAATGACATAAATTGTTAATCAAAGTTAAATATTTTTTCTGTTTCACTAAGAGTGAAATATTTAACTAAATTTCGCTTTAGAATTTACAATATACATTACTTGATAACTTAAAAAAAAAATGCAAAGTAGGCTTTATGAGTGAAGATTGTAGCAAGTAATGTGGACCTGAAGATTGAGGTACATTTAACAAAGTGGGAAAACACGTAATCAGTTAGGGCCTTTCTTTTACAATTGGGTAATAAACTAATTAGTTGTCTTTTATTTGACTGAATTCAGAATGATTTATTGTCTATCCACGGAAAATATTTTACACTCTGAACAGTAAAAGCCTAGAAATATGAACTAAGCTTTTATACTGAAATTCTTTAATCGCAGAGGAATTGCTACCCAATCCCCTTAACAGCTGAGAAACCCACAACTTGCAGGGGTAGAAATTCAAGACACAGCAAAGTTTCAATCCATTCCAAATAGGAAAAAGCACTATAATGTAACACCAATCAAACAACGTTTTAAGTCACGTGAGATTTTTACACTTTTATCTCGTTTTTAGGATTTTAATCAGCAAAGCTCGAGTTTCTTAACCCTTAAATTCGCATAGTATCCTATAGGATACAACAGGTTAATAGGCTATATGCTATATCTATATATATAATTTGAACTGGTAATGGAAATTACGGGAAAACGGCTGAACGGATTTTAATAAATGGCCCCTCATTTTGAAGCTTGCAATCCAAAGTTTTTCGGAAAAGTAATAGTTTTCAGTGAAATGTCAATTTTCCTACATAATTTTCCTATTTTCCAAAATCCATCTGTTGTCAGTTTTGAGAACTAATTTTATCGAATCACGGCCGACTTGACTGAATTTCAGAACAAAACACACACTACAATAAACAATAGGCTATTACACGAAGGCCATGACCTGCAGGATTGCCGACATATTTAGAGCTCAATTCAATTTGTTATTAAAAACTGATTCTGCAGTGTATAATTTTCTGAGTACAGCTGTGTATTGGATATTCAAATCTACGAAACTTGAGGTGGTTTGATAACATTATTATCATTAGAAATTAAATATTATTATAGTTAATATCATGATGCATCTATTTTTCATTAATTGTACATAATATTGATGACATGAAAGTGAAACGTTTTGAGGTTATGTAAGTAAATGTAAAGAATATCTTAATTTAGATCTTCATTTCTATAATTTACTGAGTGGCTGCTATATATAACTACAAAACTTAAGATAATAATATTGTTATTAAAAATCAAATATTTTATACTTATTAGCCCAGTGGGGTTGGGTCTTTTTCATATACTTAATGGCGGTGTAGTGTACATATTGATATGTGTCATTGTCTTCAGTATTGGCTCGACAGAGCGCAAAAATTACAGTTCCTAAGGAAAGATCAAAATGTATTACTGATAAAATAAGAGGCCTAGAAAATTTTGTAGTCTCCAGATCATTTCAGCAAGATCTCTTAGTAGGATAAAATGATTTTACGCTCTACATTTCAAGTTCTACATGCAGCAGCTATACGAAAATGCTATTGTTCGAAAGCTTAGCAAACCTGACATTTTTTTAACTTTTGCCTACAATCCACAATGACCTGAAATAGCTACTGCTATCGTCCTGACATTGATACTTGCGTTTTTGCGTTGAAACTCAAAAACTGAAGTTGGATAGGTTCAAGAGAAAGTATTTGGCCTAAAAAAATCGATTCAGAGGGAGTATGTTTCATTATTATGGAAGCAAATAACTATCAAAAAGACAAGTATTCTTCATTGAAAATAAATCTGAAAAATTTTTATTTGAACGTCTAACGAACTTAGTTTGCAGCAGCATTTGCTGCACAAGCCACTAGT
The DNA here is from genome assembly GCF_040183065.1 of Periplaneta americana. Taxonomy (NCBI): domain Eukaryota; kingdom Metazoa; phylum Arthropoda; class Insecta; order Blattodea; family Blattidae; genus Periplaneta; species Periplaneta americana. The sequence goes on from NC_091128.1 coordinate 101,878,499, forward strand.
TTTAATAGAAAAATAGAAAAAAAAATGATAGGAAAATTAAAATTTCACAATACTATAATATCGCACGACATATAAAATATAGACATTGCGATAGTTGTTTTCTTTACAGTCCGACACGGTTTAATAAACTAGTGTGAGAAATGAAGTTTTGCTAATTTAAGGGTTATATTTTGGAAGATGTTCTCGTTAAGAGGACACAGTTTCGACAGAGAAGTTCGTACACGAGAATGTGCTAAGTTAATAGTTTAATTAACAATATTGGGTTTTGAAATAAAATAATCATCCTGTAGATTTAATGAAATATATTTCCGGATTTCGAAAGTTCTTTATTATGCCCGGTGTTTAAAAAAGTGTACATCACACCCAAACAACGTATAGGCATGATATAAATTTTCGGAAGTTGCTGGACGTGAGAACGCAAGTCTAAAAGTCTCAGTAGAACTAGTTGAGCGGTTCGTGAGTTCAGACGACCTTAAGCATTTGATCGTGACGTAACCTCAGCTCTATTCAGAGCGACTCAAGAGTTTTAGAATGCCACTTCAGTGCGGCACAGAAAAGAAAGAACTCCCGCCATCATTTTCACACAATTTTCTAAAATAAAAAGGGACGCCTTTTAGAGTTCCCAGCGAGAAGATTGCAGAAGAACGTATAATAATGTCAAAAATGAAAGAAAGAAAATGTAGGAAAAAAGTGTGTGAGAGAGGGAGAGAGAGAGACAAGGAGAGTGTGTGGGAGGTGCGAGAAAATGTATGAGAATGGAAGATAAAAAAGGGGGTGAATTTATCATGGATATGGAGTCAGGAGGAGAAATGGTAAGCAGATAGATAAGACAGACGAGAACGTCTCTAGAGCAGAATTACTTGTGGCGCTGTGTGCTGAATGATCAACGTCCACGTGTATCTACATCATTCAACCAGAAATATTGTACTGTGCGTCTTATCAACACGTGTCCATTACTTTCCTACGAAATAAACACTCGTCAACATTTACTTAGCCTGTACATAGCCTTATATGATCATCTTCGATACAATCTCGATAATATAAATTAATTTTTAGACAGTCTATTTCTCCATTTCGCATAGATGATAATTGTTTTACTATTACAAGATGACAGCTAAAAGTTACAAAATGGTAGAAATGCTGTAAGAAACAATTTGAAGTTATGCTAATTATATTGTGAAAAGCATGTTATTATTCGGTTGAGAAGCTTTTATCATCCAGTCTGCTTTCAAAAAATCTGAAAGTTATAACTTATAAAACAATTACTTTACTGGTTGTTCTGTAGGGTTGTGAAACTTGGACTGTCACTTTGAGAGAGGAACAGAGGTTAAGAGTGTTTGAGAATAAGGTGCTTAAGAAAATATTTGGGGCTAAAAGGGATGAAGTTACAGGAGAATACAGAAAGCTACACAACGCAGAACTGCATGCATTTTATTCTTCACCTGACATAATTAGAGACACTAAATCCAGATGTTTGAGATGGGCAGGACATGTAGCACGTATGGGTGAATCCAGAAATGCATAAGACTGTTAGTTGGGAGGCCGGAGGGAATAAGAACTTTGGGGAGGCCGAGACGTAGATGGGAAGATAATATTAAAATGGATTTGAGGGAGGTGGGATTTGATGGTAGGGACTAGATTAATCTTGCTCAGAATAGGGGCTTATGTGAGGGTGGCAATGAACTTCCGGGTTCCTTAAAAGACATAAGTAACTAATTATATTGTAGGCCTAGCTATATTCAAAACAATCACATTTCAAATATTATTTGAATGTACACAGAATCATTGATTTGTGGTGGTAGTAGTAGTGGTGGTGGTAGTGGTGGTAATAGTAGTAGTAGTAGTGGTGGTGGTGGTGATGGTGGTGGTGGTGGTGGTGATGGTGATAATAGTAGCAGTAGCAGTAGCAGAAGCAGTAGCATTAATATTAACAACAGGAATCATCATAATCAAACTGTTATGTATTTGTCCCATATGTCCCTTTCCAGCCCCAATCATCCAGAACACTCTTCAGAAAAGTCTTTAATTTTTTATTCATTAGGCTTATGGCCTGTAATTATCAAGAATTAACTTTGGAATATTATTCCTGTCTATTATCCTAGACCTACATGTTGGTATCAGTTTGTTATTATTATTATTATTATTATTATTATTATTATTATTATTACTCACTTTTTCAATACAGTTCTGTATGGATGCCTTTATTGTGTTTGTTGTCCTATTCTGTCTAACAGCTGTTTTCCTTAAAAATGTTATTTATTATTATTATTATTATTATTATTATTATTATTATTATTATTATTATTATTATTATTATTATGTCTGGACATTATGCTTGCTAAATATTTAAAAATACCGCTAACAAATTTAAATAATTCCCAACAGAATCACGTAGTGTGGTGATAATGCATGTCGAAGCCGACCAAAATAATACAAGACTGCAATAATGTATGTCCCACTGTGGCTGGAACGTGACACGTATTGCAGTCAGGCTCAGGATGCTTGTAATAGAGTAGCCATGTGACAGATTGCGGTGGCTAATCCTCAACCTAGTGAGTGCACCTTATAACCTCACAGTTTGTCGAGAATGTATAGAAGATTCACTCCTGGTTATATCCAACCTTCACAAGAGCACATTCGGAGAAAGTCAGTTTCTTCTACGGCACTTTGCACTTCTCATACAAGAAACGAAATCTAAAAAGTTAAAAAAATCAACAGATGCACAGCTTCACTGTGATGCATATCTTTAGCGTACGTAGAACTACTTGTGTGTGCGATCACCTGTTAACAGATATGCTGCATATCTTTACGTAGAACTACTTGTGGGTGCGATCACCTGTTGACAGGTATGCTGCATATCTTTACGTAGAACTACTTGTGGGTGCGATCACCTGTTGACAGGTATGCTACATATATTTACGTAGAACTACTTGTGTGTGCGATCACCTGTTGACAGATATGCTGCATATCTTTACGTAGAACTACTTGTGGGTGCGATCACCTGTTGACAGGTATGCTGCATATCTTTACGTAGAACTACTTGTGGGTGCGATTACCTGTTGACAGGTATGCTGCATATCTTTACGTAGAACTACTTGTGGGTGCGATCACCTATTTACAGATATACTACATATCTTTACGTAAAACTACTTGTGGATGCGATCACCTGTTGACAGGTATACTGCATATCTTTACGTAGAACTACTTGTGTGTGCGATCACCTGTTGACAGATATACTGCATATCTTTACGTAGAACTACTTGTGGGTGCGATTACCTGTTGACAGGTATGCTGCATATCTTTACGTAGACCTACTTGTGGGTGCGATTACCTGTTGACAGGTATACTGCATATCTTTACGTAGAACTACTTGTGGGTGCGATCATCTATTTACAGATATACTGCATATCTTTACGTAAAACTACTTGTGGATGCGATCACCTGTTGACAGGAATGCTGCATATCTTTACGTAGAACTACTTGTGGATGCGATCACCTGTTGACAGGTATGCTGCATATCTTTACGTAGAACTACTTGTGTGTGCGATCACCTGTTGACAGATATGCTGCATATCTTTACGTAGAACTACTTGTGTGTGCGATCACCTATTGACAGATATACTGCATATCTTTACGTAGAACTACTTGTGGGTGCGATTACCTGTTGACAGGAATACTGCATATCTTTATGTAGAACTACTTGTGGGTGCGATCACCTGTTGACAGATATGCTGCATATCTTTACGTAGAACTACTTGTGGGTGCGATCACCTGTTGACAGGTATGCTGCATATCTTTACGTAGAACTACTTGTGGGTGCGATTACCTGTTGACAGGTATGCTGCATATCTTTACGTAGAACTACTTGTGGGTGCGATCACCTATTGACAGATACTGCATATCTTTACGTAGAACTACTTGTGGGTGCGATCACCTGTTGACAGGTATGCTGCATATCTTTATGTAGAACTACTTGTGGGTGCGATCACCTGTTGACAGGTATGCTGCATAACTTTACGTAGAACTACTTTTGTGTGTGATCACCTATTGACAAATATACTGAATATCTTTATGTAGAACTACTTGTGTGTGCGATCACCTGTTGACAGGTATGCTGCATATCTTTACGTAGAACTACTTGTGTGTGCGATCACCTGTTGACAGGTATGCTGCATAGCTTTACGTAGAACTACTTGTGGGTGCGATCACCTGTTGACAGGTATGCTGCATATCTTTACGTAGAACTACTTGTGTGTGCGATCACCTATTGACAGATATACTACTTGTGGGTGCGATTACCTGTTGACAGGTATGTTGCATATCTTTACGTAGAACTACTTGTGGGTGCGATCATCTACTGATAAGTAGGTACGTAGCTTTTCTATGCTGCAATACCTATACGAAGAAGGATCACAAGACCAAGGGGAAGACAAAGAAAACAAGATGAATATAAGGTTTACATGGGGAATACAAGGCAAACAAGGGAAACACAAGGATAACAAGAGGAATACAGAGATAAAGGGTATACAAGAAAAACAAGAAGAGAAAGAAGAGAATACAAGGATAACGAGGGGAATATTACAGGTTGTTCTGTATGATTTTGAAACTTGGCCTTTCACTTTGAGAGAGGAACTGAGGTTAAGGGTGTTCGAGATAAGGTGCTTAAGAAAATATGTGGGGCTAAGAGGGATGAAGTTGCGAGGGGATGGAGAAAGGTACACAACGCAGAATTGCAAGCATTGTATTCTTCACCTGACATAATTCGGAACATTAAATCCAGACGTTTGAAATGGGCAGAGCATGTAGCACGTATGGGTGAATCCAAAAATGCATTTCGAGTGTTCGTTGGAAGACCTGAGGGGAAAAAGATCTTTGGGGAGGCTGAGACGTAGATGGGAGGATAATATTGCAATGGACTTGAGGGCGGGGGAATATGATGGTAGGAACTGGATTATTCTAGCTCAGGATAGGGACCGATGGCTGGCTTATGTTAGGGTGGCAGTGAACCTCCGGGTTCTCTAAAAGCCATTTGTAAGTAAGTGGCTGGAATTATATACCGCAATCAAAAATAAAGACCACATGGAAGAAGAGTACAACGCCTTTTCTTTATTGTTGGAAAAAATAAATTACCAAGAGCACCTGTGTAGGCTTGAAGATGGTTCATTTTCTTCTTAGTCAACAAAGTGACTAGACTGAATAATAGCATTACTTTGTATGCCTCTGGAATAGTAAGACAAACATGTGCATTGGATACGAAAGGATTGGCTTCCAAGGGAAGATATGATGGTTGGAGAACACATTGTAATAAATTCACCTTTGATAGCGCGAGACAAAATCATTCTGTCACCATTACAAATAAAATATAAATTAAAGGCTTTGAATAAAAATGGTTCGTGTTGTGAATGCATAGCCAGAAATATTCGATGGTCCACAATCAGACAGCTCATAAATGGCCAATATTTCATAGACTCAATTAATGAAATCTGATCTTGTACCTAATCTTCATTTATTCTTGTTGTGAAAACGTCCTTGGTAACAAGAAGGCAGGCAACTATACTAAATTAGTAGAGGATATGCTCTTTCATTTCAACAGACTTGGATGTAAAATGAGTATTAAAATCCATTTTCTGCACATTCACTTAGATCGTTTTACAGAGAACTTTGGTGACTTAAGCGAAGAACAAGGTGAAAGATTTCACCAATACATAAAAACAATAGAAGGCAGATATCAAGGAAGATGGGCTGCATATATATTATGATGGCAGATTACTGTTGGAACATTATGCGAGGTTGTCCTGGCAGATCCCACTCTCGAAAGTATTACTACAAAAGAAGCCTCTTTTGTGTCGAATGACTGGAATATTTGTATTACAAACTCGTGGCTTTCGTTTGAAATAAGTAAACTTATAATTTTTAATGTGTTTCTTTCATGCTACAAAGAGAATAATTAAAACAGTACCATAAAATATCTTGAATTTTGACGACCGACCAGAGTGAATAGAGGTATATGCCATTTATGCTATATCTCAAGAATTAAAGCTGATAGGGAAAAACTGGTGCCATTTTTGGAATCAGCGAGTCGAAGATATCCAGGAACAAGTCTAATATTGGAGGCACCAAAATGTGTGTTGACCAGTGTTATCTAATGAAAATAATAGAGGTCTAGTGTTACAGTATGTTCGAATCTACATTTCTGCCTAGTGACTTCTAGAGTAGTTACGAGAAAAACTGTGATTTCTTTTTGTTGTAGTTTATTTTTCAGGCATCATGAACTTGTCCTATTTTTATTTAATGTCTTATAGGTAATATAACATCTTAATATTTCATTTAAAATGTTAGCTTATGTGTCCCTATGAAGGATTTTAAAATTTAAAACTATTTCTCTAACAAAAATATTGAATTAATATTTTTCCCGGTTTCCAAATCTATTTTCTTTACTTGGTTATTTAACGACGCTGTATCAAATACCGAGCTATTTAGCGTCGGTGGAATTGGTGATAGCGAGATGGTACCGGTATTTGGCGAGATGAGGCCAAGAATTCGCCATAGATTTCGAGATATTCGTCTTTCTTATGTTTGGGAGAAACGTCGAAAGAAACCCAACCAGGTAATCAGGTCAACCTGGAATCGAACCCACACCCTTGCGCAACCGCGGATCAGCAGGCAAACGCGCTACCGCCTGAGTTGCGCAGGGGACCTCCAAATTGATTAAAATTTCATCTTGTATACTATCTATTAGCATTTAAAACGTAAAATTTTAATACTAATGAAACTTATTTAGTCTGGATACGAGACGAACACTGTGAAAAAAATCTGTGACGACGTGTTACAGTGCTTTGCGCGTTATTGATACGGGATTGTGTACGTTGTAATATTATCGCGTAAATACATTTTTTTTTTTATTTTTGTATTCCACCAATTTACACAAATTACTTCTAAATAGTGTTGTGACGTTACACAGTCGAAACCAATGACTGAAATTACGTAGTTGAGAAATTCTTTGCTATAAAATAAACCGAAATCAGGGGCTGAAACGAACGAGATCGTGACATGAAATAAAACATAAATGGAACACTGAAAATCGAGTGAAAAACAAAATAATAGATTGGAACAAATGCGAGAATGCAGGGCAAGGAAACACGTAACTTCTAACCTCACTTACGGAGTGTCAACGATGAATGTTCCTACACCGCCAAGCATCAACGAACAATCAACGAGTGTAATGTCTGATCTAATTGATGTCTGTGTTTTAGAATTAAATTGTAGTTCACTACATAAAGAATGTAAATCAAAAGTCCTCATCAAATGTTTGAAATGCAATTTTATAAACACTCAATAATTTGAGTTTGAATGCTTAATTTTTCATATCTGTCATAGACTAATTGTTTCTTGTTCAAATTTTGAAGAGTATTGATTATAAATGTGTTACATATAAGCCTATTTATCGTCTCCCATTGTATGAACATTAAAAAAAAAAAAACTTACTATACATTTACAGCTTATAAAATTTCACTTCTATCTCGCATAAAGACTACACATTAATTTTTATTGTATTATTACAGCCATCTTTATTAATAATTAATTATAAGTAATTAAGTAATATTAATACTCGATCACAACGCGATAACACGCTAGAAATTCCACTCCACACATCATCTCTGTATTCCTCATCTTTCACTGTTGCTATCTCTCGTCACTGAAATTCTCTGCCGCCTGAAGTCAAGGGCTGCCGAACCTTGAAATCTTTCAAATCCAAGTTAGATAATTATCTTATGTCGAGTTTCCAAACTAACTTACTGTTACGACAAGTGTTGTATTGCTTGTTTCCACGTATTCACTACGTTTTTTTATATTTTAGTGATATTTAACTTATTTTATCTTTTTTTCATTATATTCCCCAATAATAGTATATCTATAATGTGTTGAGTTATATAATAATAATAATAATAATAATAATAATAATAATAATAATAATAATAATAATAATAATTTTCCTTACTGTGTGTACCTACTGCTATTATTATTATTATTATTATTATTATTATTATTATTATTATTATTATTAGTATCTTTGTGCTAATTTATTATTGCACACTCTCTGTTGGTTGGCACATTAATATAAATAAATAAATAAATAAATATTTATGCACAACGGGGACAATTATTTGAGGACATCAAGATAAAGTTGTAAAATTTCATCTCTGAAAATGGTTCAAAAATTCTGTTCTAAATGAAAATTTTCCCTTAAATGTGAGTGTTGAATTGCGTCAGACATCTCACCCCTGGGCAGATTGGACCGATCTCAACTTCGCAGTTTGCTGTGGGGAGCTTCAGCCTTGCAGTGCTTCCCGAGTATTGCTCATAGCTCCAAGCAAAAATACGCTGAAAGGCCGTCAGTCGCTTTGTCTGTACCTTATGCAGCGGTAGAAAAGTTTGTTTTCCAGCGGCACAATATGCCTTCTTGAGGTTATTTTCGTCTAGGCTAGTGTTTGCAATCTGTTTTACGCTTGAACTCCTTTATGCTTGGCTAAAAATCTAATGCCTTCATTTCTATGGTTTATAATATCGTTCAAGAACTTAAAGTTGGTATTTTAATATTCTTAATTTATGAAACCGAGTTACCTGTACTATTATATGTATTCAAAACGTAATTTTTCAATGGATTTCTGTTGTTAAATAGGTCATTTAAGTAACAAAGGAGCAATGAATGGAGTTACTGTTTTAAACCATACTTTTGTCAAGTATTGAATACTCTGAAATTAATGTCTCTAATATATAAAATTACGAAAAATTCGGTATCCAAACTGCCAGGAATAATAGAAGAGATCAAAACAAATTATTTTTGTTACACAAGCATGAGGCGACTATTCAACCTGCATAATTAAAAAAAAAAGTTGTGTAATATCGTTACGTTTGATTGGGAATAAAATGATATTGCATGTTGTATTAATTTATTTCTACAATAAAGCGCTAAAATTACCGAATTATACATTTTATAATAAGTGTTTAAAGTAACCATCATTAAATCAAGGGGACCTGGTACCTCCTATCTGGACAATGTTAACTTTACAAAGTTTTGGTACACTCACCTCTGAAACTATTAGAGATAGAAAGCTGAAAATGTTACGACAGCATTGTTGATACCTCTATCTGTCTATTAAATACAATAAAATTTCTGTTACTCCATGTTTTAATTTTTTCCAAATACCTAAAATTCTACTTTCTTTTTCAAAATGTATAATTTTTTAAATTCAAGTTCAAGTGACGCAATAAAGATTCCGGTGTTCACTGTAAAAGGTGAAGCTTTTCTTGGATGGTTGCGGTTATTACAAAGTAATGTACAACAAAATCCATCTCAGAATTAGCAGACTTAGAAAAAAAACAAGGTTTTCATGTAAATAAGTCTAATGAGAAGATGTCCGGGGATCTTGTTGGCCAATTTACAAGTCCTCCCCGACCGATCTACCCATTGCCCAAATATGGTAAAGAATTCAAGAACTGGGCCTTTAAAGTGTGCTAGGGCCACGTTATGATGAAACACATTTCTTATCGTCAGTGAGCTGGCTTCCATTAGTTGAAAGTGGATTGTATCAACTGTATGAAACTTGGGAGATTCTTTCGGGGAAAAGTCGAGGGTATATTCTTTACGCTTTTCTAGCATTGCCTTTAGCATGTTCACGTGTAGCACTCCATGTTGATAATGCAGTAGTGGGTTACTATAGTTGAATACTATTTGGTTGCTGTGTGGAGTAAGAGAGTATTTAGTATTTTATTGCTATATACAATACAAAATAAATACATATTAATAATAATAATAATAATAATAATAATAATGATTTATTTTAGCTGGCAGAGTTAAGGCCGTAAGGCCTTCTCTTCCACACAACCAGCAAAAAGTGTATATATATATGCATGAACTTACAAAGAATTCAACAATTTGATTTAGATGAGAGTTACATGTATACAAGAGTTATTTACGAATTAAACAACAAAATAATATGAACTATTAATTAAACACTGAAATAAACTGGGTAGCAGAATTAAACTAAAATACATAGAATGTTAATATATTTCAAATTATATTAGATAATAGAAAGAGATTATTATGAGACAATTTTGAAAATGCAGCACAATCAGGATGATGTCTAAAGAAAAAAAGCAACAGTGTAGTCAGTAATATTTTAAATCAGTATGATTATTAACGTAGCGCATACCCGTTTGTGCAAGCTCGTGTTCGGGGGCGGTTCCTATAAGTAACTATTTTGTACTAAATGGAACATAACAAAGATTCAATAAAATTTCCTGCGGGACAAAATTCCGGCACATCCGGTGACGCTGATATAACCTTTGTAGTTGCGAGCGTCGTTAAATAAAACATAACATTTAATATTTTTCAACAAAATTACAAAACCAATACAATTATCACAAAACGGGTATAATCACTAAGATAAAGTAGAGAATCAACCACAAAATATAAGTTGGAATGAATAAATAGTATATTGAAATTAAGGAAAAGAAAAAAGGGAAAGAAGACATGAATCTATACTAATAATAAATCTGTAGCCGAAAATTTTCTGGTAATTTTCGATTTTCCAAAAATAATTGGTCCTAACATATACAATTAACCGCCCTGAAACCGAAAATCGCTTTTTTGAAATTTTTGTTTGTATGTCTGTCTGTCTGTCTGTCTGTCTGTCTGTATGTTTGTTACCTTTTCACGCGATAATGGCTGAACCGATTTATATGAAAATTGGAATATAAATTAAGTTCGTTGTAACTTAGAATTTAGGCTATATGGCATTCAAAATATTTTATTTAAAAGGGGGCTTGAATTAAATAAATCGAAATATCTCCCTTATTATTAATTTTCGTGAAAAATATTACCTAACAAAAGTTTCTTTAAACATAATTTCCAATAAGTTTTATTCCATGCAAAATTTTGATAGGGCTGATATTTAATGAGATAAATGAGTTTCAAAATTACAATAACAACGCCATCTAAGGCAGTGTAACGAAATAAAAAACAAATGACTTCGTCCATAAGGGGCCTTGGACAACAACAATCGAAAGCTATGAAACATACGGTAGCCTACAGAGAATGTTTCTGTGTTTGTATGAAGTAATATCGGAAGCTAAATTAACCGATTTGTATAATTAATTATTAATTCACCATTGGAAAGTGTAGTTTCTCTAGATGGACATAATGCTATAATGTTATTACAGTAACTTGTGAGTGAATCGAGGGAAGGTAAGATTAAAATAGCTTCTTATGCACAGAAAACTTGATAGGCATTCGTTTCCTGTATTTCCTAAAATAATTTTTATGACTGGATCAAAATTAACGCATTTTAATTTTCTTAATACAATTTAAATTAAGTAACATAATAAACGATTTATCCTTCTATCAACATGGGTGTTCCCTGGATCAAATGTCCTATTTTAAATTATGTAATTACTTTATATTTATTTCTAATGGGTGCAGCGGAGCGCACGGGTACGGCTAGTACTAAATAATTTGCTTAAATTTTTCTTAAATGTATTAATTAATTTATTTAACTAGCTAGCCAGCGAGTACAAATTAAAATTATAAAACAAAAATGTTTCTAGCCACTACCGCAAGAGCCAGGGTCGTGTACGGTGTGGTCTTAGCCAATAATATAACATAAAATTTACAAGGAGAGTTTACTAAATAAGGTAATTAACTTAATTCAAACCGATAAATAACACACAAGAGCAAAAAAAGGAGAAAGAGAGAAAAACACATTTAATATAAATTGACAATCAGATAATTAAACTCAAGGATTTATTATCCAACTAGAATTGTATAACCTTGGCCCGTAACTCTGGCTATGATTTATTTCAGTGGTTGTGTAAAATTTAGGTTCTTTTGATAGGATAAACATGACATTCTATTTTAAATCAAATAACCGATTGCTGCAAGGAGGCATTTAGTATAATGAGTTGTTTAACATAATCATTTGTTTTGAGTTCCTTTTATTACCCCTAGGAGTTCGAACATTACATTGATTTTACACATTTCCTTCGAAGTGAGTGAGCAATGATGACATGGCATTCTATTTTAAATCAAATAACCGAATGCTGCAAGGAGGCATTTAGTATAATGAGTTGTTTAGCATAATAATTTGTTTTGAGTTCCTTTTATTACCCCTAGGAGTTCGGACATTACATTGATTTTACGCATTTTCTTCGAAGTGAGTGAGCAATGATGACTCTGCAGTTCGAGCATGGCAAAGTGTCTTGAAAATAATTTTCTTTGCTTCTTTAAAATTAATTCAATCACATTATTTGCACATCAAAGTAGACCTACGTGCAGATGTCCAAAAACATCTAAACAAATATTTCAGTATTTTATACGTGGTAAACATTTTCTATCATAGAACAAGTTAATCTAAATAGATCAGTTAATTTAGTAGTCGACCACTTTTATTTGCAAAATACGTTTGCAGAATATTGATTACATTGCAAAAGGCACCGCTTTCCACTATTTCCAAACACAGAAAGAGCGTTTCCATGTTATTACCAGTATCACATTTCAGAGATGACTCAATGGGAGCTTAACTCCACGCGAGCCAGCATCCTGCGCAACATCCTTGCTATCTTTTGCAGCAATAAGCAGAATTTAAAATGTTATACCGCTGCATTTAGAGTTTTAATACAGATATAGGATAGATATAGGATATAAGTAATTATATTATTAACGGAGCGAACTAAATTGTATTATGTCGTAATTTTATCTCTTTTTATTATTTATATATTTTCTCTGCATTTGTTATTCCGCATTTCTATTTCTGGTGATGAAGCAGAAGTGACAATTCATGTTATAAACATGTAGTAAGCGTTTCAAATACTCATGCGATGGGAGACGATTAATAGGCTTAAATGTAACATCTTTAAACTACTTGATATTCTTCAGAATTTGTTACACACGCATGGGTTGAAGCGATTAGCGAGCATAATTCTCAATAAATATTTCAGATTCCTCAGACTCTGCTCTATTCGCCTGTAATTCTGTTCATATTTTTGCTTCATATAGTCAGCCATTTTCCAAAGTTGGTCAATTTTATTTTATTTTATTTTTTTTTTTTGTAATTTTCGTTCAAACCTTAAACAAAACTATCCAAAAATAAATAAAGTGCACTATTTCGGATAGATCTCGACTAGACGAATCCGACGATACTGTTTTGATTGACGAATGACCACTCATTGACGAGATACAGGCCTCTGGATCTCGCGAAACATTGTGCTAAATATCATTTTGCGCAGGTGTGCAGTGACTCACAGCGGCGGAGAAGGGAAGTGGAGAGAGATGCAAAACAAACTTTAGTCCTTTGCCTACATAACCCCAATATCGCCATTCATTTCGGTTCAGCGGTGTAGCAACAATGAACGAAATAAATCACTAGTAATATTGTGACCTTAGGTTTCATTGTATGTCACCCAATACGGGATGATTTTAAAGACGTATTCACTTCAAAAGTAATATAAATGAAAGTAACTGGCACAAATATGTAATACGAATGAATCACAATAAAATAACAAAACAGATTTTAAATTACACACTACATGGACATAGAGATACTGGCCATCCTAAAACCAGATGGAGGGATTCTCTCTGAGCCGGAACAGACTTCTAAAGCCAATCGTGAAGTTGTTGTTGTTGATGATGATGATGATGATGATAATAAAATATATCCGGAGATATGAACTAATGATCAGTGTCTCTGACTGCGAAAGTATAGCTCTTGCGGAACCTGGTGAAGCTTGGAGGGAGGGAGCAATAGTGTGGTGTGGAGTCGGCTACCGGCCGATGTTACAGTGACGAGATGCAAGCGAGACTGAACAAGAGTTACCCCCTCCACTTCTAACCGCCCGTAGAACTGGTTTCGCCATCTAGGTCAACCTTCACCCGGTTCCGTTCGAGCTATAGCAGGCCCGAGATCAACTCCTGCTTCGGACAAGTTGCCTGGCTGAGGATTTTTTCGGGGTTTTCCCTCAACCCATTAAGAGCAAATTCTGTGTATCTTTCGACGCCGGACCCTGGGTTCATTTCGCCGTCATTATCATCTTCATCTATCCTGCCTACTTCCATACTCATATATCATCCTACCATATGGGACAACTAGAATCTGACCTAATGGGTACTCCAACCTCACAACAGGATTCTTCATCATGATGGCCAAAAAAATATAGGCAGAAGTGCAAATCTCTGTACGCAGCGTTAGCAGAAAATAATAATAATAAAAGATGATCAGAAAACTGAGTAGCTCCTGACCTTGAGCATGTAGTGCACATGCAACTAATACAGCACCGTAAGCGCACTGCCTTATCTCACATGTCACGAGCCTGGATAGTAATTCAAGCAGAACAGAAATTTTACTACTCTTTCCTTGAATGCGTCGTTGCTTCTTAATGCGGCATTCCAAGTAAACCAAGTTTTCACACCCCTGAATTATTATGGGCAGCCAACTTCTTATTTGTCTATCTGTTGTGGACATCTAAGTGCGCAGTTTGAGGAGAAGTTTTAGCATACGCTCATTAACAGCTCCCTTGTCAGATTCGATCTATCGTTGAGTGGATTAAATAATTGTGTTGTAAAGGTCAAAGGATGACTGTCTTTCGAAGCGTTCTCACGTTTCTGAAACTTTACAAATTGCATTTCATTAACATTCACCATTTCACCTTACCTTTATTATTACTTCAATACAAATTAACTTCCGGTGTCATGGGAATGACACACTTTTTCAAATGTTTTACGCGTTTCGAAACAGTTTAGTTGTGTTATCATTTTGTCAATGATAATCCCTTTATAGGAAGCTTTTAATAGAAAAAGGAGCATCTTCTGCGGACCTCTAGAAAAAGAACTGAGGAAGAGCCTAGTGAAGTGTTCTATATGCAGCGCATTACGAATCTCACCGGACCGGTGGACAACAATGACGTCACGCTGCAGCGAGATAGGAACAAAACTGCTGGAAGATTCGATGGCTACCATGGCGGCTGTACAAGTTGTTGTCAGTGCTACGCTAGCAAGATTTTGCGAAATTTTCGTACTGTCATCTCGTTCAAAGAAAAGAGAGCATAAACAATTTATTTCTTGAACTAGTAGTAATAACTGGTCCGTTGACATGTTCGCTCGTAGGCCATTAACATATTGCTTTTACGTTGTGCTCATTACAAACAATACAGCAGAACCAAAGCAGAACACACCGCCATGACACAGCAGTGCACGATGTCATTCGTCTGCTAATTCCTGCCCTATACAAGAACCAATCAGATTCACTGATGGCGGTTGATGGAGACTGCCACCACCTCTGCAAGCTGATGGCACCGGTGCGACACCGGTGGAGCATCAGTGACGTCATCGTTGAAATTCGGAACACCGTGATGCCATCAGATTGCTCAGCGCTGAGATTCGAAATACGAGACAGAAACATGGACATTACGATGAAGTGAAGAGAAGCGAATAGAAGTATTTGAAATGTGGATATGGAGAAGAATTGAACATGTGAAATGGACAGACAGAATAAGAAATGAAGTTGTGTTGGAAAGAGTGGGTGTAGAAAGAATGATACTGAAATTGATCAGGAAGAGAAAAAGGAATTCGTTGGATCACTGGTTAAGATGAAACTGTCTATTGAAGGATGCATTCGAAGGAATGGTGAACCAGAGAAGAGTTTGAAACAGAAGATATCAGATGATAAACAATATTAAGATATATGGCTCATATGAGGGGACAAAGAGGAAGGCAGAAAACAGGAAAGATTGGAGAAAGCTGGGTTTGCTGTTAAAGACCTGTCCTTGGGCAGAACATAATAAACGAATAATAATAGTTACGATTATAATTTTAGGTCTAATAATATAATAATTGAAGCGTGCATTTCCACAACGTTTTAAGTGCCGATACTGGGAGAATCTATTTTTTCACATATATCAGTTGCAGGTACACTATTTCACAATATTACGAAAGGTTATGAAGAAAGTGCTGCTCCAAGTAATAAAGTAGTGTACTTTCAGGTTGCGCAAGTCACATCGTTGTATGTACTGTATGAAACTATTTTTGTTCCTACTGTAAACTTTACAAATTGGCACTTACAACGTTCTGGAAATGCACGCTTCAATTAATAATAATCATAATAATTTATAGTAACGATTGATGATAATAGTAATAAATGATAATAATATCGATATTATTATTATTATTATTATTATTGTTATTATTATTATTATTGTTAACTTATAACTAACCATATTTCTTGGGAAACCAAGAGTATTAGACAATTTTGAATTTATAGAATTAACTGGTCAATTACTTCTCGTGAAAAATCTTTACTCAAGTAAGGCTGTTGTGTCTGAGATGACAGAATGTCGCAGTACTACATACGTCACAATTGTCTTCGCGAGACTCCCTCCATTCACGCCATGCTCAGCAGATTTTCGCTACACTTCAACCCCCACTCGTAGTCAAATGGAAATCAATGGGGAGCGATTTGCCTGCAGTTCGTCTGTGAAATAAGTGCGCAATTGATTACACACCTTCCTGTCATGGTGCGAAAGATGGGGAATAATTGTATGTCTATCATCTTATTCAAAGTGCAATGGTCCATGTTCGTCATTCAGACTGGCAAAAGTGTAGGCCTAAGCTGGTTACACCCTTACTTACTTACTTACTTACAAATGGCTTTTAAGGAACCCGAAGGTTCATTGCCGCCCTCACATAAGCCCGCCATCGGTCCCTATCCTGTGCAAGATTAAGCCAGTCTCTATCATCATACCCCACCTCCCTCAAATCCATTTTAATATTATCCTCCCATCTACGTCTCGGCCTTCCTAAAGGTCTTTTTCCCTCCGGTCTCCCAACTAACACTCTATATGCATTTCTGGATTCGCCCATACGTGCTACATGCCCTGCCCATCTCAAACGTCTGGATTTCAAGTTCCTAATTATGTCAGGTGAAGAATACAATGCGTGCAGTTCTGTGTTGTGTAACTTTCTCCATTCTCCTGTAACTTCATCCCGCTTAGCCCCAAATATTTTCCTAAGCACCTTATTCTCAAACACCCTTAACCTATGTTCCTCTCTCAGAGTGAGAGTCCAAGTTTCACAGCCATATAGAAGAACCGGTAATATAACTGTTTTATAAATTCTAACTTTCAGATTTTTGGACAGCAGACTGGATGACAAGAGCTTCTCAACCGAATAATAACACGCATTTCCCATATTTATTCTGCGTTTAATTTCCTCCCGAGTGTCATTTACATTTGTTACTGTTGCTCCAAGATATTTGAATTTTTCCACCTCTTCGAAGGATAAATCTCCAATATTTATATTTCCATTTCGTACAATATTCCCGTCACGAGACATAATCATATACTTTGTCTTTTCGGGATTTACTTCCAAACCGATCGCTTTACTTGCTTCAAGTAAAATTTCCGTGTTTTCCCTAATCGTTTGTGTATTTTCTCCTAACATATTCACGTCATCTGCATAGACAAGAAGCTGATGTAGCCCGTTCAATTCCAAACCCTGCCTGTTATCCTGAACTTTCCTAATGGCATATTCTAAAGCGAAGTTAAAAAGTAAAGGTGATAGTGCATCTCCCTGCTTTAGCCCGCAGTGAATTGGAAAAGGATCAGATAGAAACTGACCTATACGGACTCTGCTGTATGTTTCACTGAGACACATTTTAATTAATCGAACTAGTTTCTTGGGAATACCAAATTCAATAAGAATATCATATAATACTTCCCTCTTAACCGAGTCATATGCCTTTTTGAAATCTATGAATAACTGATGTACTGTACCCTTATACTCCCATTTTTTCTCCATTATCTGCCGAATACAAAAAATCTGATCAATAGTCGATCTATTACGCCGAAAACCGCACTGATGATCCCCAATAATTTCATCTACGTACGGAGTTAATCTCCTCAAAAGAATATTGGACAAAATTTTGTACGACGTCAACAAAAGTGATATTCCTCGAAAGTTACCACAGTTGGTTTTGTCCCCCTTTTTAAAAATAGGTACAATTATGGACTCCTTCCATTGTTCTGGTACAATTTCCTTTTCCCAAATAGCAAGTACAAGTTTATAAATTTCGCTATATAATGCACTTCCACCCTCTTGTATTAATTCTGCTGGAATTTGATCGATACCTGGAGACTTGTACTTTTTCAGATTTTCTATCGCAATTTCGACTTCTGAAATCGTGGGTTCGGGTATAAATGGCTCAGCAGTTTGTATTTCAATATCGTCCCGATCATTTCTATTTGGCCTATGTACATTTAGTAGTTGCGCAAAATAGTTTTTCCATCTGTTTAGGATTGATGAAGAGTCTGCAAGCAAGTCACCATTCTCATCCTTGATCACGTTTACCCTTGACTGATATCCGTTCTTAAATTCCTTTATACCCTTATATAAATCTCGAATGTTTTTATTCTTACTATTTGTTTCTACCTCATTCAGTTTTTCCTTCAAGTAACCTCTCTTTTTATTCCTAAGTGTACGACTTGCTTCCCGTCTTTCATTGAAATAATTATCTCTATTCTCCTCAACTGGATCCTGTAAGAATTTCAATTTTGCCTGTTTCCTTCTTTCTACTACCATGCAACAATCTTCATCAAACCACGGTTTCTTTTTCTTAGTTTCATAATAACCTATGCTCTGCTCAGCTGCAATTTTGATACTATCTCTGATATTTTCCCACACGCTATTAACATCTAATTCTTTCTCAACTTCGTCGGAACTTTCTAAAGTGGCAAACCTATTCGAAATTTCGACCTGATAATTTTGCTTAGCTTCCTCGTCCTTTAATTTCAAAATATTGAATTTAGTAATATTAACTTGTTGCTCTACTCGCTTGGCTACTGATAATCTTTCTCTTAATTCTCCAATCACCAAATAATGGTCAGAATTACAGTCTGCACCTCTGAAAGTTCGAATATCTACTATACTAGTATGTCTCCGTTTATCTATCAAGATGTGATCTATTTGGTTGTGTGTCAATCCATCTGGAGAAGTCCAAGTATATTTATGTATATCCTTATGGGGGAATGTTGTACTTTTGACAATTAAATTTTTCGATGTGGCAAAGTTGACTAATCTAACTCCATTGTCACTACTAATTGCGTGTAGGCTCTCTTTTCCAATAGTTGGTCTAAAAATATCCTCCCGTCCTACTTTAGCGTTGAAATCCCCCAATAAAATTTTCATATGATATCTAGGAAACTGATCAAAAGTATGTTCCAATTCCTCATAGAAGCTATCCTTTATATAGTCGTCTTTCTCTTCTGTAGGGGCGTGAGCATTTATAACTATGATGTCGCACCATCTACCCTTAAGTACTAAATATGATAACCTGTCACTGATAAATTCGACCTTTTTTACTGCTGATTTTATTCTTTTATGTACAAAGAATCCTGTTCCTAATTGGTGATTATTATTTCCTTCCCCATAATACAACAAGTAATCTCCTATTTGTGATATGCCATTCCCATCTAACCTAACCTCTTGTACTCCCACAAAGTCTATTCTATATCTAGCTAGTTCTTTTGCTACTAATGTTACCCCTCCTGTTCTATAAAGACTAGTTACGTTCCAAGTGCCAAATCTCAAAACCTTATTCCTTTGCTGTGGTCGTGCCAGAGAATCAGTCCTATTCCGAGGCTTACTGTAGGAATTCGTAACAAGCTGTTTTTTATGGTGATGGGTTGTTAGCCCTTCGCCCAACCCCCAAGCTGGAGGACCACCCCTTATCGGCTGTCCACGACTGCTTATTCAATATATTCGCAGCTACCCTCCAAGCTGGTTACACCCAGACTTCAAAAGTGGTCTGAGAAATGTGTTGGAACTCAAGGAGCAAGACAATTTTGAAAATATGGGAGTAAGCTTTCAACGTATTCGCATAATAATAATAATAATAATAATAATAATAATAATAATAATAATAATAATAATAATAATAATAAAAAAGAAGACTGCTACTACCCACCACTACCACCACCACCACCACCGCCACCACTACCACCACAACCACCGCCACCACCACCACCACCAACAACAAATACTACTACTATCTAATACAGGGGTCGTCAGCACAGGGCACTCTGGGGCTAGCTTCTCTTATTCGCGGAAAACGCAGTGCACCGTCGAGTATACTCTCTCTCTCTCCCTGCTGCACGACGGTGCACACGGGACGGCACCGCGTACCCGTTGCACATTTCAGCGAGTGCTGACGACCACTGATCTAATACTACTACAACAAGTGGGCCTACAACTACTACTACCACCACCACCACCACCACCACCACCACCACCACCACCACCACGTAATACTACTACAACCACCACCACCACCACCTAATACTACTACAAGTACACTACTACCACCAGCACCACCTAATACTACTACAAGTACAACTACTACCACCACCACCACCACCACCACCTAATACTACAAGTACTACCACCACCACCACCACCACCACCACCACTACCACTACCACTTCATTTACGGAAGGCTTAGGTCAGTACATCTGTCTTGTGTTTATTCCGTGTTACCTTATCGTTATTTCAGGTTTTTATCTTAGCTGGCGCATACAGTGTGAGGCGCGTAAGAGAAACTCATTATATAGCCACGATAGTGAGATCCTGATGATTATAGGATTTGGCGACAGGATATGCACTTTTTAACGAAACTCATCTATTCCTCAATCGGCTGTGAGCAAAATAGATATCAATTCTCTGATTTTCTGTTAATAATATATTATGTAGATTTCAACTTTCGTAGTGCAAGGAGTAACGAAATATATGAACAATTAAATACTTATTATACAATAGTAACAATATTCATTGTTCGTCTATATAAAACAAAGTACTTCAAATCGATGACAAAAATTTCTTCCAGGTGATATTCAAAATGTTCTCGACGACGTCATAACACATATACACACATTATACAGTGTTTTTCGAAAGTAACAAATGATTTCAATTAAAACTGAATGAAAGAATTCGGAATATAAAATCAGACAAGTCAAATCTTGTATTTAAAAAGGAATATTTTTATGGAAACAAAATATTTTTTTTTACTATTTTTGTGTGACTTATGACGTCATCGAGAATACTTTTAATTGACAACCTGTAATTTCTTTAAATATCATCTGATAGAGCATATCTTTATGTAAGATTTCATTTGTTTTTTACATAAGCACTATGGTTATGGTTATGGTTACTATGATAGCAATTTTATTGTTGATATATTTTATTCGCCCCTGTATTATGAAAGCATTTTTTATTAAATTAACGTAAAACAACAATATTATCAACATAGAATGAGAGAAATGAGATTCTGACGAAGATAGAATTTGGTGACGGAAGATGTAGGTCTACACAACAAGAGATACGCACACATTTTAACGTTACTCATCCAAGTCGGTCACCTATTTCTCAATCAACTAGCCAGCTGTGAGTAGAATAAAAACGAAATTAAAAAAACATGGACATGTGAGACACCAAAAAGATAATTTCTGCTAAAAATATTGTTTCATGTTGATTTTATAAAAAAACTGCTTTCATAATAGAATAATTAAGGAAATATACTAACAATAAACTTGTTAGTGCTTCGGTACATAACAAATGAAATATTATATAAAAACATGCTCTTTCAGATTTTTTTTCTCGTTGTTCGTAACTCTATAGCATCTATTAGATGCTTTATGGTTGTGCTAACAGATGGAGTTATTTGTCAATAATGTGACGCTGAAACGTGTGTTCAGGTTACTGCCCAGCGACAGTCCTGATGTATTTTATATTTTTGATGATTGGTTAATTAATCACTCACATTCATACAAATTTCCAGACTCTAGACACCCAGGTAATTTGTCTTCAAGAAAAATTCACCGAGAGCCGAGCATGGGAATCGAACCCGGGACCTCCAGATCTGCAAGCCAGCACGCTGACCAACAGACCACGGAGGCAGCCGCTCTTCCGGATGATATTAAAAAACTGTAGGGTGTTATTTAAAAATGTTCTCGTTGAAGTCATAATTCGCACAACAATAGTTTTATTTCCATAAAAACATTCCTTTCTAAATATAAATTTTGACGTGTCTCTGCTACTATTCAAAATCCCCCTCATTCAATTTCAACTGCAATTGTGCGTTATTTTTTAAACACCGTATATACATAACGTACACACATAGGCCTATAGATAGATTTATATTTTTATACTAATTCAATGTCAAAGACCGAAATTCGAAACTGTTCACTAAAGGCTTTAAGATAACATTATATTTGTATATACGAATCCTAAAGTTTATACAGTAATTTTTTTTCTATAAATATAGAATTATGTATTATTTCATATCGCAACAATAGTTTCACGAACATAAGAAAATACGAACAACGTGCTAAAGCACACTCGTGGAAACGCATTGTTGACAGAGAGACAGGTGGGTTGACATGTGACTCTCCCATCCTCCTTCCTGACGGCGCAACACTCCCACGCCTTTAGAATCTGGCAGTGTGCCAGAAAATCCCTGCACTTTCAGGTTAGCAAATACTGTCTGCAGAAATGCCCAGCAGGCGAACATTTTGTGACGTCAACTTAATCATCTGCAAATACTGCGTGTACTGTTAACGGGAAAATGCATAGAGAAGAGATGTGTTAATATAAGAAGAAAACGCCTTAGATAGTTCAGCATCATGCCACAAGGCCTATTGAAAACTTTTTAGTGAAATAGACGCCCATGAGGCGCAAAATATATACAGTACGTAATATAATAATTTTATTGTGTAGTATGACAAACTAAGGAAAAATTGTAATGCTTAATTATCAATAATTGCATTTTCAATAAATACCTATAACACAGAATAACATTATTGTATTGTGACATAAGTTAATTCTTAAATATCACAATAGGGTCTTCCGGTATGCTGACACAATTCTAAATTTGACACTTTACTTTCCAAGAATAGGCTTGTATAAAACCTTAGCACAGCCACTATTAAGCTATGGTAGTGAAGCGTGGACTGTGAAGAATAAAGATGTCAGTAGAATAACAGCAAGTGAGATGAGGTTCATGAGAGCAACAGCTGGATATACTCGCTGGGATCATAAAAAAATGAGAACATGATGCAAGAACTTCAAATAGAACCCATTATGCAGTTCATCAGCAAATATCAACTTCAGTGGAAGGGTCATCTCGAACGAATGGATCGATACAGAATTCCAAAATCACTGTTTCATTACCATCCGCATGGCAAAAGATCTCTAGGCCGTCCGAAGAAGAGATGGATTGAAAATTCTAGTTTCAGACCGTAACAGGCCACTCGGCCTAATACTCGTTAGGAAGACGACGACGACGACGACTTTCCATGAAATTTCTTTTACTACGTATACTACTTCTGACCAATAAAACGGTACGAAAGCCCATGTTTCAACCAGTCATGGCTGTTTATCGCTACAATTTTATCACTTCTCTAGCATTTATCTATTTTTATCACTTCCCTAGCATTTGTTTGTTTTTATCACTTCCTTAGCATTTGTTTCTTTGTTTGTCAACATTTCAAACAGCAAATTCTTTACTGTACTATAAAACATGCTTTGCGATTGTTATTTGCTTACCGCATAGTCAACTGAAAATGGCGGCTCCGTTCAAACGTTTTGGTGAAGCTAACATTAATGAAACAGAGTTTTAGTAAGTCAATTAATATTTTATTGTATAAGAGTACTTTATTTCCTTTAATCTTTATATACTTTCTTCTAATCGTGTAATAGTCAATTAAATCCCACTCGAGTTTTGATTTTCTCTAGATAAATCAAAACCTCTAATGAGATTAATGTTGATAAATCTGCTCGTGCAAAAACACTTCGTACCCTTTGCGAAACATCAGCATTATGTGAAATAATAATAATAATAATAATAATAATAATAATAATAATAATAATAATAATAAATGCAAGTAATGAGAGTGAACCGTAAAAGTTATCCAATAAAGTGAAAAAGTGACAAGTGAATTGAACAAGTAATAGCAATAAATATTGCAAACATGGGAACATTGGAACAATAAACGAGACAAATAATATAATGCGATAATGTAGATGATAAAGTAGAAAGATTAGTGAATACTAGCCAGAGATAGAAAGGTTTTTAAGATAAACAGAAAATTAGGGATAACAGAAATGAAAGATGACAATGATAATAGTAGAGATGGATGAGTAGATGTAGACGAGAACGTTTGTACAGTATACAAGAGAAAGGTAGAGAGGTATTGCATAGTATTCGAGAATGGGATTGAGGGAAGATAAAAAAGGTGAAGTTGAAAATACTGTACATCAGAAAGGTTGGAGGAAGAAATAGACAGCAATAGGGTTTAACTTCATGTAATTGGAATATATGGGGAGATACAGATGATAGGAGAAATATATTAGGATATGTGATTGAATGTAATCAAGGGTAGTGGTGGACCGTATGCAGAAATGTGAGGGAAACCACTACCTGAAAGCCGTATGATGACAATAAATATGAATATGATAATAATAATAATAATAATAATAATAATAATAATAATAATAATAATAATAATAATAATATGTATCACTAAGCAGATATTTGAAATAAATTAATGAGTGAACGAACAAATAAACATTTATATAAATCGACCTACCTCTGACTGAGGTTCTGGCTGATATGGACAGTATTATCAGGCAGTACATCTCACTTGACGATGTGTGTCCGAGGAAGAACAATTGCTTGTATACATCTGAAGTCTGATTAGTGTAATATGTAGCTAGTCGGCGATGTATGCAATGGAAAGGGAAAGGAACTGGCCACCCTACCTCATTATTTCCTGGCCTAGTTGCCTCATAAGTGATGCCTTGTTGGTATCACTTGTGAGGTTCAGACCTGTCTTCGGACAGTTGACTAAACAATAATAAATGGATCAATCGTTGAGAGAACATGGAAAGAAGCAATTTACTCTTGTGACACAATCGAATTTCATTATAAGCACACAAAGCGACATAAACAATATAGCCACTCAATACTATATTAGTTCAACTGTTGCTAACCTACCCAGTCAAAAATTTACAATATATATATATATATATATATATATATATATATATATATATATATATATACACACACACACACACACACACACACACACACACACACACACACACACACACACATACAGTTACACAATATGCATACAGTTACACAATATTATATATATTTTATATATTGTGTAACTGTATCTGCCAATCTTTCCACAAGTGTTTATCCTCCGCGTATAGTAGGGGTAAACACAACACTGGCACCACTGCGATCTGATGCAATCAAGTGGTGGAAGACTAATACACCGTGTCCCGCTTAGAGGGATCGAGATATAAATGCTCACCACTTAAAACCAGATAAAGATATCGTTGTGATTAACATCAGACAAGATAGAGGAACTGTCCAAGTTTATGCAACAAAGTTTGAAAATAGCTGTATGCGTAACTTTCGTTTGTTTGTTGCTAAAACAAGCCTTATGCCATTTTGTAGAAGAACACGCCATGGTCAACATGTGGACACCACAACAGAAAGTTCAGTGTGTGCTATGGCTAGCAGAAGGCAAATCTGTTACGCGAGTACGCCATGTTCTTCGTACATGGACAGGTGCATCGGAAGACGAGGACCCATTGCCTGGTCAACGAGGTCACCCGATCTGACCCTCCTTGGACTTTTTTTTCCGAGGCTTTGTGAAGGATGCTGTGTACCAAAGAGGAAAAGCTAACACTTTGGAGGAACTGAGACAACTCAGCACAAATGCAGCTGCGGTAGTGACTCCACAAATGCTACAGAACACTTGGCGGGAGGTTGAATACGGTACCATTTAGATGTCTGCAGAGCAACTCAAGACGCACACATCGAGTTGCATTGAGCATTTTCTGAAACTCAGAGTTTTTACATCAAGTTATGTAAAAAAGGTATGTTAATAAATCATTATTTACACTTGAAATTATCACTTATTTCTCGATCCCTCTAAGCGGTACACGGTATATAAAAGTCAGATTTATACTTTCTATACAAATGTCAGGTTTATACAATCTTCCTGTATTTCCAGTGTCATTTCAATCTGCTACTTTCAGAAGAATCTTAACTCCGCAATCCCTTTCAGACAGAAATAATCTTCCGATCTTGTCAGTCTTCGTCTACCTCATGTACTATATTTTTTTAAGCTGCCAATTAATATTTTATTCATCTATCCTTCCTCCTTTTACAATTTATTGAACATATCCAATTCATGAAAGAGAAGATTAAATTTGTTCGATAAAATACAATTTAAAACCGAAAGGGAGAAAATAAGTGCGTAATCTGCTTATTTATCATTATAGCTAATTTAATTAAAATATTAACCCGTTGATCCACCAAAATTAATGTAAGTCCTTCGAAATCAATTTCATATTAGGCCTATACATTGCAATTATATTTGGTTTTATTGCTACTGTTACTTGTATTTAGTAGCTATAAATTCGTTATTTTACCCGAATCACAAAAGTGAAGTGGGTAGGCATTGGATAATAATTACACACTTCTCTTGTTAACCTTAGAACTACTGAGATATTGTAGAATGGTTAATTGCATTTATTTGATCGTTGTCTATTTGAAATTGCACACACACACACACACTAGCCTAGTTACAAATGGTTAGCTAATTAATTATTTAATGTATAATTGTATAGCCAGGGCACGACAGCCCATGAAGGATCATAACCGACAGCCGGCTGCTGGCCTCACGTCCACATGCCGAAGCAGAGGTGGACGATCATCCAACCAGAATGGAAGTATATTGTGATGAGCACGATGATCCCCCCAGCCGTTATAGCTGGCTTTCGTAACTGTATTTTGTTACCTATCGTAGCTCCCCAAATGCACACGATGCTGGGTGGCCGAAATTTTATGAGAAAATTTCTTCTCCCATGAGGACTCGAACCAGCGCGCATTCCATAACGCGAGTCCTAGGCAGGATGTCTTAGACCACGACGCCATGGTACGGGACGTATAACTGTATATGGTTATTATAAATTAACAAACTTAATTGAAATTAACATAACCGCCAAACAAATTAAGCGATCTAGATGAATCAAGCTGCAATAGAATGTGCTAAGAATGGGATTTAGTCTGTGCACGTGGATTGTCTGTTGTCCATATTCGACAATTTACAGTATCTTGTTGCCAGTATCGATTCCACCATTGAGAATGAAGTGAGCCTCACCTACCAACAGAATTCGAGATGACCATTCCGGTTCAATTTCTCTCTGAGCTAATACATGTAATGAAAAGTTTTATCTCTTGTCGTAACCAACTTTCTTCAATTCAGACATGATTTGCAGTTTATTACGACATAATAATAATAATAATAATAATAATAATAATAATAATAATAATAATAATAATAATAATAATAATAATAATAATAATTAGAAAGTCACTCTTTCAGCTTTCCCAATAACGGGACTGCCTCATTGGACAAAGCATAACTCACAGAGTGAAAAGAAATCTGAAATTAACCACAAAAGAGAAATGTAGGGTACGAAGAAAAAAGAGAAATTAAGGACAGAAAAGATAATGGCATACATATAGTAGTAAACAAACAGATTAGTCGTTCAAACAAAAGTTCTTCCTTTTTAGGAAACAAAGTACAGGTGGTATTTTAAAATGCCAAGTGATCCTCTAATAGCAGTAAGGGAAACATCACGAATGAAGTCGTTGTTCAGCTGGAACTTCTTGCAGAAACTGACAAAGAGGTGAGGTATTGTACCCCTAGCGCCAACCATTAGTCCAACTACTTCAATGGAGGTGAGCTGATATTTCTCAAAATAGAATGGAACTGTGGGCTCATAAATTCTGCATTTTTCTGCATGGACTTCAGCGAGCTGTTGCTCCTGTGCCTTGAACCTGACTGTCGGGTCGATAATGCAGGCGGATGTAGAGCTTGGTAGAATGACAAGCATATCAATTCGCCGACAGGATCCCTCTTAAGAGATGCCATGCACTTCTTCGTATACAGTGAGACCTTTCTTCCTCAAGGCTTCGGCAATCATGGACCTGATTCTGTGATGTTTAGAGTTCCGCAGCGTCTCGCTGAAAGTACAGGCACCCAAAACGTGGCCAAGAGTTTCAATCTCATTGACGCAACGACGACAGTGGTTTCCGTTTCATTAGTTTGCGTAAAAATTTTCCAAACAGTGCTGTATGTCATATGCAAGCGTTAGCTCTGCTGACTGGTAAGGAGTTTTCTTTAGCTAGGTTTTGGCTTCATGAAGAATTTCTACAACCTAAATATTAAGGGTCTACTAATTATTCTTAGTCTTGCCTATGTTATTTTATACCAAAGTAAACGAATTTCTTCAGACTTTTTAATGAAGATAAGAAAGCACGATGCAATGATCGTCTCTCAGATTCATTCTTGTCCGAAATTTTCTTATTGTGGCTGTAGAGTTTCTATCGCATTCATAATAGCATTGCATCAAGCCAATTCTTGTTTCAAGATTTAAAACCATTTTCTCAAACTTGGAAAATGTGTTATACACAAGCCAAATGACTAACAAACTTTTGTTTATTCTCGAAAGCTTAATTGCTGCATCATACCAATTAAATCATTTTTAGCACGGAATAACTAAATCCCGTTCTCCACACATTCCATAGCCGTTTAGTTAATCTTGATTGATCAATCTATTTAGAAAATTATAGCAATTTCAATTATTATTACTATTACTATTATTATACTATTATTAATTTAACGTCCATTACGAATGAAAGAGGCCTCTTGGGCAACATGAAATCGTTAATAATTGTAGTTTTCCGAACGTCAGTCATCTTATCAGTCTTCGTCTACTTCATTTCCTCTGTTTTTTAAGCAGCCGATTAATATTTTGTTCAAATATTCTATTAACTTCGTACTTAAATTATTAGGGTCTACGCTTAAATAACAATAAAAACAATTAAATCCTAATTCCCAAGAAAAATAATAAATAATTAAATAAAAATAAAAGAGGATCCTTTATTAATATTTTTTATTCCCAATAGTGTTTTAAATTCCATATGTAAATTTACTAATAATTTATTTCATAAAATGTAATGTCGTGATGGAATTGATCAGAATCTTATTGAAATAATAAATAATCCTGTTAATTCCTTATTATTTTATTACTTCTATATAACTACAGACAATATTGATACACGAAGAAATGTCTTTATTTGAAATTTCTTATTTATTTATGCATTTATTTCGTTGTCTTGCTTAAGCTCTTCCAATTGTATCGCCATCCAATACGATTTAAGGGAGGGTACATCTTCGGGCCAACTTTAGAAACTCTCATACAATCCGGGACTTCCTAACCGTGTGGTCAGCACGATGCAGGAACCGTCGCGATGACGTCATAAGACAAATACAAGACAGTGGACAAAAACTTAGTTCCATGGAATGGAGATAAAATCTCCGTCCACATCAGGACTCTAATCTAATCCCAGCACACGCTTTGTTCACTGAGCTATAGAGGCGGATCTTTTGTATAAAGGTTAAACAGAATAAAGTGCTGGATTATAACTGCAGTTCTTTTTCAAAATCTTTGTTAAACTACAGAAGCTATTCAGACACAATGAAATGATGAATGAAGTGTAATTTTTTACTTATTACCACTTCTGAACTACAGACGTTATTCAGAGCTGATTAGATGAAGAACTGTAATTATTGTTATTCTTTAATCAATTGCATTAAGAACGATAGAGGCTATACACAGATCATAACATAATCATGTGATGATAATGTAGCAATGGTGGAATGAAAATGACACAAACTGAATCACAATCAGAGGAAAACTATTGTACAACTGCTTAGAAGATTTAGATGAATTAAAACCACTGTCACATTACTGAGAAGCCAACAACTATAATTTTTATCATGAAAAGTGTATGAGCTTCCCATTTCTAAAATCTGGTCTCCCTTTCTGATAAACCGGTGTGCGGTGACGTCATTAATTACTGTAGGCTTTGGATGACTGAAATTATGATGTGTTTAAAACAAAGTAGTTTCGAATCCAGCCAGCTGTTGTAAGACATAAAGAGGAAACAAATGAATGCGACATCATACCCAATTTATTATTATTCGTAGTCCACATATGTGAAGAAACGGCTAGCGCGTCTGGCCGTGAAACCAGGTGGCCCTGGTTCAATTCCCGGTCGGGGCAAGTTACCTGGTTGAGGTTTTTTCCGGGGTTTTCCCTCAACCCAATACGAGTAAATGCTGGGTAACTTTCGGTGCTGGACCTCGGACTCATTTCACCGGCATTATCACCTTCCTCTCATTCAGACGCTAAATAAACTGAGATGTTGATAAAGAGTCGTAAAATAACCTACTAAAATTATTATTTGTATATAAATGAGGGTGATTAATAGGAAATGATGATAGTATAAAGACTTAAATTGCTAATTTCACATAGTCTAATTCTAAAGTGCTTAACTGTGGTATTAATTTGCAAATGAATCGAACTGTCAGTAATGACATGTAGTGTTGTTATTATTATTATTATTATTATTATTATTATTATTATTATTATTATTATTATTATTATTTCAAACAACTCATTGGTGTCATATTATCGTGTGAATTGTTTCAACTATCAATTGTCTCATGGAATGAGGAAGTGATTATGAAGTAATTAACGAGAACTCGTCGCCTTGTTAAATTTAAATGCAGAGAGTATAAATACAGAAATGAAAATAAATATCACAATTTTATTTCAAATCCCAAACAGCCTTACAATCACAATTATGCTCACAATAACAAGGACTAAAAACACACAGTAAGTAAACGTTTCATGCAATTATAGGGATTCGATGGAAAATGGTACATTTTGCTTTCCTAGGTTGGGAAATTTTCTTCATTAAACTTTGATATATCTGCTTTCTTTTACATGATAAATAAGAGCAAGAGAATAAATTAAAATAGGATCAATTGCACGAGAATTCAGTTTTAAAGTCGCTGCATTCTGTGGACCAATGGGTAGTTAGTTACATGTACTTGTTTATTTAAATGACAGCATCCAGTAACACTGACGGACGCTGGCCGCCCGTAGGGCATGTTTCCGTTAACTGTAGATAGATTTCCGAAGGCATGCTGCTATTCTGCAGTATTAAGCCATCTTCAAAGGGGTGTGAGGAAATCGAACCGACAGAAACCAGACTCTGCGGAGAGCGGCACAGATCAGATGTTAGTGGACCACACAACCGTATTTCATTCAATCGTTCGTTCCTTGATTCATTCATCAGCAATACATTTAATTTTATCCGATCATTCCTAAATTCACTTTTTTCTATTTTGTATTTATCCCATTAATTGAATCGTACTTTGTTTCCCATTCCTTCATTAATTGAACTGTTCTATTTCGTCACTCATTTATTTACCACCTTAACTTTTTTGTCTTGCTCAATGATATTTGTTCTTTAACTCATTTATCCGTTCGCTTATTCACTTTATCATTCGTTGACCAACTCTCTCATTGATGAACTTACAAATTTGATAATTTATTCACTAATTCATTTGTTCGTTTCTTCATTCACGTTTCGGTTATGTAATTGTTCATTTAATTGTGAATTCACACATTCATTAATAATTTACTATCATATTTCTTTATTTCATCAGTCATTCGTATTCATTAGCTTGTTCTCTGAGACACGTACGTAGAGGCCATTCATTATCTCGTGAAACCTACCTGGTCGTTAGGGGGAAGAAGAAAGTGGACTGAGAAGCTTCCCTCGCTCACTACGCTTCTACTTGAATTCTAGCGAGCTCACTTACCCCCACTATAAGGTTCTTACTGTATATTCTTACATACACTCATTTTTTCTTCCTTAATACATTCGCATTAATTATTGGTTTATTCGTTTTGTTATCCATTCATTTGTTTCATTGTTTCACTTATTTCTCTAGAACGTAGGCCTATACAGTAACTCATTTCTTTAGTAATCAATTCCGTCATTCATTTATACATTAATCCACCCAGTCACTCATTTATCAATTAATGCACCTAGTCATTCATTTATCCATTATTCTATTCAGTCACTTCTTCATTAATTAATCAGTTCAGTCATTTAATTACTGATATGTTCACTCACTCATTTATCCATTCAGTCACTTATTAATCCGTTCAGTAACTAATTTATTCTCCAATCCGTTCAGTATCTCGTTATTAATTAATTCGGCTAGTAAGTGAACTTCTCATTAATCCGTTCAGTAACTCATTTATTGCTCATTTCATTCAGTAACTTATTTATTCTTCAATGCGATCAGTAACTCATATATTCTTCAATCCATTCAGTCACTCATTATCAATTAATCCGTCTAGTAAGTTGATTTCTCATTAATTCCTTTAGTAACTTATTTATACTTCAATCCATTCAGTAACTTATTTATTCTTGAATCCATTAACTAACTTAATTATTCTTCAATCCGATCAGTAACTCATATATTCTTCAGTCCGTTGAGTAACTCATTTATTTTTCAATCCGTTCAGACACTCATCAATTAATTCGCCTAGTAAGTTAATTACTCATTAACTCTTTCAGCAACTCATTTCTTCTTCAATCAAATTCAGTAACTCATTTATTGTTCAATCCATTCAGTTACTCATTTATTCTTGAATCCGTTCAGTAACTCATTTATTCTTCAATGCGTTCAGTAACTCATTTATTCTTCAATGCGTTCAGTAACTCATTTATTCTTCAATGCGTTCAGTAACTCATTTATTCTTCAATCCGTTCAGTAACTCATTTATTCTTCAATGCGTTCAGTAACTCATTTATTCTTCAATCCGTTCAGTAACTCATTTATTCTTCAATGCGTTCAGTAACTCATTTATTCTTCAATCCATTCAGTAACTCATTTATTCTTCAATCCGTTCCGTAATTATTAATTTATTGTTCAATCCGTTCATTCACTCATTATCAATTAATCCGCATAATAAGTTAATTACTCATTAATTAGTTCAGCCACTCATTTATTCATAAATTCGTTCAGTCATTTATTAATCACTCATTTATTCATTAATCCGTTGAGTTACTAATCTGTTCCGTCGAGTCACTCATTTATTCATTAATCCATTCAGCCACTCATTTGTTCACTAATCCATTCTTTTATTCATCGACACACTCACACATATACTCATTAATACCTTCACTTATTCATTAACCACTTCAGTCTCTCATTCTCTGTAGTTCACAACACACTGCACAAGAAGTAAAGGTCCTTGTCGGTTAGCAAGTAGTTTTCTGGCATTCTATACTTGTCAGTTAACTATTTTACGTACAAAGTTACTGGGCAAAGCATTTTAGATCTATGTACTTTGTTTCGTTAAAGTGCCTAAATAGTAGGATATTAAAAAAATAGTCTGCAACCTACTGTTAATTTTCAATTCTGTTCTGTGGTACAGTTTTGGGATCTCCCACATACGTAGCATAGCTGCGGACTCACCCACTGTGGTAAGCAGCATGTTGTCGAGCAGCAGGGCGATGGCCACGATGACCAGGACGAGCCGTCGCGACTCCCTGCAGCGCTGCAGGTAGTTGGAGAACCGCGAGCCGCCCACAGAGCCGCAGTCCTGCACCACCGTCATCCCGCCTGCAACACAGAACACACAATTTGCTATTCACTACAAAAACTCTTTTTACATAATAGGCCACGGAGGTTCACAGGATGGCGGGATGTTAAGGCTCAATCAGCATTAATTGCAATAGGGATATAAATTCTACGTGCCCGTCGTCTTTATACCAGTAGCGGCCGGTGAACGAAATCCTCGGTGAGGCCAGATGCAACTAGTTTAAGTGCCTCCGATAGGAAATGTTTATTTATGATATTAATTATTATTGTTATTATATTATTAATATCATTATTACTATATTATTACTATTAATAAAAAATAATAATTTCACTCACCAAATAAGCTGTTATTCTGTGAGTTTCAATATGATGAAGTAACCCATATTATGTGTTGAAAATCCCCTTTCTTTCTTTTCTTTTTATTTTTTTCCCTTGACAGCAAGGCCAACAGAGAAGTTTATTTTGCACCACATTACCACTTAACCATTTATGTTGCCTATACCAGGATGCAATAGAAACTCGCGTTTTAAGTTTACCTGTCAGAAAAATTGTCAGCGATGTCGTAGGTATCTCGGTAGGCTCTCTATTTAAAACTTCCTTTCTTTCAATATTATTTCTTCTCGAAAAAGGACACTCTAACAATGAATTAACTACAGCAGCATTATTTCTCACATTTGTTTCTGTTTATATTTTCCCGAAATACGTAACAACATTGGCCCAGATTCACTAAATACGAAGTACAATAGTACAACACCTTCGCTTAAGTCATAAACTAAGACATAAGGGGAGGGAAAAGTGTGGGTCTCTGCCTGCCAAAGAGCTGGAATTTTTGTTATTTATGGCCTATTTAGGAAGACAAGCCACCATTGCTATTCCCACCCCACTCTACCCTTGAGGCCGGCCCATTGATGGGAGGAGTGAAACCTGACCAGGCCACGAGGCCAGACGAATTGTGCCTCAGCTACAACGCTTTAAGCGCAAGCTCAAAGCCCGCGAAAATACAGGAAATTCAGAAGCCAGACCCGGCACGAGCGATTCTGGCCTCAGGAACAAATTTTACTGCAAAACAGATCTATATACATCACAAGCCAGACCCGGCACGAGCGATCCTGGCCTCAGGAGCAAATTTTACTGCAAAACAGGTCTATATACATCACAAAGTTTTCAAATGCTTCTACAGCGATATATGCTTCATTCAAATAACTAATACCTTATATAAAAACACAAAATTTGATTTCAGTTAACATGAATAGTATGAAAATATAATATGACCTTGCAAAATACATCTCTGTTCTTCTACGTCATGTCTACTGATCAGGGAAGTTGTCATTCTACCAGTGGCGGCTGATTGACTGAGGTCCGGCCTCACTTGCTTCAGTCAATCAGCCGCCACTGCTTTATACCCAAGAAAGTACCCTTGGTACTCATCTCTGTTAGAGTGTGAGTAAACCTCAAGGCTGTAGTGCGGCGGAAGGATTAGATCAATGGAGAAAATTCATGACCCCATCGAAAATCAAACCCGCAGCCTTCCAGTTTACAGCGTTATGCTTTAATCGTGACGCTATCGATTTTTGAGAGAGTAGGCATAGAATTAATAATTTCGAGGACCGACAATCGGGCTACGCTGCTGTGCACATTATTCCAGAATTCATTGTACGTAGTACAAGAAGCATCAGTACAGTACACAGCGAAGAGGTACAGGTAGGAAAATTCACATATACATTACAGTGCACAGCGTACATTTTATCTCTTCACGGTCGCAGATGTAGAGCGGAAACGGCAGTGCATAGCGCAGCTGCACACATGTGAGCATGGAAAAATAAAATGTATGCACTTACTTACTTACAAATGGTTTTTAAGGAACCCGCAGGTTCATTGCCGCCCTCACATGAGCCCTATCCTGTCCAAGATTAATCCAGTCCCTACAATCATATCCCACCTCCCTCAAATCTATTTTAATATTATCCTCCCATCTACGTCTCGGCCTTCCCGAAAGTATTTTTTCCCTCCAGTCTCCCAACTAACACTCTATATGTACGTGCTACATGCCCTGCCCATCTCAAACGTCTGGATTTAATGTTCCTAATTATGTCAGGTGAAGAATACAATGCGTGCAGTTCTGCGTTGTGTAACTTTCTCCATTCTCCTGTAACTTCATCCCTCTTAGCCCCAAATATTTTCCTAAGAACCTTGTTCTCAAACACCCTTAATCTCTGCTCCTTTCTCAAATTCTAACTTTCAGATTTTTTGACAGCAGACTAGATGACAAGAGCTTCTAAACCGAATAATAACAGGCATTTCTCATATTTATTCTGTGTTTAATTTCCTCCCGAGTGTCATTTATATATTTGTTACTGTTGCTCCAAGATATTTGAATTTTTCCATGTCTTCGAAAGATAAATCTACAATTTTTATGTTTCCAAAATGTATGCACTGTACAAAGTAATGTGATAATAGTGGCTAAGTTCTCTCTGTCAGCATTTGACTAGCGTGAAGATATTAAATTCTGTCGAAAGACAAAATAATGGCCGACGCCATAATACGTAGCACACTCTTCCACTATTCGTCATAGCTACGCATTGTAACGTTTTCTGTCTCAACTCTGCATAAATCTCATATAATAATTATACGCGGTTTATTAGTATGACCGGTAATGAATAAATCTATGAGTAGCCTATAACTTACATACGTTTTATTCTCTTATTTAACGACGCTGTATCAACTACTAGGTTATTTAGCGTCGATGGAATTGGTGATAGCGAGATGGTATTTGGCGATATGAGTCCGAGGATTCGCCGTAGATTACCTGACACTCGCCTTACGGTTGAGGAAACCTCGGAAAAAACCAAAAACATGTAATCAGTCCAAGCGGGAAGTGAACCTACACCGGAGCGCAACTCCGGATCAGCAGGCAAACGCCCTACAGTCTGAGCTACGCCAGTGACTCGTAACGGATTTCCGATTCATTCTTCGTTTCTTATCTTAAAGGTTTGCCCCATGCCTGTCGCACAAGATGTTTTTACACAAAAATATTAATGTTAACGCAACGCTAAAATAATATATAAATCTAAAAGAAATTACAATCAAATTCAATTTTATATCAATGGAAGGGGAAAGGAATTGGGCCAGCTACGTCGTTATCTCCTGGCCTAGTTGCTTCATGAATGATTCCTTGTCGGTGTCACTTGTGGGTTCCAGACCTGCTTTCAGACAGTTGACTAAACAACAACAACAACAAAATTCCAATAAACAATCCAATGATAAATATAAAAGTAAACCATATCCAACCAAATCATGAAAGTTCACCTTGACCTGAAATAATTTTTATAAACAAATCAAAAAAATTATTAACTCTAAAAATATTTTCATTATAACGCATTATAACGGCGGTACATAATAATAGATTAGATAAGGTACAATGCGAATTATTGATTATGGAACAGATTCCTCTAAAGAGACTAAAATACCACCAAATTAAGTTTCAAATTTCCTAATTACTAATGTTAAAAACAATTTATAGCCTATCTAAAATAGAATGGTATTTAGTCACAGTTTAAAATTTAAGATTTCATAGCTACAAACAAATAAATTTATAATAAAAATTAAAATTGCACATAAAAACATCAATGAATTCCATTAGGCCTATATCAATCACGATGACATGAAGAAACAACGAAGAATAACAATGTAAATGAAAGTATAGTAGAACCTCGATTATCCGTCTCCCAATTCACCGTCTTTCTCGCTTAACCGTCAGGCCAGCAGGTTCCCAAGGTCCCTCAATTTTTTGTATAATTTTTAAGAGCATTTTTATTAGGAAGTGGCGTTAGTTTAGCTATACAGCAACAGATGGCGGTTTAGCCGGCTCGTCTCCACGCCACACCTGTCGAGCACATCCACTGCGCACCTGACTCCGCTCGTTCACCCAAAGAGTTTGTATATTGCAACCTCTTTGCGTTCACCCACTACTACCAACTCGCTCTGGCTGTAACAGCCAGTACTGATTTTTTCAAACAACAATAATATACTATACAGGTGTTTTCTGTAGGTACGTACCGTGTAGATTGTGTTGTACTGGATTTTTAGAACACACATATGCTTTTTTCTTTTAATTGTAGAATTTGGAAAAAAGTGATTTTTTTATCA
This sequence comes from Periplaneta americana, assembly GCF_040183065.1. Classification (NCBI taxonomy): domain Eukaryota; kingdom Metazoa; phylum Arthropoda; class Insecta; order Blattodea; family Blattidae; genus Periplaneta; species Periplaneta americana. The sequence continues at coordinate 101,916,308 of NC_091128.1, forward strand.
ACGCGGTGTGTTTAGACAAAAAAAAACTGACTTTTTCAAACAACAATAACAATTTTCATACATGTGTCTTCTGTAGGACGTACTGTACTGTAGATTATACTGTAGTAGATTTTTGAAACACACAAAAAATTTGAAAAAGTTATTTTGTGGAAAACCTCCTTTAGCTCACTTAGCCGCCTTTTCGATTATCTGTCAAGGCTCCGGTCCCGTGACTGACGGTTAATCGAGGTTCTACTGTAATTTCAGGAAACCTGTATCACTGTCATTTTGTCCTCTTCAGTAAACTCAGAACCTGTTGAAAATCTAACATCGGTAGTGTTTATTGAAAAGCAGTGGGTGAAGTTTCCTACAGCTGGACCATAGCTATTTCGTATATGGATGTATGAAGAACCTTACTCAAGAATTCATGGATTCATCGGCGCCAACTTGTATATGCAACGACTAAAGCGGGGTTTGACGCTGTGTGCAGAGCCAGGTCATGGATGCGATTGTCGTATAGTGCATGAATATTTGTCTTTTGTCAAATGTAATGTCCTGTATTTACTTAGGCGAACACTCGTCGAGCTGACCGTACATCATGATAATTCTATCATGTGTCTGTCTGTCTGTAAAATCAAGGGAAGCCAAATATAGGATACAGACGAACCTCAGTACGTGTATGAAAATTATAGCACAAGAAATATGCATTATTCTTTTATAACCAAACATTTAAATGTTTCCAAAAGTGAAGCAAAAATGATTTTATGAATAGCATTTCTTCGTATTAAAATACTAAGACATAAATACTGTAATGCTATCAGACAGACTATTGCTAGAAATAAAGCAATTTTTAACAAAAGCGGAATAGTATTTTGACATATTTCCGTAGTTCAAGATACATCTGGATTTTATGTTTTAGGCCTATTTTTCTTTAACTAAAATAATGTTTACTCATATGTCGAAAAATCTGAAAGTTACAATTTATAAAACAGTTATATTACCGGTTGTTCTGTATGGTTGTGAAACTTGGACTCTCACTTTGAGAGAGGAACAGAGACTACGGGTGTTTGAGAATAAGATTCTTAGGAAAATATTTGGGGCTAAGAGGGATGAAGTTACAGGAGAATGGAGAAAGTTACACAACACAGAACTGCACGCATTGTATTCTTCACCTGACATAATTAGGAACATTAAATCCAGACGTTTGAGCTGGGCAGGGCATGTAGCACGTATGGGCGAATCCAGAAATCCATATAGAGTGTTAGTTGGAAGGCCGGAGGGAAAAAGACCTTTAGAGAGGACGAGACGTAGATGGGAAGATAATATTAAAATGGATTTGAGGGAGGTGGGATATGATGATAGAGAATGGATTAATTTTGCTCAGGATAGGGACCAATGGCGGGCTTATGTGAGGGCGGCAATGAACCTCCGGGTTCCTTAAAAGCCAGTAAGTAAGTAAGTAAGTAAGTAAGTAATGTTTACTCATAATAATTATTTATAGCAGTAATTCGGACTTTTTATATATTTTTTTATTTCTTTCCCGACCATCTTCATAAAACCATCTTCACAGTTATGCAAAACTGTAATATGCATTTTGTTCGAACTAATTTGTTAGTAGTAAAATGTATTACAATTCATGAAATATATTTCATAACCGATATTATATATTAAATTTTAATTATATTATTATGCGGTGACGACAATGATGATAATAATAATAATAATAATAATAGTAATAGTAGTAGTAATAATAATAATAATACCTAATAATAATAATAATAATAATAATAATAATAATGTAGCTGTGTTCATTGTATTTTACAAATCGATGGTGCTCGGGTAAAGGGAATTAGGTCATTTTTGTGCAAATGTAGTTTTATTCCTCAGGTGATTACACAAGTTAAATTCTACAAGTGAGTGCGCAAAAAATAAAAGAATACTAAGATTTGATGTGTGTTATTTGTGTAGAAAATTATTTGCATTAAGGATACGAAGTTTAATTTTCATTTATCTTAGAACTCATTTTTATGATTTATCTTCCTTTACCCGAAAACAATCGAAACGATCTCCCCTACATGATATCGTATGTTGCAACACTTCGAATCGAGGCATCCTCAGCGTGTATAGTTCTCGATGACGTGAGAAATTATCGAGATGACCAGACTGCAGTAAGTTCTCCTACTCATACTGTAGTGCGTAGAGTGTGATTTTAACTGAAAATATTTTAATATAGGGAAAATTTATTTCATTTAGGCCAATGAAAAAAACCCTTACTAGATTAATAACCAGAGTTTTAAAACTATTCATTTTAAGAAAAAAGGAGAGAATGAGATAGAGAAAGAATAGGACGAGGAGAAGAAGAGGAAAAGAAAGGGAAGAACAAATTAGAGGAAAGATAAGTGGAAGAGGACATGGAAGAACAAATAAGAATAAGACGAGTAGGAGAAAGAAATAAAAAGGAATAAATGGGAAAGGGGAAGGACTTCCTCTTAACGAGGAAGAAGAAGGAGAGGAATAATGTAGATGGTGATGATTAGGGTACGGATTTTTAATGTAATTTTAGATGCCTAAAATAGGCTTTGAAGTGGAGGAAATAGTCTCTAAGAAAATATAACGTTTTCTTTAAAAACATGTTCCAAATCATCAGAAATTCACTTCTAGAATTTAATAATTTTAAATGCTTATATACCGTTACCACCACTACTACTAAAAGTACAATAACAGCAAATATCTAACTAGTTATACATAAACTAAACAATTAAATGTGAAAAATAGTTTTAGACACAAATTCAGTACACAAACAAGCCAAATACAATAAACTTTTACCAAGACTTGTCCGTTAATGTCTATGTTTAGCTTCACAATAAATTACTAATACTTTTTCTAAATTTTCAACTGAAAGCGCAATACCGTCTGCCACTCAACACAATTTGTATTCTGAAAATGAACGCTCCACATCCACTGAAGTAACAGGAGCGTATTTCAATTTTGACACTAATTGAACAGGAATGTTACTCTGTAAATCCATGTGCTTCTCAGCTAGGATATCTGAAGCAGCACACAGGTCCTTCAGTCCTACATTTCTCTGCAGAACTTGCTCCAGTTTATCCCGTTTTTCCAACAGAACTAGCAACACATTTCGAATTTAAAATACAAATTTTCGGAATAAGAATGGGTGCTTTGACCTATTACAGATAAAACATACATAATAGGTCAAAATAGGCTTTGTTGACAAAATAGGCATTTTTAGTTGCTATTAAAATACCAATTTTAAACATAGTTTTATATGACACATGTACTTGCAAGTTTTTATGAACTTAACTTTTAAGGATTAAAATAGGTTTTTACCTAAAATCCGAACTCCAGTGATGACAAGCAAACGAATGGGAAGAGGAAGGAGTCGACGAGGGAGGATAGGACGGAGAAAGAGGAAGGAGAGGAACGAGAGAGAGAAAGGAGAGGACGTAGGAAGAGGACGGAAAGGACGTAGGAAGAGAAGGAGAAGAACGAGGAAGAGAAAGGAGAGGACTTAGGAAGGGGACGGAAAGGACGTAGGAAGGGAAGGAGAGGAACGAGGAAGAGAAAGAGGACGTAGGAAGGGGATGGAAAGGACGTAGGAAGGGAAGGAGAGGAACGAGGAAGAGAAAGGAGAGGACGTAGGAAGGGGACGGAAAGGACGTAGGAAGGGAAGGAGAGGAACGAGGAAGAGAAAGGAGAGGACGTAGGAAGGGAAGGAGAGGAACGAGGAAGAGAAAGGAGAGGACGTAGGAAGGGAAGGAGAGGAACGAGGAAGAGAAAGGAGAGGACGTAGGAAGGGGGACGGAAAGGACGTAGGAAGGGAAGGAGAGGAACGAGGAAGAGAAAGGAGAGGACGTAGGAAGGGAAGGAGAGGAACGAGGAAGAGAAAGGAGAGGACGTAGGAAGGGAAGGAGAGGAACGAGGAAGAGAAAGGAGAGGACGTAGGAAGGGAAGGAGAGGAACGAGGAAGAGAAAGGAGAGGACGTAGGAAGGGAAGGAGAGGAACGAGGAAGAGAAAGGAGAGGAACAAGGAAGAGAAAGGAGGACGTATGAAGGGACGAAAAGGACGTAAGAAGGGAAAGAGAGGAACGAGGAAGAGAAAGGAGGACGTATGAAGGGACGAAAAGGACGCAAGAAGGGAAGGAGAGGAACGAGGAAGAGAAAGGAGAGAAAGTTAGAAGGAGACGGAAACGACGTAGAAAGGGAAGGAGAGGAACGAGGAAGAGAAAGAAGAGAACGAAGGAAGCGAAGGAGAGGAAGTAGGAAATGTAAGGAGAGGAACGAGGAATAGTAGGAAGAGAAGAAAAGAGAAAATAGAAAGAATAGAGAAAAGCATACGAAGAAGAGGGACAAGAAAAGAGAATAGTAATGAAAGATGAAGCGGTTATATATATATATATATGTCCTCGTTCAGTAACAATGTTACGTAATTAAATTCAAAGGCAACAAATAAAAATGTCACGAGGACTGTATTTATGTTTGCTTCGACATTTTCAATATTAGTTACGAACAAGTCCTAATTACTCAAAAGGCTCCGTAGAAGAGAGTGGCTTAGAAAGGCAATTTCATTTCTATCCACTTCTAATTACACATCCAGCCAACCGCTGCCAGCACTATAAAAATCCATCAACAGAGATAATGAAAACGTGTAGATGTTGGTATCACTTCATAGATATCATTCGTTACAGCATAACTCGTTGGTTACAGCACTAAGCCCGCCTAATTAGCTTCCGTCATTTATTTTCTTTTGAGAAACTGAACTTTAGCATTGTGCCAACAAAACATGCTGACGAAAGAAACAGAGCTGCCAACTTGAAGCAATGAACTCATTTTAGCGACGATGAAAATTCTGAAGCATAGAACTATCTGACTGAAAATGAAAGAACGAAATAGGCCTACGTAAAAAGATATGAATGACGAATGAGTTAAAATCAAGTCGATGTATGTAGGCCTATATGAAGTCCTTAGAATTGTTGCGTACGGTACAGCAAAGTTATATCCCTGATCACACACACATATAATATCAGATTGGCTAATCCCTGTTATGAATTGACACATATCGTCAAGTGAGATGTACTGCTTGATAAAATATATACATATCAGCCAGAACCTCAATCAGAGGTACCTAACCTACGTGTATTAGTAATAAACAGACTTCGCATGTTTGTCACAAGAGCTATATTGGATGCAGTAGTTTATCCTGGTACATTAATGACGTCAGTCAAAGGCTCAAGCAGGTTACACTTGAGTTCTGACTTGTATTATGTAGAAGCACACGTTGTTACGCATGTTTGTATGTCGATGAGTTTATTTTGATCCCGTTCAGTCATAGAGGAGGTGCACCAGGAGACAAATGCCGCCACCAATATCTACACTGCAGTTGTTTATTTCGGAATTTTGAAATGATTATTTTTGTTTAAGGAATGGGAACATATTCTTACAATATATATTTTTTTCACTGTAATAGTAGTTATTTCAGTAAATAAGTGTAAATTGTTGTTTGTATATATTTATAAAACTTCTGTTGTATATTTATTATCAGATTATTAACAAAATTATGAAATTCAATTGTAATCAATGGCGTGGCAAACATATTTGTTCAAGACGTTTCGATTGTGCAAACCATTAAAATTAAGCTGCAGTGTTGCCATGATATGCTCCATTATATTTTACATTCACCGTAGGCCTACTGTACCGCCACTTATGCAGTGAGCGCCAGACATTTCAACTCCCTCCGTACAAGGCTATATTCCTCGATAAATTCAGTGTGACAAAAATGCGAAGCCTGGTAATAAATAATAAAATACTATTACTACTACCACCACTAGTGCTGCTGCTGCTGGTGCTACTGAAAAACTATTGCGAAATCCGAAGTCTAAATTACAATTCAATTAAAACTTCCCTTTTTAAAGTGGCAGAAGCATTTCTCCTCGTACAGAGGATAAAATCTTAAAAAAGTCTGAAGATAAGACCTCTACATTAATTTTTGGTGGTCACCGTCGCATGTCGGCCATCTTTCTCTGAGTATGAAACGACGGTTCTTGTTTTGATTCTGGATTAACCAAAAAAATAAAACTCTAGCTAACAGAAACTTTTTTAAGTTACATTATTTACTATTTAATTAATTTATTGATTAATTCAGAAGAGCCGCGACATAACTATGAAAAGAAGCCATCTTACCTACCCACATTAAACTTTATTAATATTTTTCAAATGTTTACACAAGTCATTTTCTATATGTAGTTTCCATTAACATTTAAACATTTCCGCCATTGGATTGGTAGGTTATAACTTCGCTCGCTACTGAAGAAACCAATGGAAGATGATATGCACGGCAAGCAGCGAGTCTAGACATCCACTAATATCACCACTCGATTTCAGCCATATAAATTTGTCCGTTCAACAGTAGGATAAAAGAATTCGGTTTATAATAGTACGTACATTTTAGCTTTCCACGCTCGTTGATGTAGAACGGAAGCGGTAATGCACAGTGCAGCTGCACACATGCGAAAGTGGAAAGTTAAAACGTATGCAGTGTATTTGATCTTCTTCCGTATTTATTACATATTCGTTCATTCGATTAGTTAATTAATTAATTAATTCATCCCTCCAATCATTCACTCACTCATTCATCATTCACTTAAGGGTTCAAGTCTAAAAGACAGCTGCGGCTTCACTACCTCTTTCTTACAAGGAATCTGTTAATGAACTAATGTCTAAATATCCCTTCAAACCTCGCACATTTATAGATCTCAACAACATCTACACAAATATACAAATTAGCTGCCCATACTAACTGTATAAAAACTTATCTTTGTGAACGCTTATACTGTCACGTGACATGCGAGAATCTTGTGCACTCAACCCGCCGAGCACAGCTGTACCAGTACTCGAGGCCGGGGACTGCTATATTTTTCGAGAATTTATTATTTACATTTTAATTTTCCAAATTAAAGTTAGTATGAGCATCTAACTTTATATCTTCTTTCCATTTCAGATATTTCTTGATGAAACCTTTCCCCATGCTCGTCGCTTACCGCTCCAAAGTTAGGAGAAAATAAATCCAAATGAGAATGTAAAAAGTGTATTTTCAGAGACATATTACACCCCATTTTCTCATATGCATTTGATATGGTTTCCCTAGAATTTCCAAGGAAATTTGAGCAAACATCTTTGAAAGCGCTCCATGCCATTTTTTCTGTGACGGAAGGTTTTTCCTCAAATAATGAGTCAGCCATAACTTTTGTGAATTTGTGGACCGATGAAAATGCCCTCTTTTAAATTGCCTTCACTCAAAATGGTAAACTTTTGTTTTAAATACTGAAAACGACACCCTTGTATGTTCATTGCGTAGATCTCATTTTGAACTGTTACGAAAGTTATTGAATAGAAGGGACAAATATCTGTTTACTTATTAGAAACACAAAAGAACATGCCAATAACCATAAGAAACCGGAAATAAGTCAAACTCATAAAATGCATTAGCTTCTGTTTGGTTTACAACCCCCAATCCGCGCCAGATGTTTCCTGGGGGAGCGCCTATCGAAAAGTGAAATCATAGTATATCTTAAAAACCTTACGTGATACGAAGAAAAGAGATGCATTTTCGGATTCAGCGCACAACAAACCATAAGGGACATATTGTTCTAAGTTGGAGCAAAATTCTTGTATTATTATTATTATTATTATTATTATTATTATTATTGTTATTGTTATTGTTATTGTTATTATTATTATTATTATTAATATGTACGCAACAGTAAGCCGGAAAAGAAGAGAAATCAGTATGGTTACGACAAGAACGATTGTAACACTATTATTCTGAAAAATAATATGAGATATGATAGTATGACGACACTGTTAACATGAATAAATGGTAGATTGATAATGGTTGGGGAAAAGAAGCCTGACATTCGCTTTGTCGGAGAAATATCTATCAAAATTTAGCAAAGACAGAAACTTTACCACTTTTGGTGTTTAATAGAGAGCAGCCAAATAAGTGAACTAGGATTTTCACTCAAAGAAAATGTGAAATTATTTCAGTAGCTGATTGAGTGTCACGACGATTGCATATCGCATATGGAAGGAAACAGGTAGACTATTTCAGAAAGGATGAAATCAAATAAGAGTCGGAAGAGGAGAAGCAGGAAATATGGAATTAAAAGGAAAGTGCTGTAAAAGAATTATTATTAATAAGACAGAGCGAAGTGGAGAAATAAGACTGCCTTATAGACGGAAAATTGAATAATGAAATGTAAAGCGAGGTTACAAAATGTAGCGAGGATAGAAGTACAGCAGCGAAACGGAACATGAAATTGGAAATCGTTGAACGAGTAAAAATGAGAGAAGTATAACACAACAGTCTGCACAGACAGAGACAGACAACATTAAACGGAGAAATAAAGTCAGACGGCTGGGAGAGAGATAGAGAACAAGACCAGATAATATATACCTTGGTCCCGTCCCACCTACATTTCGAAGTTTTTCTTCTTGATTTTCTTTTAAACAAAATTTATTTTAATATAAAAGCATAACTTCAGGAGACAGTTCCTTTGGAAAGTTATATTCCTCTTCTGCTGTCAGTTGCACCTTTTAGTTGCTAGGATACTGTCAGTCAATGATGCGTAAATTAATATTCAATGAAAGGAAACTTTATACATTTCTTTACAAGTAGAAAAAAAAAAAAACGAAGGAAATTTTTGCTTTGTAAAGTTTAAACCTTTCATGAACATGACGTTTTGCAGATTTAATCATATCTTTGTTTTCAATGCTCAAAGTTATTTTCCACTTATTATTGGTATATATCGAGGAGGTATTTTTGGAAAGAAAGAATATAATTTCAATATAAATTCACATGTTCATACGCTGGATTTGATTTTTTTATATAACACACTAACTCCTAGGTTAGGTTAGGTAACGGTGGCTAGGGGCGGGGTGGGTTAGGGACGATCCGTTGCGTGTCAGCCATACTGAGGCCTATTGTGCACTCCGAATTTACGGGATGAATGAGAATGATGTGTACTAGCCCACCGGCCGCATATGACCCCTCACCCGCTCACTCAATGGGGGCTCCTTACCCCGCCCCGTCCCAAGTTCATATTGTCAAGGTCACCAAGCAGCACAGGATCCATTCCAACGCGTTGCAACAGTCCTTCTAAGGTGTCGAAGCGTCCTTGAAATGCTCTTAAGGAATGAATTCTGGCAGAGAAATTGTGGATACTGCGGAAGACTGGGAACCCAGGAACAGTTGTGGAGAGGACTCCACGGATGAAGGCATGCGTCTTGACCTGAATATGTCTATGGAATGAGATGAAGAAGATGAATGGTATGGAATCTAAATTCTTTTTCTACACGGGAGGAGAAGGAAAATGAACCGTGGCAATGAGAATTCCAATCCGGCATTTGCCTAAGTAACTGTGGAAAACCACGGAAAAACCACAGTCACGTTTGTCGGTCCGGGAATCGAGCCACGGACCTCCCGAATGTGAGTCCCATGCGAAATGCATGAGTCACCTCGCTCTGTTCACTACCTCCTAACTATAAGGTAGAGGCGAGCAAAATATAAGGAGCAATTGATGCAACCTGCATGACAACAAAGTGACAAAGTGGGGAGAACAAGAAATACATTACTGATATCTACGGTTGGTTGGAGACAGAGGGTTGTCTGACTTCACGGCGATCACAGAGTTTATGTGTTGCAACACAAATTTTGCCCGCCTGTGCAATAAGATGTTACAGTGACTGATTTTAAATATACAGAATGCGTGTTACACAGAGTTTAAATAATATACGGGTGATATTTGGGGAATGGATAGAGTACCTAAAACGAGCAGAAACTCATATAATTATTTAGAAATAATATGGTATTATTATTATTATTATTATTATTATTATTATTATTATTATTATTATTACGAACAGCATACATGTTTCGTGTCACGATGCTGATTGGATGAATCCCCTGTTTTTTTTTTTATTTAACAAATTACCATTGAATGAGCGAAATAAATAACATTCACTAAAATATACTAAGTCGTCCCCATTGGTTTATGAGTAAAACGCTCTTTTCTAGACCCAAGGCTTGCGAGTTCAAATCCGGCTGGGGTCGATGGATTTTTCAAGACGCAAACCTTCGAAGCGAAAGTCCTCCGGTCGAGACTTTACGCCGTATGTACGGTGTCGGAGTTTTCAGAACGTTAAAGACCTCAAAACCTAAATTAGAGCTACTGGACTAAATTTCTTCTCTCTCGCGTCCTAGTAATACCTTAGTTGCCTACTAGGTAGCGTTTGAGGCCATGAGCCTATCACTTGTCCCTCTGCTCCCTGTCGGCAAATGAATTTAATTAAATTCCTTTTAGGTACTGAAACTTCCGCTAAGGGGTACCTATTTTCAGACAACGGAACTATGGGTTAAACGAATGAATGATGAAAATATAATAACATAGGCCTATTCTAATTATTTACATTACTAATAAGCCAAACATGGCCTAGAATTTTGTTATGATTCTAAAAGCTACAACAGGGTTTACAAATAAATTACTTTCGTTATATATTTTCCTTATTTACCAAAGTTCCCGTGAAAAAAAAAATATTGGAGTTCATAATTAACTCCAGTGTGTACACATGCTATAATGAACCGGGCACAACAGCAAAACTGAATGATCGGCTATATTAGGGTGGGCCCTCTTTTTTTATTCTACACATTTTATTAACACATACATTTTACATGCAAATCTGGGATCGAAGTGTAAGCTTTTGATGTATTGATATTTTAATAGGCTATTTAACGACGTTGTATTAACTGCGCCGTTATTTAGCACCGTTTCAATTCGTGATAACGAGTTGATAATTTGACGAGACCCATCCTAAGATTTGTCCTGGCATTACATAACCTTAAGGGGTTAGGTACAGCTTACAGCAGTAAAATTTTGGAAATATTCAACATTTCTTCCCTCTATTACCGTATCTTGAACAATAATGAAAATTAGTATGTGTAAAACACTGTCCTTCTGATATATGAAAAAAAAATATATTTTTACGAGTTAAAGAAAATTATTTATATTTTTTTTAAATTCAGTTCACAGTGCAGTGATGAAGCTTTTCCCACATAACTCAAAAACTATCCAACATTCTGTGATGAAATTTTGTGTGTGTGTGTGTGTGTGTGTGTATGTAGGTCATATCTACATTATGATGCAAGATCACTTCTCAGCCTTTGATAGATTGTTAAAAAAATTAATTCTTAAAAAAATGGTCAAATATCAGTATTTTTTTCTAACACAAAACAAAAAAAAAGATTACTTATTAAGGAATGTAGTTGAAAGAGCATGATATTGTAAACATCAGTTTCAGCAAGAAATTAAAAAGAGAGAACATGAAGACGTTTATGAGTTACGAGGGAAACTCTTCATCACTACACACTGAACTACCACCATTATGAATATTGTAAAAATATTTTTTCATATAGCAGAAGGATAGTATTTTACACATACCAATTTTCATTATTGTACAAGAATACAGTAATTGAGGGAAAAAATGTTGAATATTTCCAAAAATTTTACTGCTGTAAGCTGTACCTAACCCCTCAATCAGTCCGAGTACAAGCTATGCAGCAAGATCCTGTTCGTTACTGCTAGACCGTTCTGGTCCCCCATTGCAAAATTTTCGTGTGGAAATGAGACATGGACTTTAAAGTAATCAACAAAGACCATAACAATATGGTGAAGTAAAACGTTAGAAAGTTTTAAGTGTTATTCTACCTAAATAAATATCTCCCATACTTTCACCAAATACTTCGTAATTTCATACCAAACCTCACTAAGAGTCCTCTTGAATAGATTCTCTCTTCAATCTTAGGTATCCATTCCACTTGGAACGTGCAGAAGACGAAAGAAAAGAAGAAAATTAAGTGTCGCTATTAGTGATTTCTCACTCCTAAATTGCACACTCTCTCTGCATACAAAATGCTTTTTAAGAGGTCATTAATATTTCAAGGAGTAAATCTAAGCGTATGAAGTGGCTACATTATTGTTGTAACTGCAATTTCTTGTTAAGGTCTTATTTTAATTTCCAGGAGTTTTCCACTGATAATGAGCTAATCAATTTTAATTCTAAATGATATTAAAGCGAATGAATATATTAACAAATGAATGAAGAGGAAATGGTAGAAGAAACAATTAAAAGGAACGCAATCGCGCGTCCTTGTAAGACAATCTGTGGCTGAGAAGACGTGATTATGCAAGCTCCAAGCCAGTTAGCGACTTATCTTTCCCGCTAAATCTAGCTTTTTTGGATAACCGTCTCGCGGGTAAAATTATATTATCCCGCTTAGCGGGAATACTAGCGGTTTTTAATCTTTAAAGTTTCTGAACTGAAATTCATATTAGCATTATAAGCGGCTTTCATAATTACATTTAATTCGTTCATTGTGTGTTTTGTGAAATAATGGATGTGTTAATTGTAGTGATAATTCCATATTATATAAACCGTTAAAACCCAAAATCCGTCAAAACCAATTTCAACTAGTAAAAACTAGTTTAAGCAAATAAAGATAGATAAAAATTAAGTTTTCGTATGATCTAGAATCAGTGTCAGGTTAGGTTTGGTTTGTTTAGGTTTTTGTTTGGTAAAAGCCTAAAAAAAAAAAACCCTGACCAAACCAAACCTGACCTGTCATTGATTCTAGATCTTACGAAAATTCGTTTTCTATCTATCTATCTATCTATCTATCTATCTATCTATCTATCTATCTATATTTTAAAACTACAGTAGTTGTTACTAGTTGAAACTGGTTTTTTCGAATTTTGGATTTTAACGGTAACATATATCTTGCAATAAGAATTTAAATATGTTGTGTCTATGATAAAAGTGTTCAAAATTGCTTTATAGCGCCACATTGGCAATGATAACAGTGTGCAATATTCGTTACATTGGCGGGTGGATGCTCTATCTTGACCGTTATTATTATTATTATTATTATTATTATTATTATTACTGAATAATAAGTATACATTAAAATCTAGAGATATTTGTTAGAAAATCGCGGGTTTTCGAAAGCCATCTAGCGGGATTATACGAGCAACTGTTGGCAACACTGGTCAGTGTTTATGTGACGAGCAGTTCCAGTTCTGCTCAAGCTTGCTGTACAGCGTTTTTGCTTTTTGCTCAATCATGCTAAAACTTGATTAATCGTGCTATACGTCACTTTTGCACTTTGCTCAATCATGTTTAAACTTACTTAAACATGCTGTACAGCATTTTTGTAATCGTGCTAGATAAGTGTGCGACATTCCTATATTAGCCCAATCATTGGAAAAATATGTTAAAGCAAAAACGTTTCCTATATTAAAAGTATTTATTTCAGTCACTGACTTCACAACATATGTTTAAGGTGTTAAACCTTTACATTACATGTTTGAAAGATGTATAAACGTTTTCGTTGGTCAGGGCCAACATCATAAGATACGAAGTACATTTCGGTAATATCAATAATCTCTACATAATTTCTATAAATACAATACATATTTAGTGACATGCAAACTGAACCTTATTAAAATCAAAATGTATCATAACCATGTTGATTTTAATAAGGTTCAGTTTGCATGTCACTAAATATGTATTGTATTTGTAGAAATTATGTAGATATTATTGATATTACCGAAATTTACTTCGTATCTGATGATGTTGGCCCTGACCAACGAAAACGTTTTTACATCTTTTAAACATGTAATGTAAAGGTTTAACACCTTAAACATATGTTGTGAAGTCAGTGACTGAAATAAATACTTTTAATATACAATACAGACTTCTCTGAAAACTAAAAAAAATTAATCGCAAAGAAAAAAAAAAACGTTTCCGTTTAAAGCTGTTTTGCTAGATAAATGTGCGCCCAATCTAGCAAAAAGTGTTTTAAAAAGCTATCTATTCGATCGCAATTTTTTTTTATTTAGAAACACTTTATACGTATATTTACGAATATAAGAAAGAGTAACTGAAGCTTCTTACATAGTAAATTCATTTTATCAACATTTCCGTATGTTCTTTCTAAGTTTTTATTCAGGCTATGAATTTTAGAAAGACATGAACAGAACAAAGTAATTCGTCCCTAAGCACGAAGACTTCTATCCTCTCCATGAAGGAATATAAGTACCCTTGTCTCCGCTTACGTAATTTGTTAAGATAAGTCCTCGTACTGGCGAGCAATGGAGTCGATCGCCCGAAGAGGCTTTCAAAGTCGGGAAATCCATTGAAGAACGGGATAAGGCGCAATTCTCTGCTAAGGGCAACAAGACGTACATGGTGGCATTGTATTGTATTGTATTTATTAAAATTCCATGGTATTCATACATTGCTTTACAGCTAGAATATGGAACAAGTAAAAAAACTTAATACTATTATAAAGTCTAATTTATAGTCACAGTCTAGATGAAATATATACAAAAGTCGTGCTGGAACAAAGCCTAGTTCTGTTCAATTACATGATATTTACTATTATAATCCTGGTTCACCTCGTACAAAGTATAGGCTATGATATTTGTGGTGAGCAAGACAGCCATTCAGTTGGTTTTTTCCGAAAAATAACATTTAATATTAAAATTGAACTTGTATTTTAAATGCAAAATAGTCTCAGTTAACTGAAAGCAGCAGATATCTCCTTCTTAACTCTGTAATGAATATAAACGTTTAGATCATGAAAGAAAAATAAACATAAGAGTAAAAAACACACACACACATAGTACAGATATACACAAAGGTGTGCGTAATTACTTCAGGATGAACGATGGTCTGGCTACACAAATCGTTCTTCATTAAATGCCTAACGGGACACCAGGTCGTGAAGGCCAGACGAGACTACGAGGCACTGGGAAGCCATAACGCCGTACGATAGGGCCGTGGAAAACCTAAAGGGTACGACGAGACAGTGGAAATTCTAACCACGACGATACATTGGAAAACATAACGGCGACGATACCGTTGAAAATCTAATGATGACAGGACTTTAGGAAACCTAACGGCTATGATGAGACAATAGACTATAGACTATAGAAAAAGTTACAGCGAAGAGACTACATAAATTTTAACCAAACCTGGGATCTAACGGTATCACGATAACGTGGAAAACATAACGGGAAGACGAGGCCGTAGAAATCCTAACGGTGACGATCAGACAGTGGAAAACCTAACAGCGGCGACCGGCAGTGGAACCTAAAGGCATCACATAACGGGGAGACAAGATCATGAAAATCCTCTACGGAACGATCAGACAGTGGAAAACCTAATGGCGACGACGATAACGTAGAAACTAACGGGAACGATGAGACCATGGAAATCCTAACGGCGATGATAAGACAGTGACAAACTTAACGGCGACCGCGATAACGTGGAAAACAAAATGTGGACAATGAGACCATGGAAATCCTAACGTAGACGACTGACGAGGAGATAACGTGGGAAACATAACGGGGAGAGAGGCCGTGGAAATGTTAACGGCGATGATCAGACAGTGGAAAAACTAACGGCGACGACGATAACGTGGAAAATATAAAGGGAACGATGAAAACATGGAAATCCTGACGGCGACGATATGACAGTGCAAAACACAACGGCGACGACAATAACGTGGAAAACATAACGGGAACGACGGGACTGTGGAAATACTAACGGCGACAATCAGACAGTGGAAATCCTAACGATGACGACAATAACTTGAAAAGAAAGCACAGCGGAGGCAACGAAACTAGAAATCCTAACGGCGACAACCAGATAATGGAAAGTCTAACGGTGACAACGAAACCGTAGAAAACATAAGGTAGACGACTAGACGTGAGAAATTCTAACTGCGACTACTACACAGTGGAAAACACAAAGAAAACGAGATCGTGGAAAACCTAACGGCGACGACGAGGCTTTAGAAATCCTAACGGCGACAACCAGACAGTGAAAAACTATCGACGAACGAGCTCTGGAAAATTAAAAGTGAAGGCCAGACAACGGGAAATCTAAAGATTATGTCAGTTTAATAGCAACGACGAGAACGGCAAATCCTGAAAATCCTAACGGCTATAACGAGACCGTGGAAACTTCAAAAGTAGATGGAACACACATCTTAATTTTATGGGACTGCAGTAAATAACCTAGAATATTTTATGGTAAAGTGACGGAGCTAAATGAAATTACAGTATTAATACAAGTGTCACAATTAATAAGTCAAAGAAAACGAGGAGAAATATGTGACCATTCTGTAACAGATTTCTTGAAGAGTACGTAGAACGTCATGGAAGTATGAAAGAATGAACTACTACACAGGAATTAAGTTTGAGAAAAGAAGACTGTCGCAGAGAATGAACTTAATAAAAGAAGTGAAATCGCAGCTAAGATCCTGAGGAGGACGATGGAAGAAAAGAAGAACGGAAGCAGCATGGGAAACTAATCACTATAAGCATCGTATTTGCTCAACGTATTATCAGGTGAAGTCGGTGGTTAAAGAGACTCAGCTGTTTGGCCTGCTCCGCAACCGCTTTGTCTACCACAAATCTCGTTGAGTCTGGGCGGGCTCGAACCCTAGTCGTCTCTGGCTGGAAGGCGTCAGTTGACAGAACAGTTGAGCCTTTTGGAGAGTTAAATAATTTATGGCGGTCAGAGTCAGGAATGTAATGACATTTTGTTTCATTCACCTATAGTGTTCTGCCCAAGGATAGGCCTTTCACTGCAAACCCAGCATTCTTCAGTCTTTCCTATTTTCTGCCTTTCTCTTGTCTCCTTATATGATCCATATACACTTAATCTCTTTTTAACCAATAGAAAATACAAATTTCAAATCCATACCCTGCTATACTTAAACCTATTAGCTATTGTGCCTAATTTTTGTACTTTTATACCTCCTTCGTTCGTCAAAGGATGCTTGGAGCCCTCTAAATTGAAGACAAGTTTCTTTACATGTTGCAAATCCACGAGTACAAGATTCACTATCCTAAGTATTTTTAAGTTGTCTTAAAAATCCATCGCAGTCACTCGGGTTTGAAATGCGAATTTAAGAATTATTTAGAAATACAGTAATCTCTCACTAAACATGGCGCTAAAATTTCAACATTCTAATAGTAACTTCAGTGCGGGAAAATGTAAAATGTAAATAAAATATACTAACAATTAAATCATTTACTTGAGCATTCCTTTACAAAATTCCAGGACAATACACGTTTTATGAAATGAAAAGCATACAATTTTCCTAATTCCCTTTTTCCCTAACACAATTTTTCCAACAAACATATTTCTTAAATTCTCATTTCCTTAATAATAATTAATTCCTAATATAATTTACCTAAACCATATATCTTGATGGCAGTAATTTCTAATTAACAATCTATTTCAATTGTACATCTTGATTACACAACTTTTAACACTATATCACTTCGGAATATGTATTATATGACTTTCTCGTGTTAAATTCTATCGTACCTGGTTTACAGGTTTCGACCTGTTATTGGTCTTCTTCAGAACTGGTCGTTGCTGGTCTTGGCGCTTCTTGTTTTGTTTCCTGTGGGGGTGTGTTTGTGTAGTGTAATATGAAGTCAAAGAGTGTGTGTTTTCTGAAATTGAGTTGTGTATTGAGAATTTCATTAGGGTGTGTTTTTGTGTGTCTGTATATTTCATACTGTTCTAGTATGTTTAGTTGTTTTAATTTAAAGGTTACACAAATGGAGCTTGTAATTTTCTTTTAGAAACAATCCAAAGACTTGTTATTGCAACTATCTAATACATCCGTTGCTACACTTTCAGATGTTCTGGCTTATGAATTTCCAGTAATTTCACTGTAGCATTCCGGTCATCAAAATAATAATAATAATAATAATAATAATAATAATAATAATAATAATAATAATAATAATAATTATTATTATTATTATTATTACTTATTGCTTTTAAGGAACCCGGAGGTTCATTGCCGCCCTCACATAAGCCCGCCATCGGTCCCTAACCTGAGTAAGATTAATTCAGTCTCTATAATCATATCCCACCTCCCTCAAATCCATTTTAATATTATCTTCCCATCTAGGTACGTCTCGGCTTCCCCAAAGGTCTTGTTCCCTCCGGCCTCCCAACTAACACTCTATATGCATTTCTGGGTTCGCTCTTACGTAGAATTATTATTATTATTATTATTATTATTATTATTATTATTATTATTATTAACTAATGACGGTACTTTATTTTCGTCATTCACCCACTTGAAGCTAGATGTTTATACCAATTTACCAATAGAGTCGTTGCCCAGGGTGCGCCGTAAGAGGCTGATCTACGCTACATCCGCGATAAGATCATAATGGAAGATTGTTGGGATACTACAGGGGAACCGGAGCTCCCGGAGAAAATCCCTGTATTACCTGGACCACGGGCTTAGCCAACACAAGTTATAAATCGGGGGTACACCGGGTATCGAACCTGGGCCAACAAAATTATAAGTCCAGCGTATCCACTAGATCACCGTAACTCCACCTTCATTACTCTATTTTAACACTGTAACAGATATCAAACAAATGACTGGAGAGGGCTCTGTTGAGAATAATGGGAATTTGTTGATTCATAATCTCTTTGGTCCACAGCCAACTGTTCAATGAGGTGCATAAATTTAAAATGGGTAATAGCAGAAGAAACAATTAGGCCTGCTTAGTTGTAAAGCAACAGTATTTTTTCTTGTGCACAATAAAATTCGTATTATTTGTCATTCATGACTTGGGGAGGAATTACATTATTGTTATTAAGGTAAATTTCTTTAACTTATGATACTTTTTCAAGTATACCATTGTTTCTCCAACGGCTTAAATTATTATCCCTATAGATATCATTATATAATTGTGAAGGAAAGCACATTTTTAGGGTCTATTTTTACTTTGAAATGATATAATTTTGTACACATTGTTATGCGACTAAACCTCGACACTTGCGTGTTCCGTAGTCCTCATTCGCAATAAATAAGATAACCAAATTTGTTGCCATTGGCGCAAGCACTGCTCGCTATTCTTGGCCAAATATGCAAGAAGGAAAAATTTCGAAACGTCAATGTGCAGCTTGAAAATAATAATAATAATCATCATCATCATCATCATCAACAACAAGATAGGCCATTTGGCCTGTTTCGTCTCAGAAGTTGTCTTCCCAACGACGCCTAGGTCTGCCGATATCACGCACCCCTGTTGGGCGATATTGCAGAACCTGTTTTACTATGCAGCTTGAAAATGTCCAGCAAAATGCTGAAGTGTTTCTCATGCCCTCAAAAGCTATTTCTATTATCCATTCATTGCACTAGGCCACAAGTGGATCATAAAGTTTCCTTATTTTCCTTTTTTTTTAATTTTAGTATCATCTTTATATATACCACTTTGTTAATGAGATTTCACTTGTTTCATAACTTAAAATGTCCTGTGCAAAATATTGTGTTTACTATTCGTTTACGAGAAATTTTGTAGTGGTGCGTGTGTTTGCGTATGGCTGAGTGAACGTATGTAAGTATGTATGTTTAGTCAGCAGTCCGAAGACTGATTGGAACCTCATAAACGGCACCAATAAGGCAGAACTCATGAGGCAACAAGCCAAGAGATAATTCAGTAGGATGGCCAGTTTCTTTTCCTCTTTATATCATACATGGCTGAGTAGTAACATATTTCAGTAATAAGTTTTCAGATATTTAAAAAATACTGTACTTCCTCTGATACATATTATCATGTGAGATTTAGTATACTGTCTGATAGTCTAATACTGGTGAACAGTATAGAGCAGAACAGGTTTCACGGCCGTTCGGCTATGAACAGGGAGATGGGGGACTCCAGGCCGCGAGTAGTACATGTATCAGCCAGAACCTCAACCTGAAGTAGTGAGTGAATATAATTGGGCGAATGAAACTGAACTGCACTGCACTGCACTGCACTGCACTGAAGTAAAAATAATCAATATTCTATATTACTCATAAGGCTACCATTCAACAGTACATGTTCGCGTAGTACGAGAGTGTTTAAGAAAGTAACAGCAAAATCAATTTTTGAAATATAAACCATCAATTAGAGATAAAAACAATATAATATAGGTAGTCTAATATATCATTTTCGACATCTCCACTCCTTTCAATACATCTCTCACTCCATTGCACCGACTATTTATTTCATCGAAAAAGAAATGTTTTTTAATTATGTCGTACTGGAACGACCTTGGCTTTACTCATCAAAGATTGACGTAGGCCTGCACTTAAACGCATCTATCCAATTGCACATTCTCCTCTTGCTAATGCAGCTATCTCAGTACCTTGCCGATAGGAATTTCACGAAGATTCACTGCCTGTAACCACAAAATTCTGATAATTGTTCGCTATTCTTCTATGGTTCACACAGTTAATGGCGCCGTCATCTTGTCTAAATTGTCCTTCCCATTCAGCAGACCTTACCATCTGTTAAGTGCCAAGACCTTCTCAAATCATATATCTTCCCTTTGTGGAAATTTCAAATGTTTGAGATATTTACTTCGTATAATAGTATGAATTTGCTGTTACTTTCTGAAACACCCTCATATAATGACAAAATGAGGTACTCATTGGATCTTTGGTATTTCGACTTTTTAAAAATGGCAAAACAAAACACGCAAGCTACTTACACTGGAAAATAAAAAAAATGCTTTTAAACTTGTGCTAAGAAAATATTTTACTGACACAAATGAAGTGGTGTTGTGAAGGTTCAATGCTTGCACAAAACCGTGTAAATTGGAAATATTACAGATATTTATAATAAACAAATTAAAAGCCAGTAGTGTGAAGACGTATTGCAACTCCCTTGAGCCCTTCTTTCAGGACTAGAAGCCGGCTTCCGAGCCTGATTCAATCAATCCGGGCAATCAGTTCTGCTCAGCATTGAAATGAATTCACTCAAGCGACAGAGTCTCCTGGGAGATTGTATGGCCTCCCTTATTCTTCCTTCCATTACACACACATACAGGTGGCTGCGTCTGCTACCGGCAGCAGCGACATACGCAAGACTCGACATATGAAACCTGCAACTTAGAATTGTGATCGACTTCTATGTCTATGCTTTTATTTTCGTATAGGCCTATTCTCGAATTTTGTTACAGAAAACTTATGAACGTCGTTTTTCCACGCAGAAAATCAATTTCAAATCCCAGTGAATCGAAATAGGATTTACGATGACAAAGGCAGTATTTAGATAGATTTTCCCGTATACTCTGTTTCTACTGCAATCGTCAACAGTATCAACATAATGATTTTCACTCTTCATGGCATCTATTCTCCTTGGCAGTCTTAATTGTTCAGTTCGACGTTTCTTTTGATATTCCACCTCTGGTACTAACTTGTTTATACACATCGAGTTAAACTGAAATATACTATAAAACTTTAAAACAGTTTTCTGGATATAGCATCTGTACTTCGTTCCATAATGCCTAACAGGAGAAGTAAACATTGCCGGCAGAGAAGGAGAGAAGTATAATAAGCTATTCAATCAATGGTAGAGGTCACATTCCACGCTTGTTTTGAAGTTAGAAGGTAGTAGAACATTTCAGACCGTCAAACGTGGAATAAGACGCCTGCCATTGGTTGAAGAGCAATTATACTTCTCTCCTCCTCTACCGGGAATGTTTACATCTCCTATCAGACATTATGGAACGAAGTATAGATCTAGACGTTTTGAAAAACTAATAAATGACCTCTGGAGTCTTGATTTGGACTTTTTAGTCAATTTTTTAATGTGGTGCCAAAATACCTATAGTTTCTTAAAAAATATTATAACAAATTAATATCTAAATTTATTATGTTTTATTTGTATTCAACATTTTTAGGTTCTATATTATATGATATGTATATTATATTTCTACTTATGGATTATCTAATACACCTATATTTTTGGACATAAATATTATAAGCAGGGCCTGGATTCTGATGACTTAAAAATTCTTGAAAAATTACCTATAAAATGACTCTAAAATTTAATGAAAATGACCTAATAATAATTGACATTTTGAATATAATACATTCCCCACATGAATTAGGCCTAAATTCATCATTCATATTACATTCGTTATATAAATTAAATTCATCACCCATATTACATTCATCATATAAATTAAATTTGTCCAACACATTATTTTCATCACAAAAATTAAATCATCATATTGTATTAATCGCATAGATTAAACTCCGCAAACACATCACATTTATCACATAAATTAAATCGTCACCCACATTACTTTCATTATATAAATTAAATTTGTCCCGCACATTATTTTCATCAGAAAAATTAAATAATCATTGTATTAATCGCATAGATTAAACTTCTCAAACACATCGCATTCATCACATAAATTAATTATGGATAGATGGCAAAGATAATAGCCAGTGTTGCCAATCGTACGTACATAAATATACTCGTATTATAGAATTCAACATTTAATCATCCTCTACTGATTGTAAAACAACACTGGGTTTAGCTGAAAATCGCTGATGTTGTCAATTATGAGAATAATTTATGCTTAATCTACGAGTACATAATCATTTCCCCTACAATTTTTAATCGCCCCAAGAATGATGCCACCTATTGAGGACTAGCGAAACTGTTTCAAAGTTAGTTTTTGTATCTTTGTATTCCTTCAGATTTTATCAGCATTATATCACAGTCTACTATATACAGTCACGAAGCCTGAGTTTTGAGGGTGCTAGAAACAATAAACTGTGACGGTACTATTTTGCATTGCCTATAATGAGGCGATATTAGCGATCCTAGTGGTGAGCAACTATCTAATGTTTGCATATTTACTACGTATTGAGCTTCGCGACTGTATATACTAGACTGTAATTATATCCTCTTTCCTCTCAGATCGTACTTTCAAAGTCAAAGTCCGGACATCTTTCTCTTCAGTCAAGCACATATTGGCAGGTGTTCCTCAAGGTCCTGTCTTTTCTCCATAATCTGTATACTTCAAATATTCCCCATCATGACTCTACTCTGTTGGCAATGTATGCAGATGACACCGTGATCTACTGTCGAAAATGGAATGCGAGTATATTATCTACACACAGAGTGATTCAACAACATCTTAATTCGATTGGCAAGTGGGCTAAATTATGGAAGATTAAAATGATTAACAATATTTTCACCGTTACAATTACATATATATAAAAAATAAATATAAACATTTACATAGAGATAATAAAATTACAGGAGAAAAACTTCGTCCAAAGGGCTGGACTCTGGAAGAGTACCCAAAACGCTCATTGCATTTCCGCGTTGAATAGCAATACTTAAGCGTTGTCGCAAATAAGTAGTGCAACAGCGATCACCAGTAATGTAGATCAAAATTTGGCTGATTTGAGATACCAAAACTTTAGCGTCATGACTAAGGACCGAAGGTCTCCACAGCAAATGGGACAAACATATAATTTCTAAAAGATGAGCATATATATTGACTTTCTTCACGGCTAATTCAGCAGCAGATGCTGCGCGTCTGGAGGTATTCGGTAAGTGAGGTGGAGCTAGAGTGTCAACGCAAGTGGAGTCCCAAATTAAAGATTTTCCTCTAGACCATGGAATTAAGGTGAGACCATCGGGTCGTTTACCATCTGCACGACTAATACCTGGTGGTTCCAAAAGAAACGGGATGCCACAAGAAGTCAGAGATCTTTTAATGATATCATTGAGTGATGTATGTCTGGGAATGCGACTCTTGCTCCTCGCACAGCGGAGTGCATGATGGCCGTAAATATCAGCAATTCCTCCGCAAATACATTGGTGTGGCTGGCAATTAACAATTCCAAGATATCCGCAATAGTTTTCACCAAAAGTCGAGCAGCACTACCACCATTTCTTTTCTTCAGAAATGTTCACATCCCTTATGTACTGAAAACTAAATACTTGGGAATTCTTCTTCATTGGCGTCTCAACTGGAAGGAACACATTTTGAAAAATAATACGCTGCTCTAACTCATCTAAAACAGATCATGCCTTTACTCTTAAAAACAGTTCTCTCCTTACGATGTCAGCTAAGTCTATATAAACTATAATATTCGAAGTCAAATGACATATGCAGCACCAGCTTGGGAATTGCACCGAATACTAACTTACATTATCTACAAGTGGTCCAAAATAAAGCATTTGGGGGTTATGACTTCTATACAAGACAAATACAGATGCACGACGATCTTGAAATGCCTACAGTTCCTGAATACATCCGACTTATTACAAAGAATTTTTATATACAATCAAGGGAAAATGAAAATATACCAATTTGAAATATTGGGAACTATAATGTCGCTATGTATACCAAGCATAAAACCCCAAAACATATTTTACTGAATTAATAGGTGGTAACTTATTAATGAGTTAACCACTGAATCATAAGGACCTTATCATTATTCAAGAAAATGGATGAATTGCCAAGGCTCCTCATAAAGCCGGAACAATAACAGTGGCACCAAGAAAGAGCATCGTCGTCTGCTCTGTGAATAGGGGTTTTTTTTTGTATCTTTGGTTCTAACTTATCCCGTGGATAGAAAGTTCGCTTAAACGATCATAAAATCGTAAGTCAGATATCTTTGAACGTTAGTGTACATGCAGATAAATTTCAAACAGAGCTTGATTCTGTTCATACTAAACAATTGACGGAAAACAATCGATAAATCGTCGTCTTAATCACACACACGCTCCGTTTTATGACAAACGACTGTACAAGTAAATCCATGAACAAGACAACGTGTGTGGTAGGCTTAAGACTCAAGAATCGAGAAGAACATTTAAGGGGATGCGCTACTGAATTTTACTAATTTCTACATTTTAAGAGATAATGTATTGAAATTTTAACAGCATATTATGATCATGATTATGAATTAATCAAGAAAATTTCAATGATCTAAGTCAAGAAATAACTCTTTTAAAAATAAAATTTGAAAATAACACGTTTATTTTGGAAACCGTTTTTGGAATCTAAAACAAGAGTTTTCTATGTTTTTTATAATGCATATTATAGCTGAAACACAGGTTGTGAGCATTGGAATTTAGCATATGAAGAGTAAAATTAAAAAAAAAAAAACACGACATTTCTTCAAAAACGGTCATTTTTCAGTAGCGCATCCCCTTAAGACGGAAACAAGAGGGAAATTTGTCGAAGTGCAGTAAGGATAGTTGGTACTAGTGGAGGGAAATTTCCGCCACTCGAGACAGGGGCGTAATGATGTGGAGATTTCTGTAGGAAGTAATCTGCTTTTCATTAGGGGGCGAGGTGCCAAGTTAGCAATAATATTGTACTGCCGCTGTGTTTATACGAATTTAACCAACTCCGCGCTTCTGTTTATCTAGCGCGCAGCCCCCGCCGCACACCCGGAATTAATTAAAACTTTTCCCTTTGAAACGTCGCTGTAGCTCACGTCACTTGTCAGTTCCTCAAGTTCTGGCTACCACATTGTACAGCTCAGGTTTTCCTGCGATTAATTTTGCACTGATAAATTTATAGGTCAGCCGTATCCATGACGATGAGGTTTGTTGAGATTGATTGCGTTTTTAACAAGCGCGCAGTGCTTCTTGTTTATCGTTTCGACAGAAGACTTCTACGAAAGATTTCGTAAGCAGTCTCACTTCAATAAAACGACGGAACTCACCAAATGTTAAAGTTTGTATCATCCAAGATTCTGTAAGATTTTTGGTATAGACTACTATTTCACTCATGAGCCTATTCACCAACGGAGTCTTTTATTGGTGTAATATTGTTGCTGAATAATTTCAAGGAAAAAATTTTTCCGGAACCGGGTATCGATCCCGGGACCTCTGGTTGAACGTACCAGCGCTCTACCAACTGAGCTACCCAGAAACTCCACACGACACCGTCCCAATTTTTCCCTTCATATCCACACAACTCGGGTAGGCTGACGAGATGCCTGAGATCCACATCGAGTGCACTTAACTCTGTGTGACTTGGAATTGTGGTTTTCCGTTAATGTACCTGCAGTAACGTATACAGGTGAAAACTAACAATTCCAAGTCACACAGAGTTGTGTGCACTCGATGTGGATCTCTGGTGTCTCGTCAGCACATCCGAGTTGTGTGGATATAAATGAAAATTTTTTTTATTTTTATTTTAGTAGGTTATTTTACGACGCTTTATCAACATCTTAGGTTATTTAGCTTCTGAATGAGACGAAGGTGATAATGCCAGTGAAATGAGTCCGGGATCCAGCACCGAGAGGTACCCAGCATTTTCTCATATTGGGTTGAGGGAAAACCCCGGAAGAAACCTCAACCAGGTAACTTGTCTCGACCGGGAATCGAACCCAGGCCACTTGGTTTCGCGGCCAGACGCTCGAACCGTTACTCCACAGGTATGGACTGGGAAAAATTGGGACGGTGTGGAGTTCCTGGGTAGTTCAGTTGGTAGAGCGCTAGTACGTTCAACCAGAGGTCCCGGGATCGATACCTGCCTCCGGAACAATTTTTCCCTTGAAATTACTCAAATCTGCTTTACAGGGAGCTTCACCTGAAAAACTAGATTTGCATAATATTGTTGTTGTTTAGTCGACTGTCCGTAGACAGGTCTGAACTTCACAAGCGAAATTTTTAAAGTAGGTTATTTTACTACAACATCTTAGATTATTTAGCGTCTGAATGAGATGAAGGTGATAATCCCGGTGAAATGAGTCCGGGGTCCAGCACCGAAAGTTACCCATCATTTGCTCATATTGGGTTGAGGGAAAACACCGGGAAAACCTCAACCAGGTAACTTGCCCCGAATCGAACCCGGGCCACCTGGTTTCGCAGCCAGACGCGCTAATCATTACTCCAGAGATGTGGACCACAAGTGATATTAACATGGCACCACTTACGAGGCAACTAGGCCAGAAGATAAATGGAGTAGGTTGGCCAGTTCCTTCCCCCTCCATTGCATATAACGCCGACTAGCTACATACATATTACACTAGTCAGACTTCAGATGCATACAAAAAATATTATTGTTCTTCCTTTGACACATATCGTCAAGTGAGATGTACTGCCTGATAATAGATGTAGGCCTACATATCAGTCAGACCGTCAATCAGAGGTAGATGTAATATTATCGTTTTTATTATCGATTTTGTTTTATCGCTTCTACTTGGCAATAAATTGTTTCCTCCTATACAGACAATTTAGAAGGCCATGCACAGTTGTAAGTAAAAATTATTAATATTTTGACAATGACAAAAAGTTCAAATGTCGTTTCTGTAGCCTATTAATGAAGCTTCGTTTACGGCGACCAATCTTACTGAACACATTAAGTTTGTTTTGACTTAATGATCATATCTATATGGTTGAAGTGCGCGAGTTGTTAGAAAATTGATACAATAAATTGAAAACAATTAATAAAGATTTTACAAATTACATCACATGTACAGAAAAATAATATAGTATGTTAGAAAGCGAATATATAACAGCCTTGAGGTACTGTTTTGTAGTGCTTGTTGTATTACTCCTTTGATATGACTGCAAACGCTAAATAACTTGAGATGTTGATGCAGCGTCATAAAATAACCTACTAAGAATATACGACCGAGCTTTGTTAGGAAGTAAAACATTTGGACATTAGAAATGTTGTAACACGATTCTTCACACGTTCTTCGAATAATGATGAGTTTAGGTCTATTGATTAAAACCTCTTCGAAATTTGTAATTATGAACCTATTTAAGTCTCATTTAACACATATGATAATAAGAACTATACTTTTTAATTGTAAATATAGGTAGTACAGAATTATGATAATCAATTCATAACTATTCGCATGCGCATTTTTAAGCCAATACTGTAGTATATACAGAGTGGAAGTGAAATAATCCTGCAGATTGAAACGGGCTATAGGGTACACTTAAATGAATAGAAAAACCTATATATATTACATACTCTTTCATCGTATATATATATATATATTACGTTTTCTGACTAAATGCACGGTTAATTAGGTTGAAAATTTCAGCAGTTTGGCAACATCGCCGCTAACACACCCCTCTTCCTTTTTTCCGTAATGCAGATGTAAGAGATGAACTAACTCAGGTCTGTTTTCCTAGCTGGGTAAACCTCTCCCTCCCTGGCAATCTTGCAATCTGTTCGCAACGTTCAGTGGCTTAAAATTAGTGGTTTTAAATTAAATTTACACAAAAACCGTTCACGCTATAGAAATACGCCAGAGGAATAAATAATTCTTTATTACATTTTCTATCGATATGGACAAATATTTCGATCCTACTCGCAACAGTTACCGAATAAGAGGATGTTAAACATTTGGGGTAAAACATTTTTCTTTAGAAAACCATGAACTTTCCACCAATATGGTATTACAGGCCTACTTTTTTGTTACATACAACATGAGCTATTCGCAGAGTTATTTAACTTCCACCCTCTGTAGAGCTGGAGAACCTTTAGTCCTCGTGAAATGCAGTTTCTTGGGAGATCTGACTTTGTGACCATAATTAGCCGGTTAGATTTCTTGATTCTGAGACCCGGGCATATTTCATCCTCTTCATCCTTCCACTTTCATGTCACTGTGCAACTGCCGGTCAAGAGTTGTGTATACATGATCGTGAAGGAGTCATGAAGAGGTCTTTTTGCACTTTTCGAATTTAAAAATAATTAATACTTGACAATGAAAATATATTTATAACCATTTTCAACAATTCTCACATTTTTATAATCACGCGAAAAAATTGACTTGCAAACCTTCTGTTTTCTAGTAACCGTTGAGTAGCGTGTTGTATTTATCTACCACCTGAAGTAGCCTACTCTTACTGAACTGATATACACATAAGCAGTAGCACGTAAAGTGAATCGACGAATTCTTAGTTCATCACTCTTGACATAAAAATGATTGAAATTACCATTTACATAAATCGCCAACATTTTTCTTGTAAAAAAAAAGGGGGGAGAATAAGACGGTTTCCATGGATTTTTTAAAAGAAGGATATTTCATATGTTTGCCATTAGCCGAAAGTACACAGTGGGCCAAAAAGCGGCACAAAATTTAAATGCTTATATTCCAGTAGCTAATGATTTTACTTGAAAATTCATTTCACAGGCAAATTTCACAGTCCTTATAGACCGAGCAAATACTGTAATATTAAACAATTTTTTTATTTTTTGTAGGGCAGTGCAAAACGATCCTTTATGCCGAACTAAGCATTATGGTCTTACGAGTTCAGCAGGCCAAGGCGTTTGTTGTGCTATCATCATTTATTTTCTTCCGTTTTGAGTTCTCATTTTGTGAATAATGGGTCGCTTAACGAACGAAGACAAGATTTTCATTAACCATTTGCACCAATATGATAATTTTATCTGCTCGTCAAATTGTAATAACTATGCTCAGCGAGAATGGTCTGTTTCAAGTGTACAACTATTGTAGCAAGATACGGACATGATATCCCTCCTGGGAGATTATTGCGTCAAAGATCGCATTTCTCAGATTCTCTGATGGTTTCTGCCGGAGTTTCAAACGAAATCTTAATCCTATGGACTGTTTAGTATGGAGTCAACTACAAAAAGCAGTTTACTAAAAAACAAGAATTCGTAATATTGAACATTTAAGACAACGCCTTCTTGAATGTTGGGACAGGCTTGGTCAAAGACAGATATCCAGTGCTTTTGGACAATGGAGAAGACGCCTACAAATGGTTGTGCGGGCAAATGGCGGTCACAAAAAGCATCATTTTTAATTTTATTTGAAAGATCATTAATTATTATTAATTTTACCAACATTCAGTTCCTGCGTTTTGAAGTAATAAATTGTCTCAAAAAAACACATTTTTCGCATCATTGTGTATTGACCTCCATCAGATTTTAATTTATCCTAAAAAGAACATAATAAAAAGTCCTGCTCATCTTTAAAGTCTACTCTTTCCATCAGTGTATTTATTACAAATTATTAATGCTATGTATTTCCAAAAATAGAGTATTTCTAATTTTGTGCCTTTTTTGGCCCACTGTGTAGATAAGTAGAAATATAAAAAATAAGGAGATCTCATTCTAAAAAAAGTAGATTTGACAACACTGAGCGATGTATCGATTATCGAAATTAGGTTTGCAATATATTGCAATATCAATATAGTATCGGTATCTAAATTATTTCCTCTATCCTTATGTCAAAATAACTTAACCTAAATTGCAGATTCCGACTAAAGAGAATTGATTCCCATGCGAGATAACTGCTATATGTCAAACAATTAGTTCACTTATATTTAGCAGTGATCAATCTATTATTTTCGAGTTAGGCTAAACTTTATACATCAAGAATAGCTCTAGATGGTTCTGTTGTCTGGTGTATTAAGCCATTTCCTCTATCAAAATTTCCCTTCAAACTAACAGTTCCGCTAGAAATAGAAGTTTAACTCTCGAAGCGAGTGCAACTTTAACAGCAATCTACGCGAACAATGGCAACAATGAGACGAAGGCAGGCGACCACTTGTGGCGCTGCTGTTGACCTCGACCCAACAGAAGAAGATCGTGCAGCGAGCTGAGCGCCGAGACTTTACGTTGTTTGCACTTGATATTGCCGTCGCCAGACGTCACCACTGCGATTTTGTCTTCGGCAGACTTCTGTTTACCCAGTTACAGTGCTCACAATTACTCTACAAAAATTTCCTATAAGAAAAGTAAATACCTTTATTTTGTATAGTTTTGTTCTTTGAAAGACATCTAACGAATTCTTGAAGAGAAGAGAAAGTATCATTTAACTGTATTTATTGTAGGAATATTTTCTAAATTCATATAAAGAATTAAATATTTTATAATGAAATACATGCCAGAAAATGAAGATTCCATCAGCCACAGACAATTATTAAAAAAACAAGTTCTAGTCAAATTAATCATTTTCTTTCCTATGTTAAGCGACATTTTCACTTACGCACTTTTCCGAAATGGTCCTATCTAACGTAGCTTTTTGTATCTATAGACATAATTCAGAAAAAAATTCTTGAAACATTTGATCAAACATTTCGATCATCTCGAGAGGTTTAAAAAATCATTCCAATATGTATCAAATGTTATTCGTACATTCCAACAGAGCAAATCTTCACGAAAGAAAAAGCGACATGGATTGCATTAAACGACTTTCTTTGTATGTACAGTAGGCCCTAATTAAATTCGCATGTTTAGGTCTTAAGTTATTCGCACCACAGCTTGTCACACATGTTACAAATGCAATTAAACTTATTGTCATTAAAATAATTACTAAAACGTTACCAATAACACTGTCCTTCTTTAACATTGATCACATTTATATTTTGCGCAATTACAGTTACCGTAATGTAAATGCAATATTCTTTATACTTATTAGTTATTACAGTTTGTAAAATTTTGTTTCCATTTATTTACCCACGCTTCCTCACATTTGGCGGGGCCAGAAATTGTCTTGTAAAATTTCTATCTTGGGACTAGGAGAGATGTCGGTGCACAACTTCTAATCATTAAATTGTGCACCAATATGCCTGGGTTAAATCCCAAATCTCTCCGCAGTGCATATGAAGAGAAGGTATATGTCACTGTTGATAGTGATTCGTCGGTCGGATGGGGACGTTAAACCTGGCGGCCACTTTGATAATATTCGACTGGAGTAGGCTACGTGCCGGCACCGGGTTTCCCCTTCTCCCTTCCTCACCATCATCATCCTCACCCATTCCCTATGCTACACTAACACGAACACTGAACATACATTCATCCTAGTACACGACATAACTCTTCACAGATACACATCATGCATTAACGTGGTCCGCCGAAGTGGTGTGCAATTTGAAAATGGGTCACAGTCCTGCCATCTGTCCGCAGTATGCGAACCTGAATCACGCAAAGTAAAGTGCGTAGACATTAGACACACATATTTTCCACTCTTTTTGGTACGTTTTGGTTTTATCGGTTCATCATTTTTACTTGTACCATTATTTTGTCTCTTACCCTTGCGTTAAGCACTAATGTGATTTGTTTGCGACTTTTTCACTTCAATAACAAAGCAATACTGACTCTTGTAAGAGTAATCAATCTCACCATTCACTTACAGATACATATATAATGGAGTCTTCAATATTTTTTTAGTATCCAACCTCCCTTGCATAATTTGCACAATCAGATGTTATTTTATCAATGAACTTCGTTATATCCCTGATCACATTATATAAGATTGGCCATCTCCATGTCAAAAACGGTACCATGTGAAAGAGAACAACCACCAGGATCGACACTGTCGGTTGGTAACGACCGTTAGATGGAAATTCAGTTGCTCCATGCAATTCAAATGAGAGTTAGAATGTAATTTCTTACGCAGTCGCTAGATAGCAGCATAGTGAAATTGATCAAATTTGTTGCATTAAAAGCCTATAAGACTGATAAATCTATTCATCGTAGAGTTGAGTGTTGCCTCTGATCACATATAACAGATTGATCGGCCTAATGCACTTTCAAGTCAACCATTTCTATCAGATTCACTATACGATTGCAAAAGAAGTCGCGTTATAACCCTGATGGAATTGAATGGAATAATAGCTTGCAGCAATACTTCCATCTAGCGGTCATTACCAAAAAAATTCATTTTCGACAGTGGAGACTCTGGTGGTGGTTGTCTTTTATATGTTGCTATTTCATAATATGGGAATGACCAGTCTTATGTTTTAGATGACGTATATGATTCTGGAGTCCGTATGTCACATGAATAGATCATGTAGGATTTAATTGTTGCAGAATATAATATGGGTTTGATTTTAATTGGAATGTGACTCTTGAACTTTCAAGGTAGGCACATAAAGCACTGAAAAAATTCATTTAGATATTCTCTTTGTAAGTTAGTATTTTGTCCAAAAGAACTCTAAGATATGTTGCAGGGATACCGAAAACAATTAGCTGATTTTTGGACTGTTAGCATAGCGGTAAATAAAGGAAATAGTTTCGTGAAAACGATTACCTGTGACGTATTGTCATTAATCAATTTAAGGTGTCATTTAGAAGACTACTGAATGACACTATCATATATTAGACCAGGGGTTTCCAACCGGTGTGTCGAGCAGCTCCATAGAGTGTGTAGCGAAATTTTGAAATTGGAAAATAAATTTTATTGCATCCAGAAAGTTTCTTTACAACGCATTTTTTATTTGCAACGAAGTCTTTGATATGGTACATTTTATTTTGAGACAGACTTTATCAAAGAAACGTGAATACCTGCAACAATGCTCAGTTCAGTTTTTCAACCATAAGGCCACGTATAGAGAAACTCTGTGCAACCCACCAACCTCAGACTTCACATTAATTTAAATAGGCGAGTTTTCAAAAACGATAATAAAAATCTTTTATCGGACATCCAGCATAGATAGGAAGGAATTTTTAACACATACCTTTGTTTTTTTTCTAATTCCACTCAAGTTGCTGCTTGTTCTTTTAGAATCTTCGATTGCGTGTTAACATCAATCTATCCACAACACTGGATGTCTGACACTACATAGAAGTTATCAATGCTTTTTTCTGGCGGAACGCGCCGAAACGGCACCTTTTTGTTGCATTTTTCATCATGGAACTGAAATATCTCTGAATAACTATGTTTTTAATATAATTCTTCTTTGAATTCCGCTTAGATCTTGGAAATCTTATTTGGACGAAAAGGAGGTTTAAAAGCGACAAAATTCCAGTGCAGTGGACAATAATCTCTTTTGATCCTAAAATTAGAGCAGAAGTTTAATATTTTTCACACAGTTCAGGACAAATTTTGAAAATTTTGACGTGCCATCTCCCCGTCCGCTATAAAATATTCTACACAGAGTACGACCGACTTTTTCTCCATAAGAAATGTAGTGGTGGTTATTATATTATTATCATTATCATCATCATCATCATCATCATCATCATCATCATCATTATTATTATTATTATTATTATTATTATTATTATTATTATTATTATTATTATTATTATTAAAATCAAATAAGTGTGTCGCGATATCGTGGGCGTTCAGTAAAGTGTAACGTCAGTCAAAAAAGTTTAGGAACCACTGTATTAGAGACTCAGAAAGCCACAAAATTTGGGACATCTTTCGTCGTGTTGTAAGGAAGACATTTTAAGCAATTAGAAATAGAGAATGTATCTCCACCGAAACCTCCTTTCCTCCTTTTGGCGCTACATCATTGTAAATTTGCTACCTTCAGCCTTGCAGGAAGACAAACTTATATGCACTGAAATTGAAGTAACAGATGAGGGTAATCAAATATGCTGCAAAAGAGAATAATGATTACATCATTTTCATTTGAACCATATTCTGTAGAGAGGAACCAAACCACAAATAAATGTAATGCCTCAATAATGAAATAATTCCAAGGATCCATATTATGAACAAATATACGTCCTATAACATGATTTTGGTTAAAGCAATAAGTATGTAGCTACATTTATTGGTGAATTTATTACTCGCGTCTAACGTTAAAGTGAATTCTAGTTTAGGTAATATGTGGGTTGGTTCTTTTCTGCAAAATGTGGTTCATTTGTAACTGCCAAATTATCTATCCCAATTGGAAGAACTTGTAAGTTTACAGTAAGCAATAAGTATTATCTTATCAATACGTTACATAACATAACGTGTTTTCAATGTTATCCTGGGTAGTAAATACATAGAGAAAATTCATTATTATATTCCATTATTCTTAATTTTACAGCAACTTCTTACGGTACATTGCGTGAACAATTTTGTCCTCTTGTACTGATTCGAATTCATGTCCTCACGTAGCAAATACATTGGGATTCGATACCTTATCATTCCTTTCGTTTTTAAATATCACAAGCCTTTTTGGTGTTGTTGAAGTTATAACTCGCAAACAATTGTTAATTCCGGAATGTTAAACACAATGCATGATCTCAAACGAGTGTATCGTGAAATTCCTTCAGAATCAATCAAGAGCGATTATGACCGAGCTAGTCAGCTTTCAACGTTGTAAATAAAACAATCTCATTAATTGTAATTGACAGGAACTATGACAGGCCGCCAGTAATATTCATCCTGCGATCAACGCCGCGAACAAACCGAAGCTTGAGGCCAGAAATAACAGGAAATACTGCAATTGAACAAGTGAATGCTTTGAATTATTTAGAGTGAGAGACCTGTTACACAGAGATAAATATGTTTTTGTTATTATATATTCGAGGAAATTTTCGGGCAGAAAAAGTACACTGAAAAATTAATAAAATGCGTAGAAAAACATTTCTTCCTTTTATGAAGTGACGACAATTTACATTTACTTTATGTTTACGAAATTTAATCTGAAATTACCAATTGAAATATCTTTTAGAAATAAGATCCGTAAGAGCAGTGGAAGACAACAAGATAATTGTATTATAGAGATATATAAGTATAGAGATATTTATCGGTCGGGACACGAAGCATCTGTGAACACTTCAACCCAAAAAGTAATTTTGTCCTCACGCTATGGAATGAGTTGCGTGCCAATTGTGCTACCCAACTAAGACGGCTCCATCAAATGACACACCACGCATTCCTCTCCAGCCATCAAGTACTTATACCATACATCTTTTTCAGTTTGAGCACAAGCTTTTGAATTAGTTTGTATAAGATTCCTTCGTGTGCAACATTTCGGAAGTAATAGATACCATAGTACATTTTTACAACGGATGAAGAACAAATAATTGATAGAAAGGGAAATACGATACACGCCGTTGATTTACTACAACTAACTCGGAAATAACCGCTGGGACGTCGTATGTTCCATCAGCGAAATGGCGTTTATAGAGTCACGAGATGTTTTAAAAATTGTACAGCACTTTACTTGCATTTTATCAAGATAAAAGTTATAGCTCTTGAATGCATATTATTATAATATCGTATGTACCATAAAAAACCAACCTTCGACGTAAAATCAAATACAAGCACGTTCTACATGGCTGAATAATTTCTATCATAACGATGAAAACTATCTGAACTTCTTAAAAGGAGTTGGAAAAAGACAGTTTCTTCTGCTCATAGCATCTAATTCCTGATAGTGTTGCCTTATAAATGAGCCGTTCAGAGCAAAAGTGGTTTAAGTCAAAATTGAGTAATGAGGTTTAAAGTAAAAATTCTGTAAAATACAGCGCAAAATAGCGATTAATATGTCCTTCTTGCTATCCACTAACTATTAATAGTTTAAATAAATTGAATATTAATTGCTACTTTGCGCTGTATTTTACAGAATGTTTACTTTAACCCTCATTACTTATTTTTGACTTACACCACTTCTGCTCTGAACGGCTCAACTGATCATGGTTATGATGACGAAAAATACATGTCGTATTATACACACATTTTTACTCTTATTCTTTTCTTAAGGCGGATACCTATGTGTCATTCAGCCAAGCGTCCACATCTAGAAGTGACGCGCCGTTACTGTAATTGTTCTTGACGCCTCTTTTAGCGTTCTTCTCGGTATACAATGGGATGCGAAAGGCACAGCATGATGAAGATTAATTAAACAGTGGTGGGAAACGGGAGTATCCCGAGGAATCTACCACAAGAAACATCTTTGTCCACCATAAATTCCACTTCGACCGGCCGAGATTCGAACCCGTATTACCAGCGTGGAAAGCATACGCTCTAGTCGTTCGGGTAACGGTATACCACATGGATTTTTACGGAAAGAAGGAAATTCAATTTGTTGCTATGCAACTGAACTACGGCCACAGCGAATAGAAGCAGAAAGTGTGGTCACTTCGCTCACTCGCCGTGGTTTCAATATTGAGGCAGCTGTCGCTGCGGCGAGCCGTAGTGGTCGCAACAAGATGCATGTCAATGGCTGAGGGTTGTTTCAGCGCGTAGGCTTAAAGAATTGGAAAAGAAATTAATGGTTTTTAATTGCTGAGCCTGTTTCTTACATAGAGCGATTTTCATACTTGGGACATTAAACTGAGTTCGTTCTAACTTGTTAATAATGCCATGCTGCGCTGGACCTGAGTGGAAATCTGAATGTAGTGAATGCAAGATAGTTAAACTTATCAATTGCACAGCCTCAAGTTTTCGCGTAATTTAGACTAATTTTCGATTTTCAGTATTGTTTTTTCACATGTAACTTCGAAGTCCGGTTTTTAATTTCTTATAAGAAGTTAGAAATAAGCTTATAACTAGAGACGAGAATTTCATGTACTATAAAATCCCAAAATATGCATGCATTGATGCACTATCAAACTATGAAACTTACACCATCAAGCGAAAAATACATTAAAATATGTACTTTCATTTTTGTTCCAAATTTGTTATTTCACTTCACTTTTTTTGCACAGTTAACGACTAACAACATTTCTAAATTGGTTTATTATGAAAATCTTAACATTTTACTTCCGTTTTGTGTCATTTAATTTTCTTTCCTTTTCCTTCGTCAATCCTGATTCCTGAAGCTAAAATAAGGGACATAAAAATCGAGAAACTGAGGTGTCCATTCAAAACCATTCAATATCCATTTAAATAGAATACAATGTATATGATATGCATTATTAAGCTAAATATTCCTTAAATATGCGTTATGCATGTTTTTACCCCCAAAAAGGCCAAAACATGTAAATATGCATGGAAAAAGTACACATATTTAGAATCATAAAGTAATGAAATAGGTACTAAGTTTGAGGTATGTCCTATGTTCCTATAAAAACATGCATTAGCATGAAATTCTCCTCTCTACTTATAACCTGTAATTTGTAGAACATTAAACTGAGTTACGGTATACAGAGTGAACTTAAATTCAACCGAAAAACTTCCAGCAGTTGTGGAGGACATACAATTAAACAATTAGAGATAGGAAATCAATGTTCAGAAACAAATTAGGCCCTATTCAATGTTAATTATTTTTATTTGGAAACTATTTATGCTTTATCACCTTCTTTTATGTTTACTTAGTTAACAAAAAAATCTTAATACTTTAGAATTGTACAAAAAAGAATGTAATTACTAGATGGTTCAAAGTTAAAGTTACGTGTACACAGGATCTAAAACAGCAGAGCAGCTGGCAAGGTAGTCCTCTCCCGTCATTCATATACCGTATCAGTAGGAGATTTTGCTACATAGGTCGAGCAATTAATAAATAAAACTTTGGCTGAAGAGCAAACGTAATTAATATTATGTTGACGAGAATACAACGCATTATTTTCTCAGTATGGGACTCACCTCACCGGCTCTGGCCGGAGGACAACAGTCACAGGGGAAGCTTAGAGTGGGAATATAGTGGAATTGATAAGAGGTGTTCACAGGCTAAAGGACTGACTATTCAGCTACCGCAGGGGTTAATACATGTATATTGATTCGTTAATGTTTTTATTAAGCTTGTACTATAGATGTTATCAGTTCAGAAGTTGGCGAACAGAGGCGTGATTTCAAGTAGCTTAAGAGTGAGAAACAGTTCATGCTTTCCTTTTACATTCTTCATAGGGCCGGTCAGGTGATTCCCGTAAAATAGCAAGTATAGAAACATATTTTCTTAGGCCTATAAAAAGGTAATTTTCAACAATTTTAATAATAATAATAATAATAATAATAATAATAATAATAATAATAATAACAACAATAACAATATAGTGGAGTCCGTTCATTTTTAATAAATAAGGGTAAAAACTATTAGCCAATCAAATGTCATTCAATACGTTTGTACTAGAGATGAACAACGATCGAGAAAGGAAGACTAACAGCGCCCGCAAAGCCGAAAACCCGCACGACAATGTTCTATACGTCGCGTCGTTGACGTAAAGACTGCTTGTGAGGTTTCGAGACGTCGAGATTGATCACTCCTTAAGTCCCGAACGTCAAGCAGCCTCGAATCGCCACAGTTGTTTATACCTGACTGAACTTTTATCTACTTTAGCAACTGTTATATATGTATAAACAGTTAAGTGGCCTATTTGAAATATCATCTCTAGCTTTCAGTGTAAAATAATCCGTTCCCCAATCTTTATTTAATTACTAGGCCCTTATTAAAAGGCTAGGAATTTTCTTTTCATATGTTTGAGATCAAGTGTGCAGTCTCAAGTAAAAAGATATTAACGTTATGTTTCATGTTTCTTAGAACTGCAAATTTATTTGAGAATTGTTTTTTTTTATTTATATAACCATATGTAATATCGTATAATAGAACCAGAACATTTTGATAACTAAGATACTGTTCTGTTTTGTCTTTTTGTCTCATTTAAACATTTATGTTATTTATTTCAATGATGTATGTTATTCAAAGTTACGCAATCTTTCCACGCCGACCAAACGCTATTTCGAGAATGATGAGCGAGACTCGAAGCGCACGAGAATGACGAGACGAGACGAAAGACAAATGTAACGAAAACAGCGAGCGAGAGCGGCAGTTAGTTTTGTTCATCTCTAGTTTGTACGTACTGTGTGCCACGTTATTGGTCTTCTTTGCCCGCAAGTACGTCGGCGATGCAACCACTGCCAGCGATGAACTCAGTCACTCGTAGACAGAGGACGTGGTGTAAGCAGCCGGATGAATACAAACACTATGTACTGTTTTAATACTACGTATTACTGAGGATGATGTACTTGTCTTTAAGCGTTGGAGGGATCGTGCAGCAGATTCCCTGCAAGTTTCAACTCAATTTTTTGTCTGATTAAATGCATTATCAGTCTAAATTACTTAAAATATTTTTGTCGTTAATGTTAAAACAATTATTTTATTTAGAGGAGTTACCATTGTCATTATTTACTCTTATATTTGTATGTTTCACTAAAAAAACTTCTAATATTTTTGTGTGTACAAATTTAGATGTTAAAATAATTATTATTTAAGTTTGTATTTTTATGTAGGCCTATAAGTGAAAATAAGTTTCTTTCTTTTTCTTTACTGTATCTTATGGTGTCAACGTCGAGCATGAGCAAAGAGATCCCCTTATCAGTAACGTATTGAGTGTGTTCCTGTAGTGGGTGGAGTCAGCTGGTTTTCCGAATTAGAAGTTTCCATAACAGAAGATTCCAACGGAGAGACTCCACTGTATTATGATGATGATGATGATGATGATGATTATTATTATTATTATTATTATTATTATTATTATTATTATTATTATTATTAGAACGTATATCATTTGTAAATAGGCCTAAAACAATTATCGTTGTGACACGGTAAGAAATAAAAATAAAAGAGAACGCATGAAATGGGTCTCGAAATCTAGACCAGCCTTACATTTACGAAATGAGTTCTGCAGCATCCTAACGGAATGAGAAAGCAGTTTAGTAGCTATGACGACGACAGAACGTAACTTTTGCTTCTAACTCGGTGACTATTGATACGTTGTATAATTTGGCTTTGTTATACGTCGTTTTACGTAATTGGCTATTGTTCAAAACAGAATCACTAGAAACTAGTGATCCCAGAAGCTCATTCTCTTCGTACGAGCACAAATAAGACATTTATTACAGATAAACCAGCTCCGCAAATCTCATGACGTAATTAAACGTGTATATTTCTATGAAATGCTATCAATTTCACTTGACTATACAGTTAATGTAACGTGTTATCACTAATTTCCTAGTTAATGAGTATTGTTTTATAATGTCTTGGATCCTAACCTAATTTGTCTTCAATTCATTTCACAAAATATTGCCAATGAAATACAGGAAGTGCGCCTCTGACGTCGCTGAAAGCTCTATCCACAGATACTTTAAGTGACACATCATCAAGCTGATTCGCACATGAGCACAAATACGATGATGAGAACTAGGCCAGGAATGGCCTCTGGAAGCAGAGATTTAATGGATGCATGTCAGTGTAGGTTTTCATTGTAACAGTGACACAGAATCACCAGACAAAATATTGAAGAGAATAGAATTTTGTATTTTACTTTTCATTATACTACGAAGTATAAAGAAAGAGTATTTTAAGCTTTGAAAAATCGACTCAGAGACTTTTACGGATATATGTTTTTTGAAGATCAATAATACCGAAAATATGATTTCGGAATTTTCAGGTGTTAGCCATAAACTTTGCCCAGGATTCCAACGTAAAAGTAAACCTATATAAACTCACTCATTTACTGAATCGTTCATTCATTCATTCATTCATTCATTCATTCATTCATTCATTCATTCATTCATTCATTCATTCATTCATTCATTCATTCATTCATTCATTCATTCATTCATTCATTCGTTTCTGTCCAAGGGCAGGTCTTTCATTGCAAAGCCAGCACACTCCAATCTTCCTTGTATTCCGCTTTCCTCTTATTTTCTATATACGATTTATATACGGTATGTTAATGTCTTAATGCTGTCTATCATCCGATACTCGTATTGTCTTCTGTCCAAAGTTTTCTCATGTTCACCATTACATAAAGTGCCTACTTCGATGGCCAGTTTCTTCTTAGCCAGTGACCCAGCCAATTTTCTTTTCTCTTCCTGTTCAGTTTCAGTATTCT
This sequence comes from Periplaneta americana, assembly GCF_040183065.1. NCBI lineage: Eukaryota > Metazoa > Arthropoda > Insecta > Blattodea > Blattidae > Periplaneta > Periplaneta americana. The sequence goes on from NC_091128.1 coordinate 101,957,717, forward strand.
ATTCTTTCTTCACCTGTCTATTTCATACGCTCTATTCTTTCTCATATTCACATTTCAAATGCTTTTAGTCGTTTCTCTTCACTTCGTCTTAATGTCCATGTTTCTACATTATACAATTCCACACTCCACACAAAACACTTCACTAGTCTCTTCCATAGTTATTTTTCCAGACATCCGCAAAGATGCTCCCTTTTCCTATTAAAGACTTCGTTTGCCATTGTTGTACTCCTTTTGACTTCCTATCAGCAGCTCATTTACTGCTTAGAGCACATCCCAAGTATTTGTAATTGTCCACTTGTTCTTCTGCCTCGTTTCGAATTCGTATGTTTATCTTCTTTATTTTTCTTCCGATTACCATGGTTTTCGCCTTGTTTTCATTTATCTTTATACCACACTGCTCACAGCTGTCATTTAGCTCCAGCAACATAACCTTATTATCATCTATTTTTCTGCTAACAACGCCATATCATCAGCAAATCTTATGGACTTTATTCTTCTTCCTTCTATTATCACTCCTCCCATGTTCTGAAAACAGTTCTTCACTAAATCCTCCAAGTAGATGTTGAACAGGATAGATGATCAAGGGCACTCTTGTCGTACTCCTCATCTATTCCACTTCTCTCTTCTTTTATCCTCAGTTTGACTCGTTTCATACAAAGCTTCCTCTCTTTCCAATTCATACCTATTTTTCTTAAGATTCCCACTCTGTCAAAAGACTTTTTCAGGTCCAGAAATACTAGATACACTTTATTCTTTCGTAGATACTTTTGGCGATTGTTTGCAAAAATCCAATTGCATGTCTCGTAAGATTTCTCTTCCCGAAATGAAATTGCTCGTTTCAACTCTCCATCTTAGAATATAAACGTCGATTCAGTATTCGCAGGAGAATCTTTGCTGAGTACGATATCAGGCTGATAGTCCTGAACTCATTACATTCCTTGGCATTACTTTACTTCGGTACAAGCATCAACACTTTCTGTGAATTCTTCAGACCATTCGCCTTTCTCATATATTTCGTTGCATAAGTTAGCTATTGTAAATTCTTTAATTATTCATATTTACACGTATTCCAGATCAATAATAATTTGTCTGCCCATCATTTTCCTCCTTCAAAATTTAAAATTTGAATTTACTACAATGCGTAACTATATTAATATTCTCTCTCTTAAATTCATCTACAGTGTAAGTGTTATTCTTACATACTCTGTTTCTTAGGTACTTGGGGGGGGGGAAGAATAATTTCATCAAAAGATGTCGGCAATGTGTGAATATAAACGGACACCACTTCGAACAACACACGTAACACAGCTTTACGACTAATTATGAAATAAAAATATAATTTGTGCATGCTGGTATTAATTAAAGTTATATAAATAAACTACGCGGGAGGTTATGGATCGATGACGTAATCTACGCCGACCATGTAAGCATGTCTCATGCGCGTGTTTCAGAGCCGAATTAAACTGTCTTTAGTAACGTTACTGCTTTTTAACTGTGAATTATATGCTGTAAATTGACTTGTAAGTATAGAAAATGAGCAGCTACGCCTGTGGCTCTTCCACTCAGGTTTCGATCCCCTGCCAGATCGTGATGTAATTTGTGGTGGGCAAAGCAATGTTGCATAAGTTTTTCTTGGGTAAACCGTTTCCCCTTTATCATTCCACCATGAATGTCAATTTCCCCTCACTTCATCTCTCGTCTACAATAGCAAAAATAGAATGGAGAGGACTTCAGTACTGGTTTCCAATGTTGACATAGGAAGGAGTTGGGACTCCGAACCCTGGAACATTTCAGGATACTCGCCTCCAGGGATAGTTGCGGGGGGGAATTTCCTTGATCTGTATAAAAGTTGTCATTCCAAGCGTTTATATTGAATTTTATAAAAGTTTGAAAGTTTCCAGTAGTGTTGAAGAAGAGAGTGCTACATTTCAATAACAACCAAGCACACATTATTCTTTTTCTTTGCTACATGATGTAACTTGTTTTTATTGTTGTGGTCATCCTGACACCAATCAATACATTTTATGTACCTAATTTTATATGTTTCATGTATTGTGGGTCTCTCTATCACCACGGCATGGCGCGTCCTCAGGTTGCGGATAGAGGAGACGGCCTCCAGATATGGAGGGTAGCTGCGAATATATTGAATAAGCAGTCGTGGACAGCCGATAAGGGGTGATCCTCCAGCTTGGGGGTTGGACGAAGGGCTAACAACCCATCACCGTAAAAAACAGCTTATTACGAAACCATACAATAAGCCTCGGAAAAGGACTGATTCTCTGGCACGACTACAGCAAAGGAATGCATTTATGAGATTTGAAACTTGGAACGTAACTAGTCTTTATAGAAAAATATTTGGGGCTAAGAGGGATGAAGTTACAGGAGAATGGAGAAAGTTACACAACACAGAACTGCACGCATTGTATTCTTCACCTGACATAATTAGGAACATTAAATCCAGACGTTTGAGATGGACAGGGCATGTAGCACGTATGGGCGAATCCAGAAATGCATATAGAGTGTTAGTTGGGAGGCCGGAGGGAAAAAGACCTTTAGGGAGGCCGAGACGTATGGGAAGATAATATTAAAATGGATTTGAGGGAGGTGGGGTATGATGATAGAGACTGGATTAATCTTGCTCAGGATAGGGACCAATGGCGGGCTTATGTGAGGGTGGCAATGAACCTCCGGGTTCCTTAAAAGCTAGTAAGTAAGTAAGGTTATTTTTAATCTTATTGGTGTTTTTCCTTTGAATCCTGTAACTTTTGTCTTTTTTAAAGAAATATTTAAGTTAAATCCTTTTGCTATTATCTTCAGGTTATATAAGGTCCTCTGCAATTTTATTAAGTATTATACGGATAATATTTCTCTCCAGTACAATGAGGCAATAAAAATTACACGATACAGTTCACAACAAGAGACCAAGGGAGAGCTGCCAAAGCAGCAGCCTATGCGTATGTTCCGGGCAGTATAGGAAACAGGAAGCATAGCGGTACTGTGTATTTTGGAACATGAAACGTATCCATTAAGCAAATGGAGATCAAATTGATTGCAGCCTTGGTAGGAGACTTCAGTGGTCTGGCCACTCCATAGCAACTGATAATGTCCCCGCTTTGTCTATACACACTGCGATAAAATTCGAGGCGACAAAGTTCAGAAACCTGACTTTCTAAAATTATTCACAACTCTAAAATTCAGGTTAAGCCGCTCTGTGGGTTTTGCTTATCTGTGTTACAACGCTGTGCAAGCTCATTCATTCATTCATTCATAAAGTGTACTTCGAGATAATCTTAAACGTGATTAGTTACGTGATACAAATTTATTGTTAGCAATTTACTGCAGCAGTATTTTGTATTCAATGAATTTTGTAACTAATTAATTGAAGTGGAACTTCTTTAGGCAGGGTACGAGTTGAAACCTGTGAAAGAAAATTCTGTAACGGACGTTTCAAGATTATGGGATTGTATACGTTGCTATGTTATAGTGTAAATAAAGTTGTTGAGGTTTGGGTTTTTCCACAAATTTACACAAATTAATGAATAATTAGTTACAGTGGTGCTGCCTCCGGGCAATGCGTCTTCTGTACCGCTGGCACAATTCCTTCAAGAGGAATTTACTTTAACGATAAATAATCCACCCAGTGAATCAACAAGATCTTGCACAACTTCTGAAGCAGTTTTCTTAAGTTGTTTGGAATGAATTCAGGAGAATTTTTATACATGCCTATTATTTTAGTTATCATAAATCAATTGTTATATTTTTAAATTCTGAAGAATATTAAGAATAAAAGTGTTAAACTTAATCCTCGCTCACCGTATAAAGACTTTAAATTAAATAAAAGTGCCCACAAAATATCTGAAAAGCAACTGATATACAGTCAGTGAGGTTATGTGTGCTTCCTACTTTAAATCTCATTTTCGCTACCGTAAATCAATTATTTCATTTTTATATTCTGAAAAGTACTGAGTATTGAAGTGTTAAATGTAACCCTAAGTTTATCATCTTTATTGCACGGATATTTAAATGCAGTACTATCAGTGAGGGAAGTGAGGCGGTAAGCGCCGGAATGGAATACCGCCACTGGCTTCTACATGGCCAAAAACATACCGTTAGTTAATAAATGACATACCGTCACTGAAAAAATGTGATCGGTAAAAAAATGTTTATGCATTTCTTCACAGCAAAGAGTACTATCTGTTTGCTTCGTAAATCTAAATCACAGCCTTCTGGAACTGTATTCAACATGTATTTAGACACGTTTATTTGATACGTCAACGCCTGGAACGCTTAAAATGGTAGCATTTCAAGTATAGAAGGCTTATGGTGGCCTTTGTTGCCAATTTAGTGACTGTAATTTTTGTTGTTGTATATTTTATTAACAATTAATTAAAGGACTTTGAAGCTGTAACATTATTTTAAATGATAACTCTCAATGGACATTGCAGAATAATCTAATAAATAACTGAAGTAACTTGAAATTATTTTATTAACTTTAATGTGTTGCGTAAGCTTAAAAGATTCGCGTTACTGACTGCACGAAGCAATTTATTGTATACATCATGTTTGTGTATGTTGTAAGGGAGGAGGTATGTCTTTTTTAAATCGAGATATGCCAGGAGAAAATCTTGGGGTAGCATACCGCCTCTGTTTTTTTCCCACTTCCCTCACTGATTACTATACATTTACGAGGTAAGTTTGAAAATTTCGTATCCTGACACGTAGATGGCATTGAAAACATATCAAGAATGCGGCCATTGTTAACGGTCATTTTACATTAGTTCAAGCAAGAAAATTTATAATTTTCTGTTGACTACATTTTGTGTAGTATAATTCTGAAGTTAGTGCGCCGAACAGATTGGCAAAAATAGAAAATATCGAGCTTCGTGCTGTCATTAAATATTTCGTAAAAAATGGAATGATTCCAACAAGATTAAAGCAGACGTGGATGCTACACTGGGGAATCCGCTCCAGAGTTTTCGAGTGAGAAAAGAATGGGCGACAATATTTAAACATGGTCGAGAGAGTGTTTAAGACAACCCCCTCAGTGGACGTTCAGTAACTGCATAAGTGAAGAAATCGTAGAGATGAATCCAAGATTTGGTGTTGAATAACCGTCACCAAATGCGGGTAATTAGAAAGTTAGGCATATCTCAACTCAAGGGGTGCGCCACATCTTAGCTAATGTTTTGGGCATGTCCAAGTTCTCCGTAACTTGCGTTCCGCGTTTAACATAAGAACAAAAGCACATCCGATGTCAAATTTCTGGGGATTGTCTGGCTCGATTCGAGAAAGATACGCCCAAATTTTTGAGGCGGTTTGTGACTACTGATGAAATTGGATCCCTACTACATACCAGAGACAAGCCAGCAGTCCAAACAATGGTAGCACAGTGAATCTTCTCCTCCAAAGAAAGCAAAAGCTGTTCTATCCGCTGGGAAATTCATGGCGTCCATGTTCTGGGATTAAAAGAGGACAATTATGATTGTCTTTCTGGCACTGGAGATAACAATAACCGGAGAATATTATTCAAATCTCCTCCAGCAACTGAAAGGGAAAATTCGCGAGAAGAGTTCGAGTAAGGCCAAGGAAAAAGTGTTTCATCACGGCAATGCACCTGCTCACACTTCTGTAATCACGATTGCTAAACAACAGGAACTACGATTCGAATTGTTGCAGCACTCCCCCTGCTCACCAGATCTGGAACCCATAGACTTCTTTCTTTTCCCAAAGCTCAAAACTCACTTGGCGGGGAAGAAGTTTTCGCCATAAGAAGAGCTTATCGCAGCAGCATAAGGTATTTTTGCAGTTTTCAAGCAAACTGTGTACACTGACGTTCAAAGATACCTGACCCCTGCTAATCGATAGTGATTGATAATTTGTTCCTGTAAGTGTGACGTCTTTAGTTATTAGTTCTATGAATAGATGGCGAAAATGACAGTCGGTGTCGCCAATAATACATAAATATACTCGCATTATAGCACTGAAAATTCCATCCACCTCTAATGATTAAAAAAAAGCACTAGGTTTAGCGGGATATTGCTGATACTGTTAATTATGATAATAATTTGTGCTTAATCTATAACATCATTTTCCCCAACACTTCATTATCCGTCCCAGTAATAAAGTCGCCTAGTCCATACCTGTGGAATAACGGTTAGCGTGTCTGGCCGCGAAACCAACCCGCCCGGGTTCGATTCTCGGTCGGGGCAAGTTACCTGGTTGAGGTTTTCTTCGAGGTTTTCCCTCAACCCAATATGAGCAAATGCTGGATAACTTTCGGTGCTGTACCCCAGACTCATTTCGCCGGCATTATCACCATCTCATTCAGACGCTAAATAACCTAAGATGTTGATAAAGCATCGTAAAATAACCCACTTAAAAATAGAAAAATAAGGTCGCCTATTGAGAACTAGCAGAACTATTTCAAAGACTGTCAATTTGTTATATCTTTGGTTCTGAATTATCACATGGTTAGAAAGTTCTCTTACACGATCAGAAAATTGGAGATCAGATATCTTTGAACAAGGAGGGAATAGCAGCATTGCAGCATCGGTGGACCAAGTGTGTGAATCCCAGTGGGGATTATGTTGAGTAATAAAGGTTATTTCAGAATAATCCTAGTTTAGTTTCTATGTCAGTGTAACTATGAACTTTTCAAACAACCCTAGTAAAGCTTAAAAGATTTTACTTATGGAGCGTGTAGAGGTTACACACTAATTTTTTGTAACACCACAGAACTTCCTTTATATTAATGTTAAATGTTATGTTTTATTTAACGACGCTCGCAACTGCAGAGGTTATATCAGCGTCGCCGAATGTGCCGGAATTTTGTCCCTCAGCACACTTAAATGCCATCGACCTGGCCCGGGATCGAACCCGCAACCTTGGGCATACAAGGCCAGCGCTATACCAACTCGCCAACCAGGTCGACTCCTTTATATTACTTCATATAAGAAAGAGAGGAATTAACTTTAAGACAATGATTACAGGAGAAACATATCGTAATAATTTCAGTGCTGGATGCTTACGTAAATACAACATCCCTATTATTTTCCGTTTCTGTTTTGTTCGAGTACAACTAACGCAGAAAGAACACTTTCATAGTTCGGGTCAGCTTACTTCATACCCTAAGGGTGAAACCTAACCATTTTTCCCCCCATTGCTACATATGCTAGTGGATTGTGGTAATTTTGTAGTTCGCAGGTTGAATTTTCTTTTGCCAACTTCGTTTCGAATTTCGATATTGACAAACACTACAAATGGTAGTGATTTTGTAACTGGTATGTTGGCAGCTGAGACAAATGTTGTCGGTACTGGAGTTCCATGAAATTAAATTTGTACTAGGTTTGGTTACTAGAAGCTAGTGAAATTTGAACATATGTACTAATAATTAATTAATATCATTATTAATATTAATGTCCCGCGCCGTGGCGTCGTGGTCTAAGGCATCCTACCTAGGACTCGCGTTACGGAATGCGCGCTGGTTCGAGTCCTCATGGTGGAAGAAATTTTCTCATGAAATTTCAGCCAGTGTATGGGACCGGTGTCCACCCAGCAGCATGATGCATTTGGGAAGCTACGATAGGTAGCGAAATCCGGTTGCGAAAGCCAGCTATAACGGCTGGGAGGATCATCATGCTAACCACACGATACCTTCATTCTGGTTGGATGATCGTTCATCTCTGCCGGCATGTGGACGTGAGGGCAGCAGCCGGCTGGTCGGTCTGGGCCCTTCATGGGCTGTAGCGCCACGGATTATTATTATTATTATTATTATTATTACATAACAGTTATTTTATATGTTGCGTTGTGGTTATAATTCAAGACTATAGTCAGGTAAGTTTTCGGAGTTAGTACTAATAATTTCATGTGGTCAAACAAAATACATTTTTAGGTTAGGTCTCGTGAATCAATTGTTTAGTCAAACCAATGAATTTCATATTGCCAGACAAAATACCTAGCATGTTGATCCCTTTCTCGTATAGTTTATCTACGAAAATATGTTACTAATTATTGAATTATTTAGAATAACCTTCCTATATAAAAGTAAAGTATGGTAAATAAATAAGTCATTCAGTACGTAGGATTGTGTGATATCTGGTAACAGTTGGCAACACTGACAAGACGGCAATATTTGCTGTTTAGGAACTGTTCTTACATGATTCTCACTATACTCTGTATAGCATTTTTCAGTGACGAAAGTAGAGTTTTCACCAAGGAAATCTCAGAATTACTTTCATTGCATGACTTCAAATAAGAGGAAAAATTTAATTCGACATTTTGTTTATTGTCAAACTTATTACAATGATATTGAAAGTTATCGTACATTCGTAGTACGTGTTTATTTATTATTTGTTTCTACATGTCCGCTTTCTAATCATCACAGACAGACTGACACTAATTGAAAGGCGTGGAGTGCTGTTTGTCCTTACGTCCGTCGTCAGTCATAACATTGCAACTTCAAAGGAATGCGCGCTTTGTTTGTGTGCGGGTTTGCTTGTGTGACGCATGGTTTGACGAATAACCTTTTCGTTTGTGAGCAAATTAAATTACCAAATGAACTGTTTTCGTGTTTCCTTTCCTGATTATACAAGTCAGCGTTATCAAAATTTGTAAGCACATAAAAATCGACATTACTACAAAAAGAGAATGTTTAGAGCCATGTATTGTAAATTTACGATCCTGAAATGAAAGCGAATATCAGTGAAATGTAAAGCTAGGAGAATATAATTATATTGTTAAGTCTGATGAATTCGTTAAATACTTCCTACAAAATTTAGATTATCCCAGAATATATATTTTTTTCATTCCGGTCTAGTTGCACCTTGCTTTATTCTAATTAGGTCATGCTAAACGGCCTCAATGTTTCAAAAGGCTTTAAAATAATAAATTTAAAAAGCGACATAATAAACATATCTAGTAAAATAAATGTACGTGCAAAAAGAATGGGCTCACACTTAATCGTTAAAACTGCCAAGTTTTACCGCGCGGTTCACACGTGTAAACGAACTGCACGTGAAGTCATTACTGTGATGTTTGTTCATTAAAAGTCATTCGTCTACAATAGAGCCCTGCATAGCCGGTTACGAAAGAGAGAACAGACAGATTGCTACTGAACGCCTGGCGCTATAGACAATATGCGAAGCTCTTCCGTCTCGCGGAATAGTCCAATGTTCGGTTTAACGAACGTCCGAGTCTCACTCAGTTGGACGGCTCTGGATCATGAAAGACAGATAATATTGAGCCATCCAAGAGTTCCAAGAACCGTTGCAAGAACGCGATTATCGTGTATCTTTCAAATGATATTTCCTTCTTTCTTCTTATTGATTTAATTGAGAGTGCTTTTATTTTAGTTAATAACTTATCTCCCTAAAACGATTTAATAGGGAAATAATAATACATCCACTTGGAATAATTAAAATACATAGGCTATATTAACAACTAGGCCTACTCTTTCAGAGGTAGCCTATGTATTTTGAGTTTAAAGTATGAACGTTACAATAGTAAGTGTGTGCATATTTGCTCTTCTCTTTTGTAAGTAATTGTAATTTACTTTATTCTTATATTTGTTTACACATGAGATTTCATCTATGCATTATGCTTATTTCCTTTGTTGTTACCGGTGGCCATTAGTTGATTTATATATTAGTTATGAAGATAAATGTACCAAAGTGTCCAATCAATTATAATCCTATTTCAAGCTAACTTACTTACGGCTTTTAAGGAACCCGCGGGTTCATTGCTGCTCTCACAAAAGCCCGCCATCGGTCCCTATCCTGTGCAAGATTAATCCAGTCTCTATCATCATATCCCACTTCCCTCAAAACCATTTTAATATTATCCTCCCATGTACGTCTCGGCCTTCTCAAAGGTCTTTTTCCCTCCGGCCTCCCAACTAACACTCTATATGCATTTCTGGATTCGCACATACGTGCTACATGTCCTGCCCATCTGAAACGTCTTAAACCGGTTGTAAGCGCTGTTCTGCAGCACTCTGATCTACATACAGGGATGTCAAAGCGCCTGTACTGCGTGCTCATACTACAAGCAATACAAATCCAACAAGGTTCACTTTTAGCACGATAAAGTATAGGCTATTCGGTATCTCGTGAAACTTGCGCGTGAGAGGAAGGAAAAAGTGGAATGACAAGCTTCCCTCCCTCGCTACTCTTCGACTAGCAGCTAACTACCTCACTTACCCCCACCATAAGATTCTTATTATGAGTTGCGGCGGACGAATGCGTTTGGTTTCACTACATAACGAATTACCTATACCGGTGATCATCAACTCGATGCCTTGTGACGTCACCTCAGCTTGCCTTGCCGCCCGCTGCACTCGTATCGCTTCAGCAGCGGGCAGACTATCGGAGGTTTGCAGTGGCAGCTCCTCCTTTTTATGATAATTCTTTCTCGTATTGATCAAATTAAACTTAAAGTAACGTGAATGCCTAATACTCGTATTTACGTGTCTGAAACCAATCGACTGATCGGTTAGGGATGAAATGAAAGCTGAATAAATCTGAATATTGCATTTTTAGATTTCTACTTTTCCCTTTCATTTTGTATGTTATAAAATATAATATAAACTTAACTTTAGTTAATGTATTTATACACGTATGCTTCATTGTAAAATATGTCATAGAAAAAGCTCCAAACATGACAAATGAAAGTCCATCCCTCTACTGATACCACTAAATTCTGTTACAATGAATTGTATTCCGTCTCATTAAATGATATTAACGTAGTAGCCTACTTAAAATGAAACAGGTTCACATGAATTCATTAACCATTAGTGAAAATATATTCTTATCTCCTGTAATGCTATTTTACAGGATTTTTTTTGCGTACTAATTGCCCATTATTATACACTATGATCTGGGCAGTGCATGAACTGGGGAACTTTGTAGATTGTAGTCAGATGGATTACATCTGTGATGAAGTTTACTTATTTTCATAACTGCAATTATTGCATCCCCACCGCTACAATGCCTACTGATAGCTCGCTGCCCTGTCCACGCTGCCCGCGCAGTCTATGCTTGCCCTGACGACATTCCGTTTCGTAATGACGAACGCTGACCTATACAATCATTGCTCTTTAGTAAATGTTGTGCGGGTTCTTGAGAGTACGCAGTGCAGGAGCTTTGACATCCCTGGCCTACACAGCAACATCACAATATCCTTGCTGAAGAGAAACACAAAGCACAACACATTAATAGCTCACATTCATAATACTCTTTCTGCACTACAACACAGAAACTGGACAATCCATTTTGGCTGGGTTAAGGCCCATGCTGGCTTGTATGGAAACGAACTCGCTGACAGACTGGCAAAAGCAGCATTCACGGGAGGTAAAGTAATATACAAGAAAATCCCAAAATTAACAATCAAATCAGAAATAACACGATTGGGACTTCAGAAATGGCAAGAATGTTGGAATAGTACCACAAAAGGAGCGCTGAGCAAAGCATTTTTCCCTTCCGTCATGGACAGATTGAAAGCAAAACTCCAGGTAAAGCCGGAATTCACAACCATTGTGACAGGTTACGGGAAAACTAATTTATATTTGCACCGATTCCATCTGAAAGATGATCCAGCCTGCACATGCTACAGATGACAGCAAACGGTGAACCACCTAATCTAAGAATGTCCGAATATGATAAACCAAAGAACCATCCTCATAAAAGAGATATCACAAAATGGAGGAACCTGGCCAGTCACTAATCAACAATTAACATCTAAGCACCTACGAGCATTTCGAAAATATATTCAATCCATGAACATATAATTGGAACAAACCATCACATCATTACTGTAAATAACTTAGCACATACTCTCCAAACAGTTCCAAAATAAATCTAATACATAATTACCAAGAAACTCTTGTCAGAAATAGAATCACACCCTGCAATAAAACAGTGTACTAAATACAAGTTAGTGGAAACGATAAACAATAATAAACAGAACCATAAAATACTAAGTAATCCAAAACAATTGTATTCTACAAATAGAGTCACAAACGTATGTATTTATTATATGATCTGAATTGTAAAAATCAAATTGTACATTTTATAATAGTTGCATGTAGTGTTACTACTGTAACGGAGCATGCAGATGTATTCTCAATTTAAAAAAAAAGTCCCTGGTCTACAATGTAGTGAAGTGAACCTTAAGAGGTGTGTATGGCGTAAGAGTAAGATGTCTGTTTTCCGTTCCATCGATAGTGAATTCGCCTTTATGTATTCCATCGTGTGTTGGAACATAACATATAGATTCCATCTTCAGATAAAATTTGTAACACAATTGTTAAAATTTTAGCATGTGTTAATGTATTTTTAACATTTGTTGATGAAGCTATTCCTTATGCTTTCACGGTGATTGTATCAGAAACAAACTTTTATGTACTCCATCGTGTGTTGGAACATAATATTTCGGAACTACATATAGATTCCATCTTCAGAGAAAATTTGTAACACAATTGTTAAAATTTTAGCATGTGTTAATGTATTTTTAACATTTGTTGATGAAGCTATTCCTTATGCTTTCACGGTGATTGTATCAGAAACAAACTTTTATGTATAGCAACGTGTGTTGGAACGTAACATTTTGGAACTACATATAGATTCCATCTTCAGAAAAAATTTGTAACACAATTGAAGACCTCCCTCAAAGAAGGTTGTATATCATATGATAAGGCATATGATATACAACCTTCTTTGAGGGAGGTCTTCAATTGTTAAAATTTTGGCATGTGTTAATGTATTTTTAACATTTGTTGATGAAGCTATTCCTTATGCTTTCACGGTGATTGTATAAGAAACAAACTTTTATGTATTCCAACGTGTGTTGGAACATAACATTTCGGAAGTACATACAGGTTCCATCTTCAGAGAAAATTTGTACATCCTGAAGGATCACCTATTCTGTTGGACCTGTTATGCTGGCTACTCAAAAGAACTGGTTTCGTAATCCATTCAATTGAAACGTATCGTCCATTCCTAATACTTTTCATTCTTACAAGAAAATACTCTTTTTTATCCTCGGATTTATTTATTATTTACGATCTCTCTTTCAAGCCCAGATATATATGAAATATGCTCACAGGAACTCCCTCTGCACTCTGATTATCGTTTTGAGGTATTATTCAATTATAAAGCCATCTCTGTAACAACACTACTTGTACATCTTTGTATAAAAAGCTATGAATATTTATTACACGTGCCACTCCTCCCCGTTCATTGGAATATGTATAAAGCTTTCTATTATTCCATAAATGCGTTCTCCAGTAAAATGGAGACTAGAATGTGATTTTATATATACGCCTATTTTCTAGTTATCTTCACAAGAACTTTCGCAACCTCTATTTTTATTAGCATCTGTTACATCTTTATATTTGCATGCCGTTTGTCATCTGTTTCACCTTATCCTGTATAATGACATCGATTGTAAACTCGATATTTATAGGAATATGAGTAAAGCTAGGATGTACTTCACAGAAGTATGAACTAATAATTATTGTACAAGTAACTTCTCTTGTAGCTAATACAATTGTTCCACAAAGGATTACACTGAACTTAGATTTATATTTTTATCCTGCACTTGATAGTGTTCGTATTGCCTATAGTCCCGTCGCTCTAATTTCCGGCAGCCAATCACGTTGCAGGTCGGCTGCATTTAAACGTGTGCGTCTTGTGATTCGCTGATGAAGATGTTAAGCATTTCCTAAGGCTGGATAAATACTTAATATAATCGCCCGGCATTTTGGCTCTTTCGTTGGCGTTCGCAGAAAGCAGACGATGACGTTATTTGTCGCTCAATTATTTGCTGAATTACAGTGCGTTTGATTTATTATCATAGGAGCTACTACATGATAATATTTAACGGCGTGGCAAATAGATCCCTCATCTGGTAGCTCGGCAACGAAAGAACAAAAATGGCGAACGATACTACCTACCTAGCCTTTATAGAGCCTTGATCTCCTAAGACGTAAGCAAAGAGGAGGAGTCACGCCGGGAATAACAGCGTCGCGACTATAGCATTACAACTTAATTTCTTCCTTTTTTCTTTCTTTCTTTTTTTTCTGTTACTGTTAGTTGCAAAATTGTAAGACATACAGATCTTTCAAAACAGGAAAAATTTTAACAATGACAATATTAGCCTAGTAGAATTTTGTTGTTGTTTAGTCAGCTGTCCGAAGACAGGTCTGAACCTCACAAGTGATATCAACATGGCAACACTTACAGAGCAACTAGACCAGGAGATAATGGGATACGATGACCAGTTCCTTTCCCCCGTCATTGCATACATAACCGATTAGCTTACATATTACACTAATCAGACTTCAGATGCATACAAACATTTGTTTTTTTTTTTCTCTGACACATGTCTTCAAGTGAGATTACTGCCTGATAAAATACACGTATATGTAGCCTACAATACATATCAGCCAGAACCTCAATCAGAGGTAAAGTAATTTTAGCCTCATTTATTGTTGCGAACAAGTGGTCATTTGATGTTGGCTTTCACAAGAGTGTTAATAAACAAGTAGGCCTACATTTGACATTATTCCAAATGTTCAGTATAAATATTTAATTTAAGTTCTACGGTAATGAAGGACATTTTTTCCTCACATTAACCCGCCTTGATTCTGTGAGTGGCGCACGCGCTGTCCACCCAAGCGTGTTGTTTAGAACATAATGAGAGCGCCAATAAAATATGAACGATTTTATTTTGTTAAAATTGAGAAGCTGTTAGTCATTTGTTCATGGTATTGGAGAACACAAAGCAAGTTTGGGAGTTACGTATATTACAATGGTTTAAACAATTTTAGAATCATCTGTGAGAGAACTTCATTGAGTCTATATTTGACATGTGCCAGAGAGTTATTGACAGTTTTAAAGAACGTTTAAATCACTGTGCATGAATCTTCCATGTCCTATCTTCAAATATGTGCAGCAATAATTGAAATACCGGTATACAAAATTAGTTCAAGGTCATTAATTATTAAAGTCGTTCATATTTTACTGGCGCTTTCGGTATTATCCCGGAATGCGATTTTTAGTTCAGTGCTCCTTTAAGGAAAAAAAGAAGAATAATGACCACCTATCCCAGTGGTCGTCAGCACTCGCTGAAATGTGCAAAGAGTAAGCGAAGCCGTCCCGTGTGCCCCGTCGTGCAGCAGGAAGAGAGAGACAGCATACCCGCTAGCAGCTTACGAGTGCACCACGGTGCGCTGTGTTCTCCGCGGGTAAGAGACGCTAGCCCCAGCGTGCTCTGTGCTGACGACAGCTGACATATCCCCTTCAGGAATGTAGACAAACCGAAGGATAGCCTTAAGTCCGACTGAAATCCATCGTCCACGAACAATAAATAACCTGGATTAAATACAATACTATATTTTTTTATATTAATGAAGAGAGCCACCGGCGTAGTTCAGTCGGATGAGGCGCTTGCCTGCCGATCCGGAGTTGCGCTCAGGCGTGGGCTCGATTCCCGCTTCGGCTGATTACCTGGTTGGGTTTTTCACGAAGTTTTCTCCCAACTGTAAGGCGAATATCAGGTAATCTATGGCGAATCCTCGACCTCATCTCGACAAAATACCATCTCTCTATCACCAATCCCATCGACGCTAAATAACCGAGTAGTTGATACAGTGACGTTAAGTAACTAACTAAAAGAATAACATTAATGAAGATGATATTGCAGTAAAATGTTACACTAAGTTTGTGACAGCCCACGAAGGACAAAGGCCGATCAGCCGACTACTGGTCTCACATCCACCTGCCTTAACAGAGGCGAACGATCATCCAACGAGAACGGGGTTTTGTGTGGTTAGCACGATTGTTCTCCAGCCATTATAGCTGGCTCGCGGAATCGGGTTTCGCTACCAATCGTAGCTCCCCTAATTCATCAAGATGCTGGATGAACACAGGTTCCATACACTGGCAGATATTTCATGAGAAAATTCTTTCCTATGAGGACTCGAACCAGCGCGCATTTCGTAACGCGAATTCAGGCACAGTGCCTTAGACCACGTCGCGGGATTTAAGTATGCTTTACTTCGGTTCAATTGTAGCATTTGAAGCATTCTCAATTATTTACTATTATCTACTTAATAATAATAATAATAATAATAATAATAATAATAATAATAATAATAATAATAATAATAATAATATTCGATGCAAGGGACCGGTTATCCTTACTTGGATTTTCGGTGGTTTCCCAAGTCCTGGGATATGCTGGGATTGTAACAATACAAATCTAGAGGGCACGATCAGACTTCCTCTCAATCCCCGTCAGCTTTTCAGCATTACTTCTCGTCTATCATCTAAATCATCTACATCGGTCTAAATATAGCTTTCAGTAAAATGTACCCTTTGTGAGTACGATGGAAAACCACCGTACTATGAGAAAGCCAGTAAAAATTGTAATAAAATACAAGGAAAACAAATATAGGCCTACATCAAAGCTATCGCGAAAGGAAACAAATGAATCTGAGGTTCGTTACCTGTAAAAACATTAGTTGTAAACTAATTACGTAACAATAGATGCAAAGGGCTGTATCGCTTCCTAGAAACAACATGCAACTTGAAATGGAAGCCTTGTAATGAGAGTTGCAGCCCAAACTAATCGCCCCCGCTACAGATCAGTCCATTAGCTGGCTGATCGAACACCAGATATGTTACGCGACACAATGGGACCATTTTTCCGCTTATAATTTTTTTTTCGGTCACGGAAAGAGAAAAAGAGGAAGAGGGATACATCGGATGTGAACTTGTTTCACCGGAGAGGGATTTCGAATATAAAAACATCACGCAATGAATGAACACAGACGGAAATCGCCTGAACTGTATGCAAGCTAGAGTGGTATATGTGAGCACACCATCACACCAATATCTCAATTAAATAACGTATGTTTCAGCCTACGCTAAATGAGCCTAAGAATCCGAGGTCTAATAATTACGCGAGTCACATTTTCGTCACGGCTGCTTTAAACTATACTGCATTCGTTATCGCCGGCTGTACTATAGTGAATTTTAGCCATTAACTAAAACAATAAAACCACTTACTTTGGAGGGGGCGCCTCTGTCACCATTATTAAAGTTTAGATTTAACCGATTCAAAACACGAGGCGAAAGCTATTTAATGTAGATCTATGGCAGCGGTGACCAAAGCGGGTATCGCGATTACATCGTGTAATCACAGACATTCAAACGGGTACGAGGAGTTTCCTGTACATTGCTGTGTGTTTCATTCACGTACTGAAGGCAAGCAGTGGCGGTATCATGTCACTCTACAAACTGTCTCTACAAGCAGTAAGAGTTGCTTTCGTAAAGAATGAGGAAGAGAACTTCTTTGTTGTTCTGTCGGACAAAATGTAATATGTTTACTTTGCTCAACGATTCAATTACGAATATATAGAAACATTAATTGCCACGCTGAATAATGTATTATTATTATTATTATTATTATTATTATTATTATTATTATTATTATTACTGACCACTAAGTATGTGTTTCTATAATTCTTCTGTACGTGCATGAATATTGATAATTTTAGATCTTCTCCCTAGAAGGATAAAATTATTAGGTTTTATCTCAATTTTTATCAACAGTAATCTCACTAGACGTTTTGATTTATCTAGAGAAAAACAAAACTCGAGTGGGATTTAATTGACTATTACACGATTAGAAGAAAGTATATAAAGATTAGAAGTAACGAAGTACTCCAATACAATAAAATATTAATTGGCTGACGAAAATACAACTGTCTTCAAATGTATTATTGTACCATCTCAACATTACAAATATTACGCTAGATGCATGCTAGATGGCAGTAGTGAGCAATGCCTTCTCGTCGAGAAGTTCTCGATCTATTATACGCGATGGCAATGTTACTAGTCAAGAAGGCTTTGTTGATTCAGTTTCATTTTTATTAAAATGCAACATTCCACTTCAATTATCCGAATCCCAGTAATCAACGTCACTTGACAGATGATTTTCAATAAATCTTAATATTAAACAATCTCTGATCGTGACTATCCATAATATCATATAGCAGAAGCTATAACATAACCTAACTAATATACACAAGTGTTAGAAAAGTTTTAATTAATGACGATGACATAAAAAATAAACATGAATAATTTTAAAAGGAATAATTATTGAATGTACAATTTTCAAATTTGAATGTGGTTGGTGGTTCAATTGATGTTATATTGGACGTGTGCGTAATAGAAGTGGAACTCGTTGATTTAGGCCTACATGGTGTATTCGACTTATTCAGAATTTCCGAATGAATAATTTTAAAAGGAATAATTATTGAATGTACAATTTTCAAATTCGAATGTGGTTGGTTGTTCAATTGATGTTATATTGGACGTGTGCGTAATAGAAGTGGAACTTGTTGATTTAGGCCTACATGGTGTATTTAACTTATTCAGGATTTCCGAATGGTGCTCTTCATTTATTTGTAAATCGGATTTCAGAAGATGCATAGGTATGATCAGTGATTTTTATTAATTCTTGTTCTTGAATGCCAATGCGAGTCATATTTGAAACTGCTGTGCATCGACTGGAGTGGTTTGTAATTTTATATATATATATTTTTTTTGACGTCCAGACCAGCGCAGTTTCAAATGTTGGCAAACAAAGAAACAAATGCTAGGGACGCGATAAAATTAAACAAATGCTAGGGACGCGATAAAATTGTGCGATAAGCAGCCATGATTGGTTGAAAAACGTCCTTTCGTACCGTTTTATTGGTCAAAAGTAGTATGACGTAGTAAGAGTGTAATAGTCTTCTTAATCTCTAGATGAAGGTAACTATTTATTAGTTAACTAATAGTATTGTAGAAAACCTGATTCAATATTATGTGCCAACGAACTGTTAAACGCCAGGAATTGACATGTCTTAAATCATAGCCAGGAAGAGAAAGATAACAAATAAATGTAACGAAGTCAACTACCTAATGGGCTTTGAAATAGATCGTGCTCTAAAGCCTTTTAATAGAACAGAATTTCTCAAAAGAGTAATGATTAAAATAGCTTAAATAACTTGTCCATAAGAAGTTTTTAATTTTGAAAAACTAAGAATTGTTCGACCAAGTATCGAGAGAAGAATTTACAAAATTCCTAATTATATTCAAGAGGAAGGTTAAAAAAAGAAGCAAGAAAATCGTATATTATTCACTGGCTCTTGATGACAGCAGTGACATTACTAATACAGCAAAGCTTGAGATTTTTATCCGCGGGATTGATCAAGATGTTAGTACAGGAATCACCACTGGTTGTAGTTTTCATGCCAAGTACCTTTCCTCCATCTCCTTAGTTCATAGGCTGTCTGTCGCATGTAATCACTGCAGTTCGAGTTTTGGTCACCGCTGATCTATGGGATTTTCACCGACATACGTCTCTAGTGCTAAGCTACCAGCAGAGTAATTCTGTCGGTTTAGATTTTGATCACCCGGTATAATACAAACACACAGAATGGAAGATGAACTTCTATAGAAGACCGAACATGTGGTGAGCAAGTCCCCTTCAAACCATCGGAATCAAAGCCTCCACTTTGATTAACCAGTTCATACAGTAAACGTCAAAAACAAGAAAATGAGTTCATGAATATGCGACAAGCTTATGCCGGTGCTGCTCTCTTCGAGGGGGCAGTTGCCATGACGATTTGTGTTGCTGAAGACATCAGAGCGATATCATAAATACTGCGGAGTTGCATTGCGCCGATAGTGGAAATAACGACCATATAGCGGCGCTGCATTCGCGTGAATTTACAACCGGCATTGATATTTATGATGCTGTCATTCCATTAATAATCAGACGAATGTTTTTATTAACTTCCTCCTACAGATTCGCCATGCGGTTCGCTGTTATTACGCGTCATAATACAAATTTCAGAATCTGTTACAAGCTGCTGTTAATCTACGGTGCGATTCTTAATTCAAGAAAACTAAGTTATATTTTGGATTAACACTAACTCTGTCAGTGGAAATAATATATCGGATAATTTTTTAAGCTTTATTTTATATAATATTCACAGACTTCTAGTATATTATAACTTTATTGAGAACCTGAAATCTAAAACATGCTTACTCCTGGTGCTTTCTAAATTCTATATGTACTAATTACATGGAACGATTTAGAATCAAGGCAGTTTCTCATGAGACCAATAAACTTGACAAAGAACAAATATTGTACTTTTTTAACGTAAAAAGATATCATACACCGAGACATAACAATATCATAATGTGCTTAACTCAATTTTACATTTTTTTGCAGTTAGCATGTTTTAGAATTCAGGTCCTCAATTTAACGATAATGGTACAATAGTGCAATGAGATTTGAAGGAAGAATCGAAGCACTCTGAGATTGCCTTTAAGATTTTTGTCGATGTTTTTTCTCCGCCTTCAATGTTTTTATAACAACTTAGCTAGAATTTGAAATACAGTAGAGCGTCTCTTTAAGGCACAGTGAAAACGTAAACAAAGTGCAGGTAACGTGTGGGGGGAGAACGAGCCGTACGATAAACACGAGGGATGCACAAGGTTTTAGTTACAACATTTATGGCAGAGCATTAATTGAAATTATATTTTCACAAAAACACACAAAAGAAAAGAACACAAATTGCATAACGTTATAATATACACATTTTAACAAACAAGCAATTGTAACGTAGAAATAATTCAATATAACAAATCAAATTTACTACTTATATGATGTTGCTGAGCCACGGCGTAGCTCGGTCGGCTAAGGTGCTTGCCTGCCGACCCGGAGTTGCGTTCGGGCGCGGGTTCGATTCCCGCTTGGGCTGATTACATGGTTGGATTTTTTCTTGGGTTTTCCCCAACCATAAGGCAAATGTCAGGTAATCTATGGCGAATCGTCGGCCTCATCTCGCCAAATATCATCTCGCTATCATCAATCCCATCGACGCTAAATAACCTCGTAGTTGATACAGCGTCGTTAAATAACCAAGTAAAAAAAAAAGATGTTGCTTTCAAGCAGGATTTTTTACGGTCACGAATTTCATTCTCTGTATAAAGTGGTCAGGTACAGTGCCTGAATAAATTGAACTTTGAGAAGGAATAATTACGTTTAGGAAATAGTGTTGTCACTTCAGACCAATATACTGTAGTTTGTTAATTCGGCCACAGAAGACGGTGATATTATGTTAGTCATACAGAGAATGAAATTCATGACCGTAAAAAATGCTGCTTGAAAGCAACAGCATATAAGTAGCAAATTTGATTTGTTATATTGAATTATTTAAACCAGATATGCTCATTCTCTGACTCGCGATTACGTTCTGTAATCACAACCTTCGAATGTAGAGCGTGCTGTTCTTCGTTCGAAGCTCGACGGGTGACTGCGGAAGGCAGTTCAAGTACTTAGTAAACGTACGAACATTGCAGGACAATGACACAGTCAAAAACTTCTGTAAGAAAACGATCATTCCGTACAGTGTGGAAGGAAGACAATTTTTGTTGTGCGTTCGGTGAAAACGTGAACTGTTTACTATATTGTAAGGTGATGTCAGCAATACTACTGAGCAACATAAAACTACATTATAGGCTCTGTTACACAGAACATGTCGAAGTAACAGGGAAGCTGCTTTCTGTAATATGTATTCATATATCAACGTTATTATTATTATTATTATTATTATTATTATTATTGTTTGATTTTATTCCAAAAGAAATACATGTTATGATAAAATATTTTTTTCAGGGGTGCAACGTGCACTACAGTTTCAAGAATTGAAAGCACTTCATGAAAGGTCAAACATTGAAGAAAGTCGAACAATTAGTGCCTGAATAAAATATAGTTAATTGTATCTCCGTACTGGAACAGCTCAAATGTGAATTCACAGAACATACATTTAGTGGTTTTAGATGTATGGAGAGTGATATTAATATTTTTGTCAATCCTTTCATAGTAAATGTACAATCCGTGACAGTCCAGTTCCAGGATACGTTAATTGATTTACAAAGTGACGTAGAATTCAGTAATGCAGAGAATATGACTTGACAAGAATAGAAGTGTTAAAAAAATGAACAAAAGGAAATATCCCGAGATCAGCTTATTCGCTGCCACTATGTTAGCTACCTTTACCTCGACATATATGTGCGAACAATTATTTTCGAGAATGAAGATTGATAAATCCAAACATAGTTCCTGATTACCAGATGAGCATCTTTTGCGCCAGGTGCGCATTGCAGTAAATTCGTTGGAAATAGATTTCCGATTACTTGCAGAAAAGAATGCACATGCTGAATAGACCGCAATGTATGGTGGAATATAAAAATAACACTACATATGATATAATATCATAACTATATTAAACATAATAAAATAATAATTCAATAATTGGATATTAGTGTGTACTCCTTCCTTTTTCAAATTCAGTTTATTATCCGTATTTGTTAGAGTATGAGAGCCATGACACGGGCGGTGCTGCAATGTAGTTGCGGAACCCAGTCCGTACACTGTGTATGTTATGCAGTGCAGCATCATCCGTGTAATCGGTGCTTTTACAATTTTGAGCATACCTGATTTAAACGTTACAATTTATTGCTTGTTTGTTAAAATGTGTATATGACAACGCTATGCAATTAGCGTTCTTTTGTTCTGTGTTCTTTTGGAAAATATAATTTCAATTAATGCTCAGTCATAAATGTTGTAACTAAAACCTTGTGCATCCCTCGTACGGCTCGTCCTCCCCCCACACGTTAAATGCACTTTGTTTACGTTTTCACTGTGCCTAAACGAGACGCTCTACTGTATACATAAGTCTTAATTTCTGTCAAAATTGTGTTATTTGAGAGGGAAATACAGGACACTTTCATTTCTTTACACTAAGCGGATCTTAGACAGGAATTGCATGAATAAATATAACTAATGTAGAAAATGTGTTTCATGTGCAACAAATTCTTCAGTAGAATTTTGGGTAAATATGAGTGGAGTACGAAAGTATATATATACTTACAAATGGCTTTTAAGGAACCCGAAGGTTCATTACCGCCCTCACATAAGCCCGCCATCGGTCCCTATCCTGTGCAAGATTAATCCAATCTCTATCATCATATCCCTCCCTCAAATCCATTTTAATATTATCCTCCCATCTACGTCTCGGCCCTCCTAAAGGTCTTTTACCCTCCGGTCTCCCAACTAACACTCTATATGCATTTCTGGATTCGCCCATACGTGCTACATGCCCTGCCCATCTCAAACGTCTGGATTTAATGTTCCTAATTATGTCAGGTAAAGAATACAATGCGTGCAGTTCTGCGTTGTGTAACTTTCTCCATTCTCCTGTAATTTCATCCCGCTTAGCCTCAAATATTTTCCTAAGCCCCTTATTCTCAAACACCCTTAACCTATGTTCCTCTCTGAGTGAGAGTCCAAGTTTCACAACTATAAAGAACAACCGGTAATATAACTGTTTTATAAATTCTAACTTTCAGATTTTTTGACAGCAGGCTGGATGATAAAAGCTTCTCAACCGAATAGTAACACGCATTTCCCATATTTATTCTGCGTTTAATTTCCTCCCGAGTGTCATTTATATTTGTTACTGTTGCTCCAAGATATTTGAATTTTTCCACCTCTTCGAAGGATAAATCTCCAATTTTTATATTTCCATTTCGTACAATATTCTGGTCACGAGACATAATCATATACTTTTGTCTTTTCGGGATTTACTTCCAAACCGATCGCTTTACTTGCTTCAAGTAAAATTTCCGTGTTTTCCCTAATCGTTTGTGTATTTTCTCCTAACATATTCACGTCATCCGCATAGACCAGAAGCTGATGTAACCCGTTCAATTCCAAACCCTGCCTGTTATCCTGAACTTTCCTAATGGCATATTCTAGAGCGAAGTTAAAAAGTAAAGGTGATAGTGCATCTCCCTGCTTTAGACCGCAGTGAATTGGAAAACCATATATATATATATATATATATATATATATATATATATATATATATATATATATATATATACTTTTAAAACAAGATACTCTTACTATAATGTTTTCTTAAAATACGCCGTTCTCTATGGTCTGAGTGAAATATTATAATTAATTGCAGTTCAGGGCTGGTGTCTTTATTCCACTTGGGATCATTATTGAATCTCTCTTGATAGATACGTAAGAGAGACTGCCAAGTACGAAACCATCAAAGCGATTAATTCAAATTGCCAGATATAACTTTAATAGATGGGCGACTTCCTTTAGAATAAGATGTTCTATACAGCAGCGCTCCTACGTTCAGGACACATTTAATTGCTGGTTCAAGGATGTCTCATCGGTGTATGAAGGGACGGACGTCTGAAACTGAAGTAACTCAGACTAGGAGCTATGGTTGACGGATTGGAAGTGAAATTTACTTATCAGTGCAGGAAGGAATTTAACTGCGATCCATTATCCTCTGCTATCCATAAGCTAAGGCACTGCTGCGTCATGTAGAATGGTCGCAAGAGACGAGATAAGAGTGATTAAGCCAGCGTAAGATGTGACATTCAGAAACAATAATTGTATTGTAAAGATGGCGAGACAAATGTCGAGTTCAAAGGAGATGAGACTACTGATAGATTCCAGCTTTATGAGAGAAATTTATGTTACATATAACATTCTGGAAATACCCGTAAGTGAGATTTTTGGACCTCTATATCGTATTTAAGAATTTTAAATTAAGTATATGTACCATTTCAGCGTTAAAATAAAGCATATGATTTTTTTATGCAAATGGGGCTTTTTGACATGACTACATCTTTATTGGAGGTACAAACGGAGTCCACTGTTGTGGAGCAACGGTTAGCACGTCTGACCAGGAAACTAGCGGGCCCGAGTTCAAATCCTGGTTGGAACAAGTTACTAGTTGAGGTTTTTCGAAGTTTTCCCTCAACCCTTTAAGAGCAAATTCTGAGTAAATTTCAGCGCTGAATCCTGAATCATGTCGTAACTCTATCACCTTTATCTCATTCGGACACTAGACAACCATAGCAGTTGATAAAGCACATAAAATAACCAATTTATAAAAAAAAGTATAAACGGAAAAATTTAAATTTTTTGTGTGACAGGAAGAAGTAATCAAATCATGCAGTGAGAAAATAACAGCACATCTGCAGAGACTGGAGACCTTGGTGGCCAAAGCACTTAAACACCGCGGCCGATCGATAGTTTGTGGAATGTGAGATTTAGGGGATATATGTAACCTGAAGGCTGAAATGTACAGGGGACCATCATGATGGAAAAATTTGGCTTTCATTGCAGTCAAAAAACTACAATACTGAACTGTGAACTGAAGCACCGGTAATCCCTGCTGTCCTAGCTGACTTTAGTTGAGGAGAACGGTCCAGGATTGGGGGTAAGGACACGTGGCAAATACAGTCCCTTCCTTGACCTTGATCCGCCAGTTCGAAATGAATTGACAATAACAGCTGTTTCTCTACCCCATTATGATCAGTACTGCCCTCAGACGATCCAAGAAGAGCGACACATACTAATCTTTTGTACGTAGTCAATAGTACGTTAGTCATTAATCGTTTCTTCATAATATTTGTAACGCTTATTATGCGCAACATTCAAACAGCTGCATCTCCACACCCATTTAAAATTGGAGACAATTTTATATGAACTTCTCTTTTAATCCATACTATTACCCTATAAAATATGTACTATCCCACTTCAATGCTCCTATACTAACTGTAAAATTATAACAAACAATCTTCCACGGGGTATTATATTATTAGTATAATTTAATCCTCATTCTCTCGTTAAAATTGAATACAATATAAAATTAAAATAAACACTAGGCCTAATCAAAAAATATAGATGTATTCATGAAACGGATAAGGTTTAAAATCTCCTATCACTTTCTTAATGAAATGAAAGTTTGTGAATCGAAGGGTAAGGTAAACGTTAGTGGAATAATATTTTTTTGAAGTTGAGGAACAGAAGAAGCCGCAAAGAAACTCAAGTTCTCCGATCCTACCCGCTACAAGTAGCATTCCAATCAATGCCGAGGATGTAATCGGAGTTCTTGGAAAAACGCACGCTCTAGCAAAGAGCTATCGGGGAGGGGGGGTTGCTGTACTTTAATACGGCTTTAAATGATGAGTTACAGTTACATTTTATCATTTCGTCATCTCTGAATAGTCTCTACAATTTAGAAGGGGCTTTAAAGGATGAAATCACAATTTAAATTATAGATTTACTTGAACGTTAAATAAAGAATTGAAATCACAGTTTGAAATGTATTTGGTGTGTAAAATCAAACACCTTATTTGCGTTAATATATGCAGAAACATCTACTAAAGCATGCACTAAAATTTATAATACACAGAGTGGAAGTGAAATAACTCTGCAGAATTTCAGAACGAATAGCTCATGTTGTTTGTTAAGTCACCTATCCGAAGACAGGTCTGAACCTCACAAGTGACACTAACAAGGCAGCACTCATGAGGAAACTAGGCCAGAAGATAATGGGTAGGGTGGCCGGTTCATTTTCCCCTCCATTGCATACTTACATATTACACTAATCAGACTTCAAATGTATACAAACAATTCTTCTCACTCTGACACATATCATCAAGTGAGATGTACTGCCTTATCGACTCTCCATCCTTTAAATTTGCTCCAAGCAGGAATTATCAAAATTTGTCTATATAAACCTTTTGATTACTCAACTAAATTAATTTTTCAGGGATTTGGTGTATCATATCTAGAACAAATTTATAAACAACATTACTGATTTACTTCCATAAAAATCACAATAAATTTAAATTTGATCCTCATGAATACCATATGAGACAAAACTACAGTTTCTTTCTAAACGCCCCCAAATGCCACACAATTGCTGGATTAAAACACAGCAGAAATTTTGGACCCAGAACATATAATGCATTAGGCTAATTAGAGCTTACCCTAAAGTAAGCACACTGAACACACATAGATTTAAGAGAAATATTAGATTAATTATTTAATTGTTTTGTCTTTTCTTAAGCTATATGAGTTTAAAATTGTAATTTAATACTCGTGTACTTTGTATTTTATATATTCGTATATGCTATTACATGGTCTGTATTTTACTATATATATATTAATATTATTGTGCTAAATTAACACTCTTCAATTTTATATAAGTATACTGAACTGCGTCCGAGCACGAGCTTCTGCTCCTTCAGGCTGCAATGCCTAATGTAGTGTAAACCTTATGTATTAAATAAATAAATTTGAAATTTGAAAATAAATAAATTTGATAATAAATGTACATACATAGCCAGAATCTCAGAGTTGTAGTTGTGGTTAGGTCATGCACAATTGTAACTTGTGCGACAACTCTCAATAACGTCACCGCCTCTCGCTAAGGACATGAGGTCGCCGAAGTTGCGTATAAAATTAGCCGTGCCCCGCGGACTCTCTCTCTCTCTCTCTCTCTCTCTCTCTCTCTCTCTCTCTCTCTCTCTCTCTCTCTCTCAGTAATAACTAATATATAACTCGGCATCAAGCGCAGCTACAGACCTGTGCTACCACTCGTTTAATTTGCAATCGTGAATTCTGTAATATTAAGGTGATAATACAAAGTATGATACACTTTGAGTACAAAATTTGTTGATAGCTGAGGCTAATTTCGAAACATGGCTTCATATGAAGAGAAAATATAGTGCATGTCCTTTATTAATTACTTCTCTTACCACAGACTCATAGTCTCCATTTAAAACCAACACAACTGTAGTTTCATTCCCGAAACTCTGCGAGGTATTTTAAGTAACTGTGTATTCCTGATACAACGCAGATTTACTTTATTATTTATTAGTATATTATACTATTTTTCGCTTAGAGAATTAATTTTTAAGTTATTTTACTATGCTTAGCTACATTCTTTATTTTATTCTATTTTTGCGCAACAATATCATTATGATTAAAATACAGTGTCCGCAGAAACATTCCGGGGTTATAAACTGCTATAGCGTCGCTGTCAATTGCCGGATTTATACGAAACTGGTATCATTAGAAAGAGAAACTCAAACATTTTTTAACCCACCTCAAAGACACTCGATGTGTGCTCCACATATTACGCTGCAGATATCAAGGCCATATTACCACTCCGCCTTTAGTTTCAAATTTTCACAGAAAACACGTCGTTTTGGATGGTCATCAGGTTTCAACTTATGCACTAATTGCAGTTTTTAGGAGTGAAATCCCAGATGAGAACGTAGTACCTTGGAAACGGTGGATTTAGAAATGTTTAACTGCAGCTAGCTCTACGGACAGACTTTCGAGGACTATGTACAAACGCCTCCCGCACCTGTTCTATAGTTTCTGCACTGACAGGCCGTTTCCCTCAATGGCCTTTTCTTTTATCACACACGCATCCATGCTCTAGAACAGGCCTGCACAAACAGCGCTCAACGAGCGCGCGCGCTCCTTCGGAGCGGGAGAGCGGTGTTTACCGCTCGCCGAAACGGAGAGGAAGATACGTCTGAATGACAGACTTGCTATAGATAGGTAGAGGAGAGGGAAACGACCACTTAGTTATCTAGTGGAGTACAGTGTGTAGGCCTATTCTCAGTAACTGTTTCACGTTGCTTACCTACTGCTACAGTACAGTATGGAGGAATCTAAAAGACGGAACATAACATTTAACGATTTACAGCTCGAACTTATTGATCTTCAATGTGACCTAAGGGCTAAATATTGTTTGATTAATACTACTAGCCTGGTTGAGTTTTACAAGACTAAACATTAGCAATAATATCCACGACTACACAGGCTGGCTGTGAAAATGATTGCTATGTTTGATTCAACATTTATATTTGTGAGCAACTGTTTTCTATAATAAACTTTAATAAAGGCAGACATCGAATATCTGTAACTGATTTTTCATTATGATCAGTAGGCTACTGTTCCTTTCAGCTGCCAACAGCATAAAACCTCGTTTTGATGTACTGATAAATAAAAATATAACAAAATGATATTGTACATTTAAGTAGCTATAGAATTTCTATTACTTCTGTAAAATAAATATTTCTTTATTAATTAATAATAGTGAAAGATAGTTTTGCAAACACTGAACGGGAATTCATTTCATAAGCACTCATAATAGTACTTCCTTTTGTGTATATTTTGTACGAGATCACCCCTTCTTCCAGTCCACCCTTATACAGAGCGCAGCTAATATCTACATTCCGCTCATGAGCTGTGAGCCGGCTCGGAGAGCGCAAACCTTGTGCAGGCATGCTATAGAAAATCTCTATACCACTTCAGAATCGTTTTGTCTCTAAGTGTCTCATGATGAAAATTCCGTCTGAAAGCACACTGTACTCTTACTACACTCCGAGTACTATAATATTCCAATACACACCAACTACGTTCCTGTGGATTCGCCATAACCTAAAAACTCTCTAAATGCTGTAGAATTCACACAGACTTGAAAATTTAACATTCAGATCATTTAACGCAATTTTCTTATATCCAACAATACCTTTGACAAGGGAAATAGCAGAAACGGAGTTTTTTTCTTTCTTCTTTGTTGTTTCGGTCAATAATTATCAATTACGCATTTCCTGAAATTCTTTGAGTTGTTCTTTCTAATGACAGCGGTATGAATTTCATAAAACACATAGTGACAGAATTATAGCAGTTTATAACCCCGGAATGTTTCTGCGGACACACTGTATATTTCACGTCTGTGGCTTTTGCGAATGAAATGTTGCTAGCTTTTAAAAGTGTCATTGAAACTTATCAATATGTATGGACCGAATATAATTGGACGCTCAAATATTAATGTTATTCTAACTTCCAAATTTCAAATAGTATGATTTTATGCTTAAGTTTCAATATCAGCAATGTTTAATTCATAGTGCAACGCATCTCGAAAAGACAAATCATAATATCTGCTTCATCGCGTTCTGGTTCTGTTTCATTTGCACATTCATGTTATGTAAGCAATGTTACGCAGTTGCTATGGTGATCACTATACGCTGATATCAAGGCCCGTTTAGCAATGAAAGGAAAGTATAGAGATTTTAGTTAATCCCACACTATTCGTGAACTGTGCTGGCTACAGAAGCGAAAAAGGGAACAAGTGGAAACGTCAAATGGGTCGATGTGTTCTGGGAACGAATTAGACGGCACAATTTTGCAATCAGTGATGAAGAAAAAAATCGACAGTAATGCCATGTAAATTACCATCCATTAGTAACGTAACAAGAATAGAAGAGAAGAACTCAGTTTGAAAATTTCGTTACAATTTATAAAGTTAAGTTAAATACTAATTTATAAGAAATTCTCCACTCAAATTCAAGGAGACTGCATATAGCAGGCACGGCAAAGAATACTCCCCACTTCGGCAATAAAGAACTGCAGCGTGCCCATATGGGAACACAGTTGAGTAGCTGAGGGATCTGCAGTATTGTATGGTGACGTGCACTACGGTTGTACAGTTGTGCTGTATATTAGCGGCGCGGCGGTGGAAGATCATGCTTATTTATCAGTAATACCACTGCTTGTGTGATTGTAAATAAACTATACGTAGCTAATAAAACAAGCTGTAGGCTAACTAGAGAAACAAACTAAATTAACAGTAACTATCCATGTTTATTCTACTCGTATTAAATTATAATGCAATTTACTATGCTTGAATACTAATAATAGTAATAGTAGTAGTAGTAGTAGTAGTAGTAGTAGTGGTAGCAGCAGCAGCAGCAGTAGTAGTAGTAGTAGTAGTAGTAGTAGTAGTAGTAGTGGTAGTGGTGGCAGTGGTAGTAATAGTGGTGGTGGTAGTAGTGGTGGTGGTAGTAGTAGTGGTGGTAGTAGTAGTGATAGTAGTAGGAGTAGTGGTGGTGGTAGTAGTAGTGGTAGTGATACTAGTAGTAGTGGTAGTAGTGGTGGTAGTGGTAGTAGTAGTGGTGGTAGTAGTAGTGATAGTAGTAGGAGTAGTGGTGGTGGTAGTAGTAGTGGTAGTGATACTAGTAGTAGTGGTAGTAGTGGTGGTAGTGGTAGTAGTAGTAGTGGTAGTGGTAGTAGTAGTAGTAGTGGTAGTGGTGGTAGTGGTAGTGGTAGTAGTGGTGGTAGTGGTAGTAGTAGTAGTAATGGAGATGGTGGTAGTGGTGGTGGTAGTAGTAGTAATTGAGATGGTGGTAGTGGTGGTGGTAGTAGTAGTAATGGAGATGGTGGTGGTAGTAGTAGTAGTAGTAGTAGTAGTAGTGGAGATGGTGGTAGTGGTAGTAGTGGTGGGAGTGGTAGTAATGAAAGTGGTGGTAGTAGTGAAAGTGTTAGTAGTGGAGATGGTGGTAGTGGTGGTAGTAGTATAGCAGTAGTACAGCAGTAGTAGTAGCAATGGTGGTGGTGGTGGTGGTGGTAGTAGTAGTAGTAGTAGTGGTAGTTGTAGTGGTGGTGGTAATGGTAGTGGTAGTAGTAATAGTAGTACAGCAGTAGTATTATAGCAGTAGTAATAGTAACAATAATAATAAAATTATAGTAAACAAATCATAGCTTTTACATTAAATTTTTTGCCAAAAAATAACTATCATAGTTTGTAAATCTAAAAATTTATAAACAACATAAGCGTACCTAGCAAACAAGCACATTATAGTGAAAATAATTAACGTAACAGAAACGAATACATGAATTTCATACACGCCAACGTTGAAAATCAGATTACAAAATAATAAATATATTTTATTGCCAGAAAAAACACACAGAGTTACAAAGGTCTTAGATATGATTTTCCCCCTCTCTTTTAATAATATTTTCAATGGATAGTGTAACGAACTTTGATACAGCAAGCCTCTCTACTGTACAATTCTTAATCTACGAAGTGCAATCCGTCACACTTGCTCTTAATTTGTCTTCATTCTTTTCGTTCTCGATATTATGCTTCAGATTCGAACTTTAGATTGTTATACACATTACATACAAATTGAAATAATACTACTTAGCCTTACGTCCTCACTAAGTACAGTGAGTAAATTCATTCCTTCACCACTAACGATGTCTTTATAATTTTCAGCATGAAACACATCATAATGCCGCTTTAAATAATATTTTCTGCACCTGACATTTTTTTACAATTTTTTTTTTACATTTGTAATAAAAAAATAGTATGTATTATAATAAAAGAGAAAAATTGAAATATCAGTATATATATTCAACAATTGCTTCGACTTAACATCTGGAAAATGTTATCCATCACTTTCTTCACACCCGTCCTCACATACTGAACAGACCATAGTTTTACTACGAAAATGCTCAAGTTTGAACTTTTTTTAAAATTCCTATCAGCAAATAATATGCACTATAATAAAATAGAAAACTGAAATGTCTTTGTATATTTTCGAGCTATTACTTCAACAAGGGGATGATATTTCTTGTCCACCTTGAGATATTTTTCTTGTCAGTGAAAATTATTAAACAATACCACAATAAGATATAAAGATTCGTAATTGACAATAAATAATACCTTCATATTTTTTATAAATTACATATTTAAAATATAAATGTTGGAGAAGGTGGGCATAAAGTACCCCCTCTCCCGTTGGTATTAATAGGGTTAACCACGGAAATTAATAACTTTCCTTTTGCTTAAGGCTGATTCACAATAAGCCGGGAACGGAAACGACGAGAACGAGAACGGAAATATTGTTAAAATACATATATTTAACATTGTTTCCGTTCTCGTTGTCGTTTTCGTTCCCGGTTTATTGTGAACCATTCTTTAGTCTCTCAAATTAAATTTGCGATAATGGATCAGCTTCTTCCTGACCCTCATACATTGGTCCAGCAGAGGGAAGAAAAGTTAGTGTACCAAAATTAGACATACATATTATAGGAGTACTTAAATTGGCAGTATGTAGAAGGAGGCATACAATCTCACCTTGATTTAATGTAATTATATGCAAATATACAACTAAGATGCGAATTAACGGGGGGATGGGGGAGATTCTCCCCTCTGTTGGGAAGTTATCCTCCTCTCATAAATTCATATTAATATCCCTGCCAGGGATAACTTCTATCCCCCTCTCACAAAATATAATTCTTTAATACAAGTATACTTTAAAAAGTACAGCATAAAGTAAGTAAATAAAATAATATTAATGTGTCATCACCGGCAAGCTGACGATAAATAACTTAGGAATTACACATCTTATCTTAAGCCTGCTCATGGATATAATTATTCATATAATCAAGGTACAAGACAAGCAACTCAGTGCGACCAAGCGTTGAGCCGTATCGAATGAGGATAATAATAATTTTATGTATGGTATTCTCTATCTAGTCCCGCTCCGTGGCGTCGCGGTCTAAGGCATCCCGCCTAGGACTCGCGTTACGGAATGCGCGCTGGTTCGAGTCCTCATGGGGGAAGAAATTTTCTCATGAAATTTCGGCAGTGTATGGGACCAGTGCCCATCCAGCATCGTGATGCACTTGGAGAGCTACGATAGGTAGCGAAATCCGGTTTCGAACACCAGCTATAACGGCTGGGGGGGGGATCATCGTGCTAACCACACGATGGATGATCGTCCACCTCTGCTTCGGCATGTGGGCGTGAGGCCAGCAGCCGGCTGGTCGGTCTAGGCCTTTCACGGGCTGTAGCGCCACGGATTATTATTATTATTATTATTATTATTATTATTATTATTCTCTATCTAGGATTCTATTCCCCCCCTCATCAGGAATCTTACAACTGTATACAACTGAATTCTAAATTATTTACATCGAATTAGGAACATTATTGAGGGACGGCATAATAAGTTTGAAAGTTTCACAGATTAATTATTTATCATATTTAAACATGGCGATTCATAGAGTCCATACAGAAAGACCGAAGATACAATGATATTTTAATCATTAATCGTTGACATGGGAGAATAAAACACTGTATAAAGAAAACATACTGTTCTCCAACCAGGAGATCAACAGTGAAAGGAATGTGCTTACTATTGCATCATCTATTGGAGCGAAGTAGATAGATAATATTACCGTTATAACGTCAGTTTAAAAAACATGCGCTCTCCTGCATATGTTATTTCCTGCATGGAGGGATTAAAAGACCAGGAGATTAACAGTTATCTAATTTTGTAACTAGAGTAGTATAAATATGTGTGTATCAATGTTATCATTTGTGCTGTGACAGCTAGCCAATAGAGATACGAGTACCCAAGTGTATGACCTTATGACATCTTATGACATCAACATTCATTCACAGCATTAGCCCGCTTCGTTTCATTCCTCAGAGACGTTCTCATGGTTGGAGTACAGTAGGTTATACCAGGCCGAACACACGGTTAGAAATTAAAACACACAACGGAAAACAACCAAACAGGTACCGGTACGTATTTATCCAGCTTAGAGCCTAACTTAGAGGATTATTTGCTGACTAAGGCTGTATTCTAAAAATTGTCTGAGAAGTTGGAAATTGAATAAAGTGGCCAATACAAAATTACTGTTCAGTAATCACCAGGCTTCGAGACTTGGGACCCGATACAATAAGTTTGCTGTGCATGCACTATAGGTTGTTGATTCGCTGCAGGTAGTGAAAGGTAGAGATGTGTTGAGGTAACAACGTTGCTATTTAGAGTAGAGTACGGTAGTATGGGGAAACACACATATATGTACATTCTGAAAGTAAATATACATTACACAATGACAATGTGAAGAGAATATGAAAAGCATTTATTCTCCTGTCTTTTATAAGAATTTGTACCTAATTACACACAGTGTTAATGGTGGAAATAAATATGTAGCCTATCAATTTTAATTTCTTCATTTATCCTATTGGTCGTATTTAGGAAGTGCAGTTACAGTACCGAATTGCAATGTACTACAAGCTACATTTTCAGTGTCTCAAACGTAAATCCTTGTCGGTTATCTGCCAAACACAGTTTGTATAGGGAAAACTGAGCTCTACGTCGCATGACGTGATAGGAGCAAAATGAAAAAAAACGTAACATCATTGCAGTCTCTAAGAGACAGTCCTTTATTCTGGGGTGACTCTATGTCCACTAATTTGCTGTTTATATTGCACAATGTTCCATATCCGTTATTTTTACATAAAATTGATTTCCACTTCTGTTTTACACGTTCAATAACCGGTGTACTTTGTGTCTCATTAATTCTCTGTGTCATTTCCTCAATTAATTTGAGGGCTTCCGGCATCTCTTGCTCTGACTTTTCTAACCGTGTAATAGTTTCAGACACAGTTTGTATGAAAACCAAATTATTCGTCAGAACCTTCAAATCCAGAGCGTTTTCCTTTGCGTATTTGTTGGCATTCATTCTATAGTACCCCCACCCACTGTACGCTTTACCACTATACTCAGTATGCCGTTATGCTGATTTCCCACTGAACAGCTCTATTGGGTCCGAAGTCTCGAAGCCTAGTAATCACTAACATAATAAACTCGTAATGTGTGATCATACGATATCTAGACATCTTTTTGTAGACCATTAAAGCGTGAACTTCATTTGTGTAGATATTTTCCTTTGGGAATTTTGATATCAGATCAGTAAACGTAGCCTTCTGTCTGCATACATTAGTTTTGCAGACAAAGTGACCACGAATCGACAGCGTTTACTAAAAATTACTTAATCTGAATAAATATCTATTCTGACTAGTTTCGAGTAATGCAGCTTTTACGAACATTTCCAGACTCCACAAACACACAATAATTTAAAAATCCGAGGAGACTTCAACGCAGGCCGCGAGGGGATTTCGATGTACTTTGTTGTCAAAACAAACAGACACTTAAGAGATCGCTGGAGCCTGGAGAATGAACGAAAGCAGAGGTTGTACTTGCTCCCCTGTTGCAGGCAGAGGGGACCGCGCAATATCTGCTGTAATCCCTCGTCTGATTACAGCTCGCGGTCCCGCACTCTAATTTGAAGGAATGAATAAAAAGCTCTCCGGCTTTAATAAGCTTCTGAGGCGTCTTACTCTATCTGACCAACACAGCTGGGGCTGGGCATTGTTCAACAACCAACCAGCTCCATGGTAGCCATTTCTTTTGAGTCAGTCCGATACAGTAGTCTACGGATTTTTGTAGGCAATGATGACAAAAGCCTTATGGGAAGATTATATCTGTCGTGTTCTTTGTTAAGTCCTAAACTTTCTTAGCAAATCTGACGTCCCCGACACAAAGGAACCGACATCTTGCCTTATCGCTTCAGTTCTATTCATGGACTTAGATTAGAGTATTTCTTACTGTAATGTTCTGTTCTCGCGTAAGTCGAGATCGCACGAGTATTCTTGTATGTAATATGATACTTTAGGAACAGGAACAGGAACGGTAATTTCAGTTTTTTTGTTTGGGGACAGATTTTTTAGGGAAGACCTTATAGGCTATATCGCTTAGCGTACTCTTTCCATATTTTCTCTGAAATGAACTATTTTCCATACCGTAAACGCAGGGGTTAACTTGACAATGAAAAAAAAAAATTAATCGAATGACATTGTTTGTTTGAGACATGAAATTTGTTTCCTGTGATCTGCAGCAAATATCCTTCTCTTGCTGTGTTATTAACCCTATATGAGCATATTACAGGTTGTTTTCTTAGTTTAATGAATGTGTTTCCCTCTCGTGTTGAAATGTTGTTTGCAGCTCGGTAGCACGTGCATGTCTAAACTTATTTTAATCTTTAGCTGTAAAGAGAGTAGACCTTCATAGGCCAATTTTATAGCAAAGAATTCAAAAGAATACCTCGAGCTTGCAAAGGAAGCTCTTAAATTTGTGATAACATTTACAATCTCTTTTATGCAAAATAAGTTTCTCGTCTATGATTGTCAACAAAACAAATGCGAGAAATATCTTTCAACTTGAAAATGATATCACTATGTGTGTGTCGAACATTTAAGCCAGATTTGAGAATCTACCTTCAGAAAAACAGACATATTCATGACATTAATTATTTTTTACTATGTAACTACTGAAACATTTTATTTTTATGTTAATGTTCTTTATGTTTCTAAATACAAGATGAATGTGAGCCTATGTTAATAAGGCGTTTCTGTTTTATTTTGTAAATCATCTCGCGACCCTATCCCCTAGGAAGTCGCGACCGACACTTTGGGAACCATTGATCTAATGAAAGACGAATGCAAACAATGGTAG
Organism: Periplaneta americana; assembly: GCF_040183065.1. Classification (NCBI taxonomy): domain Eukaryota; kingdom Metazoa; phylum Arthropoda; class Insecta; order Blattodea; family Blattidae; genus Periplaneta; species Periplaneta americana. The sequence goes on from NC_091128.1 coordinate 101,994,838, forward strand.
TATGTTGATGTGATTCCAATGTCATCTACATAATATAATTCTATGTATGTATGTATGTATGTATGTATGTATGTATGTATGTATGTATGTATGTATGTATGTATGTATGTATGTATGTATGTATGTATGTATGTATGTATGTATGTATGTATGTATGTATGTATGTATGTATGTATGTATGTATGTATGTATGTATGTATGTATGTATGTATGTATGTATGTGTATGATGCTCAAATGATTAGGAAGAGGAATTGCCTAGGTCACTGGCTGAGTAAAACTGCCTTCTGAAGGATGCACTGAAAGGAATGGTGAACGAGAGAAGAGTTCGGGGTAGAAGAAGATATCAGATGATAGACGACATTAAGATATTTGGATCATATGCGGAGACTAAGAGGAAGGCAGAAAATAGAAAAGAGTGGAGAGTACTGAGTTTGCAGTGAAAGACCTGTCCTTGGGCAGAACACTATGAATGAATGAATGAATGAATGAATGAATGAATGAATGAATGTATGTCAGGCCATGAATTCTTCAAACAGCCCTCACAGCGTCTTTGCTTTCAACAGTCACTTCATTTTTTCACGATCACAGTTACCTTCTGCTTCATATTAATTATAATATAACCATTAGAATCTTTCCCCTCGCTGCCATTTCAATACCATTCATAAAAAAATTACCTTTAATTCTTTTTCAAGTCTTTGATGAACCTCATCATTTTCAAAGCCTCATTACTTCTTTACCGTAATGTTCTTATAATCCATAATGTCTGAACAATCTATAAAATTCAAAATGCACATGACATAAAAACTGTCACTAACAAATCAGTAGTAACTTGACGTGAAACTGCACAGGGAAGTTTCTTTTAGAGATAAAGTAGAGACGGTCTTCTGTCTGTTACTATCTCAAGCCGTCCACAGAGTGGCTGGACATCGGATAATTGAAACAAGGGAACCTGTTTGCTTTGACGCCGATTTCCAAGATTCTATCTAACTCTTTTCTCTTCCTACGTTTAGCCGACAGGCATCTGTAAATGTCAGATGGCTTAATGGTAGAACGAGATAAAGGACTTAGCACATTAGCGCACTTAATTGCTGTCGTCCACACCAACTCGAACATGTCATCCGCGGCATAACGCGCATGGGTGAATATCACTTTGTGGGCGCGCTATCGTATCCGTTCCAATGTGCGCAGAGATAGCTTAACATACGACTTTGTTAACTAGCGGACTGCGACAATTCGGGCTAGAGTTGCCTGAGCCGAGGTTATAGGGGCGTTCTGAGAGTCGAGTACTCAGAAATTATTATTATAGTGCAAGTCGTTCAACTGTTTTATGTAAGCAGTGCAATATAGTATCGCGCACACTCTGCGGACTATTGATTGTGCTAGACGAACTGCGTAGATGTTACCGATTTAAATATGAAATTACATACAACACATACATACATACATACATACATACATACATACATGTTTACGTTCTTCTGGTTTATTTTGTTTGGCTAATATAGGATTAAATAGAAATATTGATAAAATTCAATCCTTAAATATGGGATTGCTGATAATAAATTTGTAATTACGGTTGCTCCTCAAAATGACATACATACATACATACATACATACATACATACATACATACCATTACATTACAATACATACATACATACATACATACATACATACATACATACATACATACATAGTCACAAAAATTGTAAAACAAAGAAATCTTGCAATATTCTTCACTCCAGAGAACACAGCAATGTACTACAATATTAAAGTAGCATTTAAATAGAATGTATCAAGAAATAATAATAATAATAATAATAATAATAATAATAATAATAACAATAACAATAATAGGAATAATAATAATAGGCATAGGAATAATAATAGGCATAATAATAATAATAATAACAATAATAGGCATAATAATAATAATAATAATAATAATAATAATAATAATAATAATAATAATAATCCGTGGCGATACAGCCCATGAAGGGCCCAGACCGACCAACTGGCAGCTGGCCTCACGTACACATGCCGAAGCAGAGGTGGACGATCATCTAATCAGAATGAAGGTATCGTGTGGTTAGCACGATGATTCCCCCAGACGTTATAGCTGTCTTTCGCAACCGACCTATCGTAGTGCATCACGATGCTAGGTGGGCATCGGTCCCATACACTGGCCGAATTTTCATGAGAAAATTTCTTCCCGCATGAGGACTCGAACCAGCGCGCATTTCGTAACGGGAGTCTTAGGCAGGATGCTTTAGACCACGACGCCACGGCGCGAGACATCAAGAAATATACCAAAAACAAATCCTGAACTACAGAGAGAGAGAGACAGAGAGAGAGAATAGTAATTCACTGAAATTTCTCGTGAAAAATGTCGCCTCCTAGAGATAAATTGGCAGCGAGATAGTGCTGCAGAACTAACATTGTCAGACAAATGAAATGCCTGTCGCTTTGCGTACCAGTGTGGGCCACCATTAATAGTTTCGTTTTTCGCAGTAAGCATGTGAAGTCTTTCCATTGTTTTGAATCTCCTCAAGTGCTAAACAAACTCACTTCGGTATTTCGCTTAATGACAAAAGGAGTTCGACTGTAGACGTCAGCACTCGCTTCTTGTTTAGTCGTCTCAATTTGTTTAAAGTGATTATTTAACGACAATGTATCAACTAAACAGTTATGTACTATCGGTAGTCCACCGCTATGGAGTAACGGTTAACATATGTGACCGTGAAACAAGCGGATATGAGTTAAAATCCTGGTTGTGACAAATTGCCTGGTTGGAGTGATTTCCGACGTTTCCCTAATCAATTGAAGTAGAATTGCTAGTTAACTTTCTGCGTTGGATCTCGGACCCATTTCGCCATAATTTATTCAAGTATAATTATCATCATTACAATAGCCCGAGTTAAGTCCACGGTGCAAAGTGTGTATTCATACAAGAGCGTGACAAATATCATTCACAAAACAGAAGTGGTAAACACAATAAGCCTCAGAATGTGGTACAAGTGTTCGGGTCCTCCGCGAAAGAAAAAAAGATTTGTAAAAGTGATGACAGGGAGATGTTACATGCTGATATTATCCGACACTCGCCCTAAATTTTGTGAAAAACTCGAAAAAGAAACTCAACCAGGTATTTGTCCCAAATAATATTCGAACCCACGATCCAACGTAGTCAAGAACGAGTCCCCATAACGTTATCCTAAACAAAACCAGGGACCAAGTCGTTTCAAAATATGAACACAAGTATAGGTGACCTTAAATTTTTGAGGAAGACAAGCATAACAATGGGAACAAATACATTCTATTTCAAGTATAATTTCCACTTTGTGACCTTTCCCCGTAAAGGCTTTAATACTTCTACATTATGCAACACGAGTTAAATCGTATGTAGGCCTACAGAGATTTCCTTCACACGTGAAAGTATTAGAAGTGGATAATTCCAACGATTATTCTTTAGTCACGTTCTAGCATTTATCACACGGTTCACAGCAGTGGTAACATGTCTGGACTACCTGCTCCATGTTCAAGCGAGTTGGTAATATTTTAACAGACGCTTTGAAATTCAGAGTACCGCGTATACTTCATATGTACAGTAATAGAATAATTTCCTATTTCCGACATTTTAAATTACCTTCTGACTCTTCTTGTTCACTTCAAGAAGTAGACATTAATGCTCTTTCCATATTCACTTTGTTCTTCAGCTCCAATTCCTTCTCGGGAGTCACGACATCTCTCTTCCCTCTATGTGTATACAGAATGTTTAACATAAAACAGGTTATTTTTTAAATTTTCCTGTTTCTCTTTGATAGAAGCTACGAAGGTACAACTTGTCTCTTACATGCAAAGTATATCTGGGAGAATTGTGTTTACCTTCACAGCAGATGTTGAAAATGACCTCTACGTTCCTGTGCACTCGTACCCCTCGCTCCATATTTCTCGCTGCAACATTTCCTCGTTAATTACATTGATTTCGGCGATTATATTAATCTTAAAATAGTCAGTTGTTCGTGCTCGATTCTTTAAACACTGTTTTCAAGATAACCGCACAATAAATAAACTGGTGACGTTATGTCAGGTGATCAGGGTAGCCACAAATTTTTAGAAATTACTTTATCATTGAAGTAACGGGTTTGAATCGGGGACTTCTCGATCTACCGAATGTTCTATCACTGAGCTCTACCACCACTTAGTTTTAATGCGATTATTAAGTTTGACTATTACAACGGAAGGGAATACGGCAATGGTGAAGTTGGGGGAATTGTCTCTACACCAGCACGCACGAACGACTGGCTTTCTAAAAAAATAATAGGTAGTGTAAGATAAAAAGGTAAGGTAAAGGTATCCCCGTAACATGCCATGAAGGCATTTGGGGGGCACGGAGGTAGAGCCCCATGCTTTCCATGACCTCGGCACTAGATGAGGTGGTGTGGTCGGCACCACGCTCTGGCCGCCTTTTACCCCCGGGAAAGACCCGGTACTCAATTTTATAGGAGGCTGAGTGAACCTCGGGGCCGTTCTGAAAGTTTGGCAACGAGAAAAAATCCTGCCACCACCTGGGATCGAACCCCGGACCTTCCAGTCCGTAACCAGCTGCTCTACCAACTGAGCTACACATGTTAAAAATTATTTTATTTTGTTCGCAAAATTGTTTCACTCGGACTGCATCCTATTTTCGCAAACATACCTACTCATAAAATAAAATTCCATTTTTAACGCTTGTAGGCTATTGTAAACAACTATAAAAACTGATAAGTAAGCAACGTGATACTGAATTATAGAACATATCAAATATATATGTCGCGGCATGCACGTCACTGTTGTCGTTTATTCCTACAACAACGGAACAAAATGAGCACTTTATGTAAACTAAAGTCGTGCTCAACCGGTTACGAAAAATATATATTACTGTAGTCTATATATTGCTATTGAATGCCTGGCGCTGTAGTCACTATGCAAAGCGGAGTGTCTCAGGTTCAGTTTAACGAATATATTCGAGTTGTTTCTCACTCTTTGTGGGTGAACGGCAAGGGCAGACAAAACTGAGTCATGCAGGAGTTCCAAGAGCCCTTACAAGTACGCGATTTAATTGATAAAAAAAATCTTCTTCTCTCACTAAAATCAATTAATCATCCCTCGATCCATCTATCAACTCATTGATTCATTCATCTATGGATTCATTGATTTCATTGACTGATTCAGTGACTCACTGATTCATTGACTGATTCACCGATTCATTCATTCACCGATTAATTAATTAATTAATTAATTAATTCATGTATTATAATTGGTATCGTCAAGAGCAAAACATATCTTCTTAAAATGATTTATTAATGAAACAACACATCTTCTTAGAGTAATTCAAAGGCATTAACTACTGTTTTAAAGGTATGAATTTTTAGTTTAAAGTGTAAACGTTATTTAAACGTTACAATAGAATGTATGTACTTATTTTCTCTTCTATTTAGTAAGTAATTGTAATTTATTCTATTCTTGCATTTCTTTACACTCCAGATTTCATAGTCTGCATTACACTTATTTCCTTCATTGTTACCGGTGTCTATTTGTTCGTCTATATATGTTATGAAGATAAGCGTAATAAAGTATGCAATCAATTGTAGGTCTATATTAAGCAAATACATATTTTAAATTACACATGGTAAATTTCCTTCAATTGTTACTCCGTTTCTGTACTCAGAAATGCTAGTATTCTGTCTAGCCTGCAAAACATCAAGGGCAATCGGTTGAAATTCGAACATTCGGTCGGATGCTTTCTGACCGGTCGAATGAAAACAGGTTGTAAGCCCTATTCTGCAGTTCTCTATTATAAACAAAAAACAGTTGAGCCAAAATTCGTGGGGTGAGTGAATATTAGCACGTACTCTTCCCTTATCGTTCTCAATGCCTGCTCTAATTGGTAAAATAAAACTCTAATTATAAAGATCTTATTCGCCTACATGTTAATAACATATAATGAGTAGCCCTTCAATTATCGAATTGTCATCAAACCGCCAAATTTGTCACTAATTCATGTATAGATGTATATTTTTAACTGATTATTTTACGACGCCTTATTATCTGCGGTGGTTATCTAGCGTTTCAGTGAAATGAAGGTGACAATACCAGCAAAATTAGTCTAGGATCCAGTGCCGAAATAGTCGCCCAGCATTTCGTTGGCTTACTTCCTAAACTTCTTGGTCCAATTTTTACCTAATGTCGAAATCTGTGTATATTTTCAAAATGCGTCTGCTGATAACACCTCGTGAGTGTGCAAGTGTTTCTATATTTTGTAAATAACAGTTGTTATCAGGAGTATAAAAATAATAACATTATTTTGCTCTCTTGTACAATTTCCTCAAATGCAATTACGGGATTTTAATAAAGCCGACGATTTGCTATTAATGGATTGAAGGAAAACCCCGGAAAAACCTCAACCAGGATTTGAACCCGTGCCCGCTCGTTTCACGGTCAAACATACTAATCACAGCGGTGGAGACATTATGTAAATTAAGAAATTCTTCTCTCTGGGCATCAATTAATGCTCATTGAATAAGAAAATTCGGTTCTAGTTTTACAACAGTTTCCAGAATCAGGTATATGAGAGGAATAAGTCAAGTTGCAAGAGGTCAAGAACCAAAATCTCAGAAAGGAAAAGCGTGATGGGAAATTCCATTAAGATATCGCACGAGTTCGGAATTCGAAGCTTACATTCTTTAATAGAAGTTATTGATTCAATAAAAGTGAGCTAACTCACTCATATGAGCGATTTCTTCTCTTTCTGTCTGCTTTTCTTCCCTTCCCAACTTCCTCCTCTCTTTCCTCTTTATTTTCTCTTTCAGTCATTTTCTTCTTCTTCTTCTACTTCATCTTCTTTCATTTTCTTCTTTTCCACTGTGTTCTTACATATACTGGGTGAATCTAAATTCAAAACAACAAACTTCTAAGAGTTGAAGACATTTAAACAATTAGAAATAGGAAACCGATGATCAGAAACTAATTGTTCACAAGGTACAGATGATAATTATTTTATTTAAAAATGTGTTTTATCATCTTATCTGAACTTTACTTATAACACAATTATAATTTACTATTCTAACGAACCATAATTAGTTAAGAAAAAAAATTTAATTCTCTAGATAAGTACATACAAAAAGCAAAAAATTATCACATGGATTTATTGCACAATCATCTCACAAGAACAAATTACAGTGGATTTTGTTCAAAGTATGATCTTTCTTATTCAATGGAGGCTCTCCACCTCATAATCATTCACTGTCTGACCATCGGAAACATATCAGGAATGTCTCTCAACACAAAATCTTCGATTGAAGCAATCATAAAATTCGGTCTTCATATGACCCCACATAAAAAAATTCTAACGGCCTTAAATCGGGTGACCTAGCTGACCAGGATACTGCATCATCACGGACGAACTATTACAAATAGCGTTGTCAAAGTATTCCAAGCCACTGCACTTTTCGGGTAGGGATATTTTGTAAACAGAGTGCTGTATGATGTGGATTGACTTGAGGTACAGTGCGAACGCATACGTCCTGCAAGAAGTAATTTTATTAGAGAATTCTTCCCTGGACACTTTCGGGCCCTGTTACTAAGAAATAAAGTGTTTTCGGCACGTGGTTTACTACCTCAAAATACTTAAAATGACGTCTCCTATCAGCCAACACAGTTTGTCGGTTGAATTTGGATCAATCACGTAGAATTTTAGGCTTCTATAAACTACTTGTTGCGGTTACTAGTAGTTCTCGGCATATTTATTTATTTATCTTAGATCTTCCTGCGTGTCTTTAAAATATAATTTGTTTGTAAATATGTAATCACTCTCCTAACAAGGTCCTGGAATCTCTACGCACACTTACAGGGAAGATATTAAAAATTTTAACATGAAAGCAGAGATGCGTCCCTGGAGATGCTTGGAGCCCGCGATGTGTCCGTAATGAATTCAAACTGCTCGAGCAGCACCGATCTGGAGACAGAGCGTGCATAACGCGGGAAATAGGTCGTAAGTCGGCAGCACGTGATTCGAATCCCTGCACATTTCCACATAACGTAATAAAAACTGCTGAAGGGCGTTTTAAGACCGTCCGATGTGACGTCCCACTTCTTCCTAATTGAAAGCTGAAGCTTACCATAAAATAAATACAAGTTCCAAGTTATAACTTTGAGCGAATATAATAAAATACACATTTTAAATGCGTGTAATAAAATATTCAATTTCTATTAAATGTGCGCGCCTTGTGTAACCTCATGAAGTTAGCACAGCTAGTCTGGGGTCCCTGCGCATTTTTATTGTGTAGAGTTTAGTTTGATTGTGTAGTGCTCAATACTGAATGAGGATCTGATCAACAGAGGAAAAGATGCAGCAGCAGTAGTAGAAGAAGAAGAAATAATAGTAGTAGTAGTACTAGTACTAGCAGGTAGAAGTAGTAGTAGTAGCAGGTAGTAGTAGTAGTAGTAGTAGTAGTAGTAGTAGTAGTAGTAGTAGTAGTAGTAGTAGTAGTAGTAGCAGCGTTAGCAGTAGAAAAAAGAAAATATGGTAATATTTAGTCATTTGAGAAGTGCTGCATCACGATCAAGATAAAGTATTAAAGGATGTGAAGAAGCAAGAGAAGGGGTAGAAAAACAGGCGAGAAGGAAAGAAAAAAGCAAAGAGGAAAGTGGATAAGGAGCAGGGGAATAGAGAAGAAAGAATTAGACAAAGAATAGAGAAGAAGAGAAAGATGTAGAAGAGGAGGAGGTGAAAGGGAGAAGGATGAAGAGGTAGAGAAGAAACAAAGAGAAGAAAGTAGAGAGAGTGCAGAGGTGAAGAATATAAGTAGAGAGTTTGCAGAGGTGAAAGAGATGAAGGAAGTAGAGAGTGTGCAGAGGTGAAGGAGATGAAGGAAGTAGTGAATGTGCAGAGTGAAGGAGATGAAGGAAGGAGAGAGTGTGCAGAGGTGAAGGAGATGAAGGAAGGAGAGTGTGTGCAGAGGTAAAGGAGATGAAGGAAGTAGAGAGTGTGCAGAGGTAAAGGAGATGAAGGAAGGAGAGTGTGTGCAGAGGTAAAGGAGATGAAGGAAGGAGAGAGTGTGCAGAGGTAAAGGAGATGAAGGAAGTAGAGAGTGTGCAGAGGTAAAGGAGATGAAGGAAGGAGAGTGTGTGCAGAGGTAAAGGAGATGAAGGAAGTAGAGAGTGTGCAGAGGTAAAGGAGATGAAGGAAGGAGAGTGTGTGCAGAGGTAAAGGAGATGAAGGAAGGAGAGAGTGTGCAGAGGTCAAGGAGATGAAGGAAGTAGAGAGTGTACAGAGGTAAAGGAGATGAAGGAAGGAGAGTATGTGCAGAGGTGAAGGAGATAAAGGAAGTAGAGAGTGTGCAGAGGTAAAGGAGATGAAGGAGGAGAGTGTGTGCAGAGGTGAAGGAGATGAAGGAAGTAGAGAGTGTGCAGAGGTGGAGATGAAGGAAGTAGAGAGTGTGCAGAGGTGAAGGAGATGAAGGAAGTAGAGAGTGTGCAGAAGTAAAGGACATGAAGGAAGGAGAGTGTGTGCAGAGGTGAAGGAGATGAAGTAGAGAGTGTCCAGAGGTCAAGGAGATGAAGGAAGGAGAGTGTGTGCAGAGGTGAAGGAGATGAAGGAAGGAGAGAGTGTGCAGAGGTGAAGGAGATGAAGGAAGTAGAGAGTGTGCAGAGGTGAAGGAGATGAAGGAAGTAGAGAGTGTGCAGAGGTGAAGGACATGAAGGAAAGAGTGAGTGTGCAGAGGTGAAGGAGATGAAGGAAGTAGAGAGTGTGCAGAGGTGAAGGAGATGAAGGAAGTAGAGAGTGTGCAGAGGTGAAGGAGATGAAGGAAGTAGAGAGTGTGCAGAGGTGAAGGAGATGAAGGAAGGAGTGAGTGTGCAGAGGTGAAGGACATGAAGGAAAGAGTGAGTGTGCAGAGGTGAAGGAGATGAAGGAAGTAGAGAGTGTGCAGAGGTGAAGGACATGAAGGAAAGAGTGAGTGTGCAGAGGTGAAGGAGATGAAGGAAGTAGAGAGTGTGCAGAGGTGAAGGAGATGAAGGAAGTAGAGAGTGTGCAGAGGTGAAGGAGATGAAGGAAGGAGAGAGTGTGCAGAGGTGAAGGAGATGAAGGAAGTAGAGAGTGTGCAGAGGTGAAGGAGATGAAGGAAGTAGAGAGTGTGCAGAGGTGAAGGAGATGAAGGAAGTAGAGAGTGTGCAGAGGTGAAGGAGATGAAGGAAGGAGAGAGTGTGCAGAGGTGAAGGAGATGAAGGAAGGAGAGAGTGTGCAGAGGTGAAGGAGATGAAGGAAGGAGTGAGTGTGCACAGGTGAAGGAGATGAAGGAAGTAGAGAGTGTGCAAAGGTGAAGGAGATGAAGGAAGTAGAGAGTGTGCAGAGGTGAAGGAGATGAAGGAAGGAGAGAGTGTGCAGAGGTGAAGGAGATGAAGGAAGTAGAGAGTGTGCAGAGGTGAAGGAGATGAAGGAAGTAGAGAGTGTGCAGAGGTGAAGGAGATGAAGGAAAGAGTGAGTGTGCAGAGGTGAAGGAGATGAAGGAAAGAGTGAGTGTGCAGAGGTGAAGGAGATGAAGGAAGTAGAGAGTGTGCAGAGATGAAGGAGATGAAGGAAGGAGAGAGTGTGCAGAGGTGAAGGAGATGAAGGAAGGAGAGAGTGTGCAGAGGTGAAGGAGATGAAGGAAGGAGTGAGTGTGCAGAGGTGAAGGAGATGAAGGAAGTAGAGAGTATGCAAAGGTGAAGGAGATGAAGGAAGTAGAGAGTGTGCAGAGGTGAAGGAGATGAAGGAAGGAGAGAGTGTGCAGAGGTGAAGGAGATGAAGGAAGGAGAGAGTGTGCAGAGGTGAAGGAGATGAAGGAAGGAGTGAGTGTGCAGAGGTGAAGGAGATGAAGGAAGTAGAGAGTGTGCAAAGGTGAAGGAGATGAAGCAAGTAGAGAGTGTGCAGAGGTGAAGGAAGGAGAGAGTGTGCAGAGGTGAAGGAGATGAAGGAAGTAGAGAGTGTGCAGAGGTGAAGGAGATGAAGGAAGGAGTGAGTGTGCAGAGGTGAAGGAGATGAAGGAAGTATAGAGTGTGCAGAGGTGAAGGAGATGAAGGAAGGAGAGAGTGTGCAGAGGTGATGGAGATGAAGGAAGGAGAGAGTGTGCTGAGGTGAAGGAGATTAAGGAAGTAGAGAGTATTTAGAGGTCAAGGAGATGAAGGAAGTAGAGAGTGTGCAGAGGTGAAGTAGATGAAGGAAGGAGGGATTGTGCAGAGATGAAGGAAGGAGAGATTGTGCAGAGGTGAAGGAAATGAAGGAAGTACAGAGTGTGCAGAGGTGAAGGAGATGAACGAAGAAGAGAGTGTGCAGAGGTGAAGGAGATGAAGGAAGTAGATAGTGTGCAGAGGTGAAGGAGATGAAGGAAGGAGAGTGTGTGCAGAGGTGAAGGAGATGAAGAAAGTAGAGAGTGTGCAGAGGTGAAGGAGATGAAGGAAGCAGAGAGTGTGCAGAGATGAAGGAAGTAGAGAGTGTGCAGAGGTGAAGGAGATGAAGGGAGTGGAGAGTGTGCAGAGGTCAAGGAGATGAAGTAGAGAGTGTGCAGAAGTGAAGGAGATGAAGAAAGAGAGTGTGCAGAGGTGAAGGAGTTGAAGAAAGCAAAGGAGGAGGACGTGATGTAGAGTAGGTGCAGAGAAGGAGGAGGTGGACAAAAGGGAAATGAGATGAGAGTAGAAGAGGAAGAGATGGAGGAGAAGCAGAAAAGAAGGAATGGAAGAACAGAGGAGGTACAGGTGGTGAAGAAGCAGAGGAGGTAGAGAAAGACAAAGGAGCAGGAAGGGAGAAGAAAGAAAAGCGAAGGAGTTGGAAAAGGGGAAAAGGAGAAGGTGCAAGAGGAAAAGCACAGGACAAGAATGTAGAAAAGAGCAAAGAATCAGGTGGAGAAGAAGTAGAAGAGAAGGATGTGAAGAAATATAGGTACAGAAGGAGGTGCAAAAGAACAGGCGGAGAAACTAGAAAATAAATGCGGCAGAGAAAGTGGAAAATAAGAATATGGGAAAGGGAGAATGAAAGGAATTAAAAGAGAGAATCAGATAGAAAACATATGAGCTGCAAAAGAAGAGGGAATGGATAAAGAAAACTGAAAGGAGAACAAAGATTACAGAGTGGATATTGGTATTAATATTCGTTCTTTAATTGGAAGGAATGAAAATTAGGAGAATCAGTTGGAGGAAGGAGAGAAGAAAGAAAAGCAGAATGGAGAAAGCAAAGGGAGATTGAACTTTTTAATTGGAACAGGCATAATTCTGTATGCGAGGTGAAGGAGGTGGATGAGGAGGAGGCTGGACTGCAGGATTTTAAATTTACATCGCAATTATGCAATAAAATGTAACGAAATTGAGGGAAGGAACAGAGAGGTTTTGCAGAGGGTAGCTGATGCGTTCTTTTCAAAGAATCGGGGTTTGGTTCAGACAAAATCCTGTGAAATGTTTATGGACAATGTGCCGTTGGTGAAGATTTTTCATATCTTCCTCGCTGAACAACTTTTGCAATATATTGAAATAAGCAATTTATTTATATTGTTAGAATGAGGAATATGTAGCACTATAGTAACACATTAAACATTTAGTACAATCAGTGAAATATCAAATGGTGTATGAATAGGTATAGCAATTCAAGAAATGAACCATACACTCAGAGGCAGATGTGTCACAAGTTCCGTGCGCAGTTCCAATACCACTCGCTCGGTACAAAATGTGATTTCCTAAATCGATATCTCATAAATGCAAGTCGTCACGTCACAATTACCGCTCCATTTAACGAGTTCTGCCACTGCTTCCTAAGGCAACGGTCAACTAATATTCTGGACTGTTCATCAAGTCTATTGTGATATTATTAGAACATTCTACAAAATACTAGCATCCAAATAGCACTAGATTTTCAAAGTAGATTCTATTCTATTCTCTCTATAAAATAAAAATTAGGAGGGACATTGAGGAGGAGAGATGGGAGTAAGAGAAGTAGGAGATTAAGTAGGAAGAGAATGAGGAGAGCCAGGAGGAACTGGAGGAAGAGAGACAGGAGAAAGAGAAGGAGAAGAGACAACAGTAAAAGGAGAATTAGAGATAAGAGAAAGTGGATTAGAAGAGACAGGAGGAAGAGGAAGAGGAAGAGGAGAGACAGGAGGAAAAGAAGAATTAGAGATAAGAGAAAGTGGAGAAGAGACAGGAGGAAAAGGAGGAAGAGGAGGAGAGACAGGAGGAAAAGGAGAATTAGAGATAAGAGAAACTGGAGAAGAGACAGGAGGATGAGGAGGAGAGACAGGGGGAAAAGAAGAATTAGAGATAAGAGAAACTGGAGAAGAGACAGGGGGAAAAGAAGAATTAGAGATAAGAGAAACTGGAGAAGAGACAGGAGGATGAGAATTAGAGATAAGAGAAACTGGAGAAGATCCAGGAGGAAGAGGAGGAGAGACAGGAGGAAGAGGAGGAGAGACAGGAGGAAAAGGAGAATTAGAGATAAGAGAAACTGGAGGAGAGACAGGAAGATGAGGAGGAGAGCCAGGGGGAAAGAAGAATTAGAGATAAGAGAAACTGGAGAAGAGACAGGAGGAAAAGGAGAATTAGAGATAAGAGAAACTGGAGAAGAGACAGGAGGAAGAGGAGGAGGAGAGACAGGAGGAAAAGGAGAATTAGAGATAAGAGAAACTGGAGAAGAGACAGGAGGAAGAGGAGGAGAGACAGGAGGAAAAGGAGAATTAGAGATAAGAGAAACTGGAGGAGAGACAGGAGGAAAAGGAGAATTAGAGATAAGAGAAACTGGAGAAGAAGAGCAGAAGGAAGAGGAGGAGGAGAGACAGGAGGAAAAGGAAGAGAGAAATTTGACAAGACCAAGGAACGTCGTGAAACTGGAGAATAAGACGAAGAAAATATTATGTAGCCTAAATACAAAAGTGAAGAGACAAATGAGAAAGTAGAAGAAAGGACAAGAAATTGAGAGAGGAAAGGACATGAATAAGAGGAACTGGACAAAAATAAGTGAATGGAAAAATTTTATGTCTATAGAAGAAAACACTACATTTGTTCAAATATTGCTTGAGTAAACATTTACACACAAGGTATGCGTAGCATGATTCTTTATTAAAAAAAATAAGTACAAAATGTTAAACAAATTATGCTCAGTGAGATTTAATTTCCGTGTTAATAATTAACGTCATATGAAGCAACTATGAGATGTTTAACATAGACGACTTGCGATTTAAAAAAATGTTCAAAACGGTCTCCCTCTTTTTCAGAGCAGAAGGCTGTACGCTGCACAATGTTGTCTTGAATATGTTGGCATCGATTGCTACAAGAAACCTTTGCATAAGATTGTGGACAGTCGTGAGAGGTACTGCGTATCCTATAACTACATCCATATACGGAATCTGGATAAGGCCCTCTTCTTCAGAAGGCAACAATGACAATCTGCGCGCACGTGCTTTATTACTATAAATGTTTATCATTTTGGTAACACTGGATCTTAAATTACGTCGAATGAAGACTCATTTCTCACTGTAAGTAAAGCCTCTACAGTCTTCAGAAAGAAACAGAAATCTCTTCTGTGTCATCGATTCCCTCGACACCACCCCCACCCCGAGATGACGTCATCTACGGATTGTCGAAATAGTATACAGTAGAAAGAAGTGGGGGAAGGAGAGGAGCAAGAGGAGGAGGAGGAGATCCCCGGACAATTCTCTCATTAGTCTGAGCCTGCCATCTCACATTGCCGCTCATCCATTACAGGAAACAATGAGAACACAAATGCCAACTTTGCAATAGGAACTTTTTTTTCTTCATTCACTTCTGTGTGTATATATTAAGATGTTTGATATTCCGCCAGTCTCATAAAATATTTCTACTATCAACGAGCGACAATTCACTTTTTGAGGATGACATCATTTGAAGAAAAAAAAAAGGATAAAATAACACTGCATAAAACACGTGAAGTTGTTTTTTTTTTTTTTTTTTAGTTGAAAACGTAGTTCCAAAATTTATATTACGTCTATCAATATTCATCTGCCTCAACAAACTACATTTAGCCAATTTCTTTTGCTAGTCGCATTTATTTCCAAAATATACAGAGCGTTTCAGAATTCAACCCAAGACATTTAAGGGATTGTAGAGGGGTCCTAGGTAAATATTTTGAGTTAGGGAACTAGCGGTCTGAGGGTTAAAACTTTCACGTAATGACGTGAAATATTTTTGAGACTCTACGTCACTGACTGGACCTGCACATGGCATAGGGAGACATTTAGAAATGTGTCGGATACGATATTGCTATGTCTCTGTGGCACAATCGGTAGGGTGACCAGATTCACATCGATAGAAAAGAGGACACAAAGCTTCAAAAAGGAGAACATTATTCGGAGAAAGAGGACAGAAACTATGTAGCTAGATTTAGGACTAGGCTTATATTATACTATAAATAATGTCAATATCTATTTTCTTACAAAATACTGTATTTAAGGTACAGGTTTATGCTTATATCATACTTAAAAGTATGTTAATATTATAAAATAATAATGGTAAAACTTACAGTTAGCTACATATGAAAGTCAAGGGAACTATAATTATTAAAGAGGACAGAAAATATCTATTTAGATTTAGGCTTAGGCCTATATTATACCGTACTAAAAATTATGCCCATATCTATTTTATTATAGCATACTTATGATAAAACTTAATAATATAAAATGGTTTTACAGTTAACTACATGAAAGCCAAGGGAATTATAATTATTATCAAAATACATTAAAAGAGCGCACAAATTTAAATTTCATATTACTTTGTAAGCAAAGAGAGTTATGATCGTTGGCAAAGGGTATATTCCGTCGATGCTACTGCCACCTACAGGCAAATTACTTGAAAAAGGGATCAAATCAGATAATTTCAAAATATCAGGCATACAAGTTATGAAAAGGAGGCCGTTTCTTGATTATTTTTTAAATCCGCCCGGGCCACGGACAAAGGCTTAAAAAGGAGGACATGTCCGGAAAAAAGAGGACGTCTGGTCACCGTAACAACCGGTAAATACTGTAGATGGTTTCTGTCAGAGAATGAGGACTAAAGTTCAAACTACAGCAGGTACTTTTTTAACTTAAGGGGACACTCAACTTAAAAATTGGAGAAAAAGTGTCATAGAAATGAAAAATTAAATTTCTACACTAATTTACGTGACAGAACTAAATCAATACGCAGAATTCTTCCCCTATTCATTGAGAAGTCACAGTCAAATGCACAAAGCCAAAAAATAAAAAATGATAATTAAAAGTGATATTTCAATTAATGATTGATTAAAAATTGAAATATTTTTTTTTTATTTTGAAAAGTATTGGATCTAATGAGCTGAGATTTTGCATGTTACTTTCCATGTGTATATTAAACTCTTTCTCCAAATTTGAAAAAGATTGCTCAAATAGGAAAAAAGTTCCAAAATATAGTTGAGTGTCCCCTTAAGGTATGTAACTTTAAACTAGTGTTGTAACATTCAACTCCAGTTAATTTGTAATGTACGTAGTAATGACAATAATGTTATTGTTTAGAAGAGTGAAGAAGGGGTTTACTCTTAGTTTGAGGCATACATATCCATTACTCTGGACAAGTCACAGTAGCCTATGTTTATCAATTAACTTGTAGTGTACATAAATTTTGCATACCAGTATTCTTTTTAATAGAGAATGTCTTAAAATGGATAAATGAGAAAAGAAAGACATTTCCCTTTTCGTCTTCCTTAGAGGAGGAAATAAGCTGTATTCAGAAATTACTGTATAGTACAGTACGTACGTATACTGTAACAAAGTAAACAAATTATTCTTTCACTACTCACTGTTAGTTGGAACACATGTTACATCTAAGTTGTTCAAAGTAACGGCCTACACTTTAAGTACAGTATTTTTCTGCAACAAATAAAATACTTTTTCTGAAGTTCATTAATTATATTCACTTGACTGTTAGTAACTAGGCTTACGTACAACGAATTTCATAGAACTTAAGCATTAAAATGGGACAAAAATGCATGAAAATAATGAAACTGAACACAAAAAGGCCATGTAGGCTACGCGCCACATTTGCAACCGAACGCCAGCGCGTTTGTAACAAATACCTAACTGAGCTCCATAAGAGTCCAATACATCAGTTAAACACAAGTGAACTGTGTTGGCCTACAATGCAGTATACTCTTGCCGAAAGCACAGTAAATAAATTAATACGTATTTCGGTGGTTCAGAAAAGAAAGACTTCAGATCTCATCAATAAAATAAGAGATATTGGGATTAAGAAAAACTACCACGACAAGACTCCAACACAGTACCTTTTGACCTGAGGTCTGAAGCGTTATCCGTTACACCAGAACCTCTCGTCGATAATTCAATTCTAAAATAATATAACGAAAACGAATAAGGGGGAAACAAGCAATGCAGTGGCGTGGTGTCTCATTATTTGCCGATAATTTTACAGATTTTGTGAAGGCTAAATTTTGAAAACGCGATTGTTTAGGCCTAGTACTTAACAGTTGGGCTTCATGCAATCCCTAATTGCTTGTCTACAACCCCTATAAAATCAGATAAATTTCATCGGTTGAATTCTGAAACACCCTGTATGTAGTATGATGAAGGATGGGTGGAGCGGAGGAAATTCTCTCCGGCACCGGGACTCGAATCCGGATTTTCAGCTCTACGTAATGACGCTTTAGCAGATGTGGGCATCAGTAGTACATGTCGAACGGAGTCGAACGCAAGGACGTGATCTCCCTCCCTCCACACCCCTAGCTGGGGTACCTGTCCGACCGGTTGAAGCACTGGCGGTCAGCGGTGGATTTCACTAAAAAAAATGTCGCCCACTAAGGAAGCTCCTGAAGTAAAAAAAGACCAAAAATATTATTTCCACAAAGAATGGAAAAATGAATTCTTTTGTTGCGAAGAAGGGAAAGCGTTAGGTGCTTATTATGCTACAAAATTTTATTAGCACGTTAAGCGACATTATGAAAAGACTCGTTTTAATGGAACAAATTTTTTTATTTTATTTTTTTATAATAATAGTAGTCCACACCTGTGGAGTAACGGTTAGCGCGTCTGGCCGCGAAACCCCAAGTTCAAGTGCACAAATATGGCTGGTTTAGATGTATATAAGTTTAAACAACTTTGCAAAGTAAAATATTCACATCTTCGGAGTTTTGTTATGAAAATTGCTTCTATGTTTGGCTCAACCTTTATTTGTGAACAGTTTTTTTTTCTCAGTTGCCCATTGTAAAATGCAAATCAAGATCACGCATTTCAGACGAAAATTTATTCTATCAGCTCACAATTGCAATGTCTGACATAACTCCCAATTTTGAAACACTTGCTGATTTACGTGACGAAGAAGAATAAACGAATCTTTCTTTTAAGGGCATGAGTCAATTGACGTAAATTGACAGAAACAACAAAGAACTGTAGTAAGAAGTTTAAAAAATAGCCTAATTGTTGTTTTTCTGTTTCTTAGTAATCTGCTTGATATTTTGTTAAGAATCTATTTTTCCTTAGTTTCTTAATTTTATTTTGAAAGGATGCAAATTAGTGACTGATGCCCTTTCAAAACAAATAGGTTCAGATTATGGCATTACTTTTTAACTGTTGTGGAATTGTACGTTTTATATCATTGTATAAGGTTTTTACAGTAATTGTTTATATTAGAAATACAGTTATGTTTCAGCATTTTGTAAAATAGTTTGTATTTGTTTTGGAAAATTTGTTTTCTTTCATTGTCATTATTCATAAAAATAACATTTGTAGAAAACTGTGTATCTTTTTGTCCTGCGTAATTACTTAACGTTCCGTGTTTCAATACTTCACGCGATCCACCGCTGAGTATTACGTTAACAGGTGATGCGTGTTGCAGCAATCAGAGTAGTACGGCGCATCTCTTTAAATGCCCACGTCTGCGTTTAGCCACTAAGCCACACCGGATTCCAATTTCGATGCTGGATTGAATCCTCTCAGTTTAAGTTCCACTTCTTAGTTTCCCTTAAAGTAGGGTTTAGAGTCCATCAAGAGGTACAGGGACTAGCCACTCAAGGAAATATTCGGCGAATTGATATTATTGCCATTAAGAATAACTCTGCATACATTCTCGATCCCACCATCAGATTTGAGACACATGAAGATCAACCGCATGAGGTGGAGAATGAAAAGGAATTTATCTATGAACAAACAATCCCGTTCTACAAAGATAAATATACCCTGTCCCACATTGATGTAATAGGTCTGATGGTGGAAGCACGAGGTACCATGCCCTCCTCCTTTGCCAACAAATATAAAAACCTAGGGCTAACACAGAGCATTGTCAAGGAAATAGCCATTAGTGCCATCAAAGGTTCGGTTCAGATATTGAGAAATCGCTTGTATGGAAGTGATAATGGAAATTTCAAGTTATCTTAACCGATGGCTATTGATTGGTTTAGATATAAATGCCAATAAATCCGTAGCTATTATTTTTCTCGCGGTATATGGCATTCAAATCATTCTAACATATCTGATGATACTACTATCCCTTTCTTAACTGCAAATGAGCACAAACGCTGCTTAGGTTTTTGACGTTTTGTATATTTGATTCCCTGGTCGTTTCAAATGTAAATCATTTTACCTTCTAGTTGTGTTTCCAAATTATATGTAATATGCTTTGTCAAATCTGGCAACCTTTTCATAAGGGAAGTTAAATTTAATAATAATAATAATAATAATAATAATAATAATAATAATAATAATAATAATATTATTATTATTATTATTATTATTATTATTATTATTATTATTATTATATACCATCTTTAAATTCAATCTAAAATAGAAGGTATGCTCATGCTATAGTGTCGTAGAGAATAAAAAGTTGACAGATCTTGTAAACTACACAAATTTCAAGCATGAAATTTATCGCGAATACAGTGTCTATCTCCTTTTGAATATAAATCGCTTTTCAGTTCTTTGTCATTCTAAAATCTGCATTTACAAGAGGCAGATACAGTATTGTTTGTCCTACTTTGTTGCTAGTAAACGCGAGAAGATTGTGTGCATGCTAAGAGTAACGTACCGGTATACTCTTGATTAAGTAAGCAAATCTAAAGTTGAGTTGGCTCCAGTGTAAGGCATTGTTGCCAATTAAGAGTCAATCAGGTCTCTCCGCAGAGCAGTAATACTAATTACATCTCTATAAGATTAGCCGCGTTGTCTTAGCAACACTCATCCTAGCGGAAGATCGCTAAATTACACAGTAAACCAGCAAAAGCAAGAGATAAGAAGAAACCGAGTAACTAGCAGCAGATCAATCAACAAGGCATGCTGTGCTTTGTGCTTGTTGCAGACAGTACGCAAATTGATGCGCTCAAGTTGTAACATTCCTACTCTAATTGTCTTGATTATATTTACATTAAAATAAATAAATTATTTTCAGACTTTTTTTTATTAACTTGTTATAAATCTTCACTACGGATTGGAGAAGAGAACGAAGCAAAAATGGATGGCCTGATGACGACACGTAGGTCTACACCAGCGATGGGGACTATCAGCAAAGTAGGGAGGGAACGTTCCTACTCACCCCACATTCGTTTGACTGGCAGGCGAGGGATAAGGGAGTTGGTTTGCAAAGTCAAGTGCAGTGGTGGATTCGACACACCTTGCGCATCAGTAATTTCTCCGCTCTTATTTCTTGTTTCAAAATCTTTATAGTCTTTTGTTTATATGAAGTACATGTGTCATACAATAATTATTACAGCCACCTACTGTCATTAGGCAAATTATATATTCTTCAATAATTGTATAACCATTCCTTTATCATGTGCAAGAAAAATTCTTGAACTTCCTTGTGATCGACATAATGAATTGTTTCTTTTTTAAAAATAATAAACAAAAAAGCAAAGCTCCATTGTCATTTAACTGTACAATATATTAAACAATATAATAATCAACATAAATTGTTTCTCTTTAAAACCAATAAAGTAACTAAGCTCCATTTTGTCATTTAACTTGAAAACATATTAAACACAATATAATAATCAACATAATCAATTATTTCTTTTTAAAAACACTAAAGAAAGTAACTAAGCCCCATTGCCATTTGAT
Organism: Periplaneta americana; assembly: GCF_040183065.1. Taxonomy (NCBI): domain Eukaryota; kingdom Metazoa; phylum Arthropoda; class Insecta; order Blattodea; family Blattidae; genus Periplaneta; species Periplaneta americana. The sequence continues at coordinate 102,015,946 of NC_091128.1, forward strand.
TTGAAAACATATTAAACAAAATATATGAGATATGAATGAAACGAAATAGGCTACTACTGCAGGCCTATACTGCTAGTTTTTATTTATTTATTTATTTATTTATTTATTTATTTATTTATTTATTTTTGTTATTGATGGCCCTCGGAGTTTCTTGTTATTAACTAAAAAGTAGACTATTTGGCTCTAAAGTACAACTCAACCGTAATGCTGAAATTAATGCATGTCTGTGATCCTAGACCTGGAGATACTTTTGGTCATATTCATTTTGAAAAGAAAAACTGCTCACAACAGTAAGTTGAGCCAATACGCATTGCAATGTGCGGAGATTAAGGAATTGCTCCTCTGGTAGGTATTTAAAGAGATCTAATACATTTTTCTAAACACTTTAGTGGCGTTCTCTTTTGCATCTCTATAGTGGGTCTGCTGCTTGGATAACACCAAATACAAATGGATTATTGAACAGACACATCTCCTTGTCCATTGCGATTACTTCTGGAGATCTTCCTTGGAAAGAGAACGTATCAAGCAGGCCTAATATGAAATCAAAGTTTTAAATAAGTAAGTTCAGTTCTAGACAGGTACTTAATAAAATAATAGGTAACTAAATCCTGAAAATACCATAAACATGTCTTGATTTGTATCTTTTCACAAATATTACGAAAATAGCTTTTAAAATTGTAAATAAATACTTGTAAGATCACCAAAGTCCGCTTTATGCTTCCGATAAAAGTGGCGTTTAATATTGAAGCGTTTTATATGGGCAATTTTAAATCCACATATTAAGCAGCAGACATTTTTCTTTTTGTAAGTAATAAAAAATTCTTTCTGCCACTCTTTCTGAAACTGACGTCCCGAGATCGAAGCCACACCACCACTGAATGTAAATTGACGCACGGAATAATCACTGAATTTTGGTTGTACGATAATGTAACTATTATAATGGCATATTTTGTGTACTTTTCTATAAACCCTTTAAAGTGAACTTTGTTCAGCGTTTTGAATGGAATATTGAAACTTATCATCATTGGGCACAAATGCTGGCTAAAGTCATATTTCATATTTGAGGCCGAATTTAAACTTGAACCTTTATTTTCTTCTAACATACGAGCAAAATTTTTCATGTGTTTCTGTGTATTACAGTGATGTTCTATCGATTGTTTTGTCTTTTTTAATGCACACATATATAACCAACACTTAATTGTTTCACGAATATCACTACTAAAAATGTGGACACCATATTCTTTTATTAAAGAATACAACCTATGTTTTTTTAACATTTGTCTTCGGCATTATAATCATTTTACTGAACACAAATGAATAATATGTTTAAGTATCTCAATATTCTCTGTTCACGTACGGAAGAGGACTGACTGAGAACGCAGATTGGCAGTAACTGTTGCGTAATATTCTTTTGCAGCCCAGTGTACCTTCACAGTCTAGTATATACAGTCACGAAGCTTGAGTTGTGAGGGTGCTAGGAACAATAGACTGTGCCGGTACTATTACGCATTGTCTGTAATGAGGCGATATTAGCGATTCTAGTGGTTAGCAACTATCTATGGATGCATATTTACTACGTATTGAGCTTCGTGACTGTATATACTAGACTATGGTACTTTGTGACATGGTATTTGAAAGCAGTAACCTGCATTACTGCTTCAATCACAGCCGTTCCTTGCGGATTAATAAAATTTGTTTTACGATGAAAGAGTAATGGAACGGAGAAAAATTCTCTCCGGCGCCGGGATTTGAACCCGGGTTTTCAGCTCTACGTGCTGACGCTTTATCCACTAAGCCACACCGGATTCTACCCCGGCGTCGGAAGAATCGTCTCAGTTTTAAGTTCCATCTCTTGGGTTCCCTCTAGTGGCCGCCCTCTGCACTACGTCATAGATATCTATGAACCTAGGACCGAAGTCCACACATGTGCTGAGGTGCACTCGTAATGAGTGACTAGTTGGCCGGGATCCGACGGAATAAGCGCCGTCTTAAATCACGAAGTGATTTACGCATATCATATGCATTATTATAAAGTACGAGTGCACCTCAGCACATGTGTGGACTTCGGTCCTAGGTTCATAGGTATCTATGACGTAGTGCAGAGGGCGGCCACTAGAGGGAACCCAAGAGTTGGAACTTAAAACTGAGACGATTCTTCCGACGCCGGGGTAGAATCCGGTGTGGCTTAGTGGATAAAGCGTCAGCACGTAGAGCTGAAAACCTGGGTTCAAATCCCGGCGCCGGAGAGAATTTTTCTCCGTTCCATTACTCTTTCATCGTATGATGACGCAGAATATCTGCATGGAAATATCATATGTACTTCGGTACATTATAATAATATATAAAATTTGTTTTGTTGACATCAGGATTAAAAGTAGTGAACAGAATTTATGGCCCACAGCTTTCCTTAATAGAAAGTCAATAATGATTGAATCCCATTCCAGTGATGAGAAGTTGTCTGCAGCGCTATCACTGGGAAGCCGTGAAATACTGGAATGATTTGAGTAATTAAGAATCCGGGAAAAGAAATACAGGGCTGCATTTAAGTATCTCTTGAGAAATGTCTTCCACATACAAGATCTTTGTTTTAACGCGACACTAATTAAATAGTTGCGAGTTTCAACTGGTTCTTCTCAACGAGTCTTCTCTGTCCAACACTAAATTCAATCAAAACAATATATTTCACTGCTGGGATGAAAGAGTGATATCCGCTTCCGATGGCAAACTATCCGGCTGCATTTTTCGAATGTTTTAATTAAAAAATGAACGCCGGTGGCGGAACAATAAAACTGATACGATGAAATGCTGGATATGACGAGTTTGGAAAACTTTCATTGCTGGTGGAGTGACGTCTGAAGAGCACCGTTACCAAGCAACATCAATTTTTTTAACCAATAAATTGTTTCTGTGTGTTTTCTTCGCTGTTCACTTTATCGTTTCTTCGCTAACTTATTCCTTGTCTTAGACTTCATTCTCGATGTCTTTTTTTTCGGTAGTAATTATGTTCTACTTCAAGGCTATTAAAACTTACGAAATGCAATTATCTTCTCCTTCAATAGAACATTAATTTCGTAGTAAGTAATTAAGCCAATGGACTGGGGGATATGTACAGAAACAATACGTTTCTAGATCCTTTGATTCTTTACGTCACATTGCTAATTGGAAAGCAAAGACGAGAGAACTACTTTAGGGTTTTGTTAGCTTCTAAAGAAGGAGGGCTCAACGCAGCGGTTCCTTTCCTTTGAAAGTAGATAGCAGAGAGTATATGAATATAAAAACTCAAAGGGATTGAAAAATTAATATTGTTAATACGGTTTGAGAGAGAAATGAAGCCAGTTTTAAAGGAAGTTTGAAACATAATTAGTGATTTAATATAATAATAATAATAATAATAATAATAATAATAATAATAATAATAATAATAATAGCTATAGGCCTAATGGAGTATTTGTTAAGGCGCGTACTGCAAACAATGAGTTACTGTAATTTATGTTTTTCTTTCTTTCTTTCCTTCTTCTTTTCTTTCTTTCTTTTTGTGTTTATTTAGTTGCAGCTTGGTATAGATTGGTCCTTAAGATGGCGAGTGACCCCTTCAAGGTGGCACCGTATACGTCAAATATCGTAATAAGATAGTGATTATAAAGGAAGAATTTTTAACTGTGATATCTGTAATGTAATGTAATGTAACTAATGTAAGACACGGGGAAAAGATTTTTGAAGCAGTTAAGTCATTTTTCGACAAATAAAAAATTGACCTGAACAAACTTTTATTACTGTGTACTGACGGTTGTCCCTCAATAGTAGGTTGTCATACAGGCTGGCACCGGGACTCGAACCTGGGTTACCAGCTCTACGTGCTGACTCTTTATCCACTAAGCCACACCGGATTCCAATTCCGATGGCGGATTGAATCCTCTCAGTTTAAGTTCCACCTCTTAGTTTCCCTTTAGTGGCCAACCATCATGCACTGTGTCACAGATGTGTAACAGTGGCACAATGTCCAACACACTAGTGTGCAGAGGTGCACTCATTACGAGTGACTAAGTGGCCGAGTTCCGACGGAATGAGCGCCGTCTTAAATCACTAAGTGATTATTTAGGTATATCATATTATTGTGATATACCGAAGTATTATATATTTCCATGCAGAAATTCTGCATTACCATGTGATGAAGGATGGGTGGAGCGGAGAAAACTATTCATCAACTTTCAACTCTTAAAATAAACATTAAAAATTACGGGACAAGAAAAAAAATTGAAGCATTAGCCATCAAGCATAATAAAATTATATCTTCTCTTTAATAGTAACAGTATAACTACAGATCTTATTTTTTTTAATTATTAAAATGAGATCTGTAGTTATAGTGTTACTATTATTTGTATATAAGGATTTAATATTACTAACAATAATAATTGCGTACCATTTATTATTTTTATGTTAGTATATATATGGTCCTATTTTAAATAATCAATTATTGATAAATAGATTTAACATACATATATATATATATATATATATATATATATATATATATATATATATATATATATATATATATATATATACTCGAATCCGGGTTATCAGCTCTGCGTGCTGACTCTTTATCCACTAAGCCGCACCGGATTCCAGCTCCAATGTCGGATTGAATCCTCTCAGTTTAATTTCCACCTCTTAGTTTCCCTTTAGTGGCAGGGTGCATGAAGGTTGGCAGGCGCAAGATGTTTGGGACAATCTATCGCAGGAGGTCATTCGGCAGCTGTATGATCGTTTTCATGGGAGAATACAAATCTGTGTTGCCGCCAGAGGGGGTACATGGTATATTGATGTGACTGTTGGGACACCTCATACTCTAACATGTGTTTTTCATTTGCTCTGGCTTTGTTATCATATAATGCTACAATGGTATACTGTCATGTCATTCTTCATTAAATTGAACCGGTCCTTGAAGGTATTGCAATTTTTTTCTCCGGCAGTGTATATACCCACATACCATCCTTTTGTGTTAATATATTCATTTGTCAAGTATTTCCTGATTACTTAATATTCTTCTGTTTATCTGAATTGCTATCTATCCTCTTCTATTTTCTCTCACACACAGACTGTCTCCTTTCCAATTCTCACCTTCCTATTAAATATTGTATATTCTTTTCCTTAATTATTTGCATTTTTTATTCTCAAATCTACCTACCCTTAATTATTTATTCTTTCCCAGCTATTTTCTCCTAAATTATTTGTCTAGATTTCCATTTTCTGTATTTTACGTCACTTATTATTTCCCTACTCTTCTCTCCTTTACTTACGTTCTTATCTCTTTCTCTTCCCTCCAACTTCTAAATGTCTTCTTTTATTGCCTCTTTCCGTATACTTATAGCCAATCTAGAAGAAATACTTCTACACTTATAGCACCCCTAATACTACTCCCAACCCACAACACTGATTCACATGAAATATCCAATTCACTTAATTGCACTTCTAATTTCTCTCGTCCACAAATGTGGAGTAACGGTCAGCGCGTCTGGCCGCGAAATCAGGTGGCCCGGGCTCGAATCCCGCTCGGGGCAAGTTACCTGGTTGAGGTTTTTTCCGGGGCTTTCCCTCAACCCAATACGAGCAAATGCTGGGTAACTTTCGGTGCTGGACCCCGGACTCATTTCACCGCCATTATCACTTTCATATCACTGAGACGCGAAATAACCTAGATGTTGATACAGCGTCATAAAATAACCCAATAAAATAAAAAATAAAAGTAATTTCTCTCTTTTCCACTTTTTTTGTAATTTATTATTTATTCTTTTTATATTTTTGTTGCATTCGTTAGAAGAGAAACCGTTGTAATGAAGAGAGATCTCTCTCTATAATAATAATAATAATAATAATAATAATAATAATAATAATAATAATAATAATAATAATAATAATAATAATGTATGTATTTACTTACACTGCAAGTGGGCAAGCACCCGGTGGCAGTGGTAGCACCCGGTGGCAGTGGTATAATAATAATAATAATAATAATAATAATAATAATAATAATAATAATAATAATAATAATAACTGGAAATTTGCGCATAATTTAAAAACTTGTAGTAAAACTTGTTTGTAATTTTTGTGCTGTAAATAAGTTGTACGTGTCGACCTCACAATAACGGAAGCCAGCGTACACGATGACAGGCCTGAGCACAACACTCATTAATGCCTGTCCTGTCAGATTGATGAAATACGGCACATCCATAACAATGGAGGAGTGGGCCGGCATCCTCGATGACAGTGAAGACTCTCAATGTCAACCATTTATGTTATTCCAGCCGTATCGCAGTCAGCTGAATTCAATGACTAAAGGAGGCCGAAATTGCACTGCGGGTAGAGCTTCTGAGATTTTCCTTGTACAGAGAAGCTGCATTTCGAACCATGGTACACAGACTACGCAACATACCAATGAGCCAGCAATACAAACTACAAAGAATAAATACACACTGTACCGTCAAATACGTAGCACAAGAAAATGGATACAACTCCAACATAATAGACAACATAATACAAAAACGAAACATAATTACAAGGAACTTAGAAACACAACACAAACACAACATACGAAAATAAAAACACTCACACGATCGCATCTTCATTCAGGAAATTAAACTACAACATCGCATACAGAATACAAACCACACAAACAAACAATTAATACAACTTAACAAGTGTATACAAACTCGCATGCAATAGCTGCAACAACTTCCACATCGGACAGACAGGTGATTATTTCAAACACGTTACAAAGAACACATCACATCCATAAGCAAATCACGCAACACATCCACATACGCAGAACACATCACAAACGCCAACTACAGCTACAGCAACATAGACACAGACATAGAAATTATACATAGCTAATTTAATTACCGCATTCATTAAAAATTTCGTTTCGCGAAAAAAAAAAAAAAAAAAAAAAAAAAAAAACTACACTCAAGCACATATAGATAAATTCTTTTTTTTTTTTTATTTCCTAAATTCTTTTTTTTTTTTATTTCCTTCTTTCTTTCTTTCCTTTATTTCTTTCTCTGCTTAGCTTTCCTTTAGTCCAACTTAAACACCACTGCAGGTAGGAAAGAGAGATAACTGTCGTCGATTTGCGAAAGGGGGCATGTCCAAAATAACAAATTGCTGGAAAATCGCAAAAACTATAACTAAGTTAACAAATTAAAATGTTCATATATTTTTTTCTAATTAGATTATTATGGATACATACATTCAGGATCCATGAAAATTTTAATTTTTTAAGTCTATTACTGTATGATTTTTTTTTTTTTGCGATTTCCCAACACTTTGTTTTTTGGACGTGTCCCCTTTTGCAAATCGACGACAGATAAGGAATGTTACTGTACGAAAATAACTTTAAGATCTCTCCAATTAAAACAAAATATAGAATAAGCACATTCGTACACTGAGGGAGGCAGAAGTCCTCGTTATGGCATCTAAAACGTTTTCAATACAAATACAGCGAGATCAATATCAGCCAACCCAAATCGGATTAGGATGTACTAGAGCAGATCTACAAATTTATCATCACAGTGCTCAGGTGCAGTGCTTGAAGCAGCTGGCTGCGTCCCTAGATACAGCAGAAGGCCCTACACACGACCTGAAGAGAAAGCTTTCCATGCAAGAGACCGAATTCAAATCCTGTTGAGTATGCAGATTATACACGATAAAAACTACAGTACCAAACTTACAGGGACTTCATTTTATTTTTACTTCAATTTTTATTGTACCTGAGTTTTTGAATGTACTTCACTCCCTCCCCTTCTACTAGTAAACTTCCAATTGTCCTCCACACAAAACCAAGAACGCGTATGCTGTCAAAGTCGCTTCAAGGTCATACTAAACAGTACTGAGTTAGTGAGTATAGTACGTTCAAGAAATATGGTACTGTCGTCAATTTGCTACTTGCCATCCCAGTTTCCCCCACCCGCTTTTGCTCGCTCCTCTGTAAAGGCTAGTGGCTGGGCTGTCTTAGCTCTTTTCTGAAAACATTAATTTCTGTTATGAATTGGACGTATATGTAATATTATACAACTGTCTAAAACAACTTAAATAAAAGGGCCTCGTTAAGCAATTAACTGTCACGTGATTTTCCCCTTTCTACGACTCTGCGACGTAACTACTTGGACGGACTGTAGATAGCGTGTCTGAGTAATTTTATCTTTTCGGATCGGGAAGAAGTGAAGATTGAATTTACAGTACGTCAGGCACTCTTTTATAGAGTAGGTACAGAATTATTTCAACACGAGTTACTAGTACGAAGGACGAAACTGGTAATTGGAATTAGATACAATAGTCTACAGTGCGATAATATGCACAAAAGAACTGAAGCCTGTATCGAAATGAACAGTCACCACTTTCAAAAATGTGTTTAAATATCCATATTATGATAATTTTTCAATTTAACTTAATTCTCTAAATTGTGCGCTAATATGCTGTAGACAGTATAATATTCACTGCATAATGAAGACGTCAGAATGGATAGCTCAGCTCGTGAGTAAAAACACTTATTATTAATACAGTACTGTATTTTTATTAAACAAAAACCTAATGAAAATTAACAAACTCAAAATCGCGATATTTCCTAGTTTACGTAAATGAACTACTTTTCTCCCCTCCTATAGGTACCTAGTAAAGTGATTTGTTTGTATTTTACGCCAGTATCATCGAACTCCAGTCGTGAAAGAGGGTAGCAAATGTTGTTTCCGGTTCTCAACCGTTAATCCAAAGGTATAGCCAGGTTAATATTAGAAATGTTAGTAAAAGTAAAACGATGTCCCTGTATAAACTGGTGTTGCAGAACTGTTAATTGGAAAAGATTCTAATTATGGTTTACTATAACCTGTCCTTCTCCAGCAATTCAGAGAAAGAAATAAAGAGACGAATCAGCATGGCATGGAAGAAGTTCTGGTCTCTAAACTTCATACTTACAGACAAATTCCAGAAGCTAAGCTTAAAGGTTGAGACCCTGGAAAAATGTATATTACCAGTCCTACTGTATGGATGCCAAACCTGGTCCCTAACATCAAAACAGAGGCGTATGCTTCAAACCTGCCAACGCAGTATGGAAAGAAAAATCCTGCAACTTTCTCTGAGGAACAAAGTAAGGAACGAGGAGCTACGCAGCCGTACCGGCATGAAAGACGTCCTAAACACCGCCGAAAGCCTGAAGTGGAAATGGGAAGGGCACGTGGTAAGGATGGACCACAGACGATGGACGCATAGACTCACATTGTTGGATCCCAAGATCGGCAGAAGAAGAGTGGGATGCCAGACAACTAGAAGGGCCGATTTCTTCAAGAAGAAGGCAGGAGCACATTGGACGAGCAGTACAAGAGACAGACAGCTATGGAGAAATCTAGAAGCCACCGTCCTCAGTATGTAGTGTGGTGCGAATCTTACAAGTGCATGTAGTGTTTACATTGTGTACATAGAAACGAAGTAGTGCAGCCAAGTTCGCTGATATCACTCCTTAGGACCAGCTCACCTAACGAGTGAAGTCTACTGAGCCAAGCCCTGTCAATCAGGAGCTCCTTGCCCTTACGGGATGTAGCAGGCTAAATTTATTTATTTATTATTATTTATAATTTTCTAAAAAAAAAAAAAAAAAAAGAAGAAAAAAAAGAAAGATTCTTAAAGTGTTATAATTTTGTAGCACTTTAATATATCACAAACAAATGTTTTTACTTTTATTGATGTTTAACAATTTATATACGAGGTGGAAGTGTAATAACCTTTCAGATTGAAAGGGCCGATAGGATGGACTTAAATGAAAAGGAAAATTGTATTACGTATTGTGATTAAATGCACGGTTAATTAGAAAATGAAGTTTAAAGTTTCAGCAGTCCGACAACATCGCCACTAACACACTCTTCTCGTGATACAGACGTAAGAGGTCGTTAACGAACTCGGTGTGTCTGTTAGGTGAGCTTTTCTCCGGCCCGACGTTGCAACCTGCTCGCATCATGCAATGGTTTGAAATTAGAAGTTTTTAGTATTAAATTTACACGAAAACCGTTCACAATATTGAAATACGCCAGAGAGATAAATTATTCTTTATTAGATTTCCTGTCAATATGGACAAAAATCACAATCCTACTCGCAATAGTTACCGAATAAGAGGTTGTTAAACATTTTTTAAAAATATGAGACAGTATTTTGTTACATACAACATGACATATTCGCTCTGAAAATCTGCAAGGCTCTTTCACTTCCACAATAAATAAGTACCAGTTATTACCAATGACCTCAAAATATTTTTAATATTCGAAGTAATTTAAATAAACCGCAGGCGTAATATAAATAGAACTGATATTATGATATTACATTGCTAGTCTTAGCCTAGTAATCTGAAAATGTGTTTTCAGTCTTAAAGGACAATTTTTAGAAAATGTGAAGGGTAGGATATTTGCTGTACGTTATTGCAAATATTAAAATTTCATATGACGGTTGTGAATAATGTTGACAATGACCGGAGGAATAAAAAACATCACGTGTGCATAACATGGCTGCATCCTCTTTATAATCCTTTCCTTTATTTTAACCTTGTGAGCAATAGGCCCAAAGGAACATCCATTATCATAACAGAGCCAATGACACTACTAAGCAAGCACAGCTTGTCTTATAAGCGGGAATGAAAGCTTGTATGCATTAAGTCACGTGGTAACTGCCCAGTACAGCATTTTCTCTTCGCCCACATCCTCGCATGTCAGATATCCGTTATAGTGTGTTTCATATTCTCTGCGACCAAGGACGCTGCAAATGCACTCTCCGTCAACGCAAAGCCAACAGCTGGAGAGCAATACTGCCCGTTCATCGGTAGCAAGCGCGAAATGTTTTCGAGTGTATGAATCGTTCACGGAATAAAGACTGTGTGTTCAAGAGAAAATTCAATTGCTATAGTCGTGTCGCTGTTATTTCCGGCGTGACTCCTCCTCTTTGCTTACGCCTTAGGAACTGAAGGCTCTATAAAGTCTTGGTAGGTAGAATCGTTCGCCATTTTTGTTCTTTCGTTGCCGAGCTACCAGACGAGGAATCTATTTGCCACAACGTTAAGCATTATCATGTCGTAGCTCCTATGATAATAAATCAAACGCACTGTAATTGAGCAAATAATTGAGCGGCAAATAACGTCCTCATATGCTTTCTGCGAACGCCAACAAAAGAGCCAAAATGGCGGGCGGTTATATTAAGTATTTATCAAGCCTTAGGAAGTGCATAACGTCATCGGCAGCGAATGACAAGACGTTTAAATGTAGCCGACCTGCAACGTTATTGGCTGCCGGAAATTGGAGCGACGGGACTATAATCATATTTACCAACGTGTTAATCGACTTTTTCATTACGTTAGACCTTTGGCCTTTTCTCAACATCGTTCAGTAGGTCTCTCGACACTTCCATGTTGTGATTTATCGTGACCTATCTTTACGATGCGATTTCTGTCCATTTGGTTGACGTGTTGATTCCACTAACCTCTAGTTTTGCTGTTCAGCTTTAGATCGTTTGTATTCCACATTCTTGTTCAGTATCCACGTTTCTAATATGGTCTCTTCCGTAATGTCTTCGATATTTGTTTAGATCTTATGGTGTCTGGTCTAGTTTCGGTAGCTTACTTCATAATCGGTCTGGTAACACTTTTATAAATGAGGCATTTGACGTCTCTGTCAAGGTGTGCGTTGTATCACATTATTTCAAGTACCCTGATATTCTATTTAAATTTGCTAATTGACATATTACGTCTTCTTTTAAGTTTCCTTAACTTGAGATGTTAACTACAAGATATTTAAAGCTCGATACTTGTCCAATAACTTTATCTTCTATTTCAGATTTCCATCTTAAAGTTTCTTTACTTATCACTATGCATTTAGTTTTTGGTACTGGTACTGATACTTGCACATTGTACGCAAGTGTGCAGTAGGTAATCTTTGAAGGTCCTCTGCCGATTCTACCTGGATAGCACATGATTTTTATTTCACCACATTACATTCTACAGACTGAATCGTAAGTAATGTTATTAATTTAAGGAGATTATTCTTTGAGATATTTCAAACAAAGAAAGGTTAATACAATTTTGATAATTTTTGCTTCCTTTTTTAGATAAAAATTATTTTACATGAAACATTGCATAGCGTGTTTTATGAAAACCATCGATTTAATTTCCAATATGCTCAGTCAGTTTAAGAAAGCAGTGTATTATTGTACGGTAATAAATTATTTTAAAAAATAGTTTGTTCTTTAAACCTGCAGAAATTTGATCCGAACAAATGTAACATTAAAAAATTCCTTTGCAGAACAAAAAGTTAGGCCTACATTTGTTCGGATCAAATTTCTTTACATTTAAAGGACAAAACTAGAATAGTTTCAATCTTTTATTATCATAATACGCTGCTTTCTTAAATTGACCGAGCATATTAGAATTTAATCAATGGCTTTCCCAAAACAAGCTATGAAATGTTTAATATAAAACAATTGTTATCTCGAAAATGAAGCAAAAACGAACAAAATTGTATTGAACTCTTTTTTTTTTTTTTTTTTTTAATATCTCAAATATAACACCCTAAAATTAATGACATTACTTAGAGTTTACACTGTTTATTCCTTTATGGTCTCGATTCCATGAATTAAAATATTAAACAATAACGGCCATATTCATAAACATTCTTAGCGCAGGCTTCCGGTAGATGATCAGCGAACTAACGTTTTTCGTATTCATAAACCAGTGTTAGCGATATGATATGAATCTTTTACAAGTAATCAGTCGATAGCCAGGGCTAGTTTAGCACGCTCGTAGCGCGGGCTAGCGAAATGTCTATGAATAGCACCCTAAGCGACTTAAGAATCTTTCGTCAACCATGATTTTAGTTTGAAACAGTTTCAGATTTGTGGAAAATGACCAATCTCCATTCAGTTAACAGTCAATCATAAAACGTGCATAGTCTATACAGCGACCAAATAATATGTACTAAATATACTGGAGGTTCAATGCCTCACATAAGCCCACTATTGATCTCTGTCCTGTGCAAGATTAATCCAGTCTCTATCATTATATCCCACCTTCCTCAAATCCCTTTTAATATTTTTCTCCCATCTACGTCTCGGCCTCCACAAAGGCCTTTTTTTTTTCCTCCGGCCTCCCAACTAACACTAAATGTATTCTGGATTCGGCCATACGTGCTACATGCCCTGCCCATCTCAAATGTCTGGATTTAATGTTCCTAATCATGTCAGGTGAAGAATACAACGCGTGCAGTTCTGCGTTATGTAACTTTCTCCATTCTCCTGTAACTTCATCCCTCTTAGCCCCAAATATTTTCCCACGCACCTTATTCTCAAACAAACTTAATCTCTATTCCTCTCTCAAAGTGAGAGTACAAGTTTCACAACTATACAGAAAAAATTCTGGTTATAATACAAATTATCTACAGCAAAGAGGGACTTAACGTATTACTGATTTATCATTCCCCAAATTCAGAATCATGGGATTGTTCAACCAACAAAATATATCATGCATTTTCCCCAATCTGTTGGGATTAAACAAGAATTTCTTGATTAGGAAGACATTGGCCGCAGTGGCAAAACGCAATGGTGTCGACAGTTTGTTTTCTTCGCAGCAACAAGACAGATGGTGCTGTTTAATTTTCTCCTCTATGTGCCCAACAGATTTGCAGAATGCGTGCATCCTTATTAAAGTGTTCGCTCTTTTTTCCCGTACCTGTTCCTGTCACGTTAATTACCCTCTCTTTCTCTCTCTCGTGCTCTAATTAGTAATTCATTCGCTACGGGCGCCCATCCCTCTCCCCCGCCCTCGAGGGCTATCATCGCTTCGCTCCTCAGTAATTAATTTCAAGTTCTGGGATAGGTAGCAGAACCATTCACCCAGTAACCAATATCAGTGGAACACAAAGTTATAATGCTACAGAGAGGCTGGCCAGATTGTCTCTCTGTTATTATTCTTGATGCAGTATATAGAGCTCTCGACCCCAAGTGTATCCGCGGTGTTATTCAATTACGCCACTGATGAAGCTATACACTCAAGAACCCTTACAATAAATTAGGCAGATCATCATCGTCATCATAATCATCATCAGGGCCTACTACTATTATTACTGTTGTTGTCTGAAGACAGATCTGAACCTTACAAATGATACCAAGAATGGTTATTAGAGGAGAAAAATTCGCTCCGGCGCCGGGGATCGAACCCGGGTCATTGGTTCTACGTACCAAGCGCTCTAACCACTGTGATGGTGAAATGACTTCGCGCTGCGTGACTAGTTGCGCCTGGTGTGTAGAAGTTGGCGACTAGTTTCATCTGGAAAGTAGGGAAACACCGGCTTCACTTTTCAGTCCCTAAGTAGGCCTATGCTAAAAGTGGCGATCTCTATGTATACAGGGTGTTTCAAAAATACGGGGAATAATTTCAGGTATGTATTTCCCACTTGTAGACAATCAAAATAGTTCATTACAACATGTGTCCGGAAATGCTTCATTTCCGAGTTATGGCCTTCACAACATTGAAATTCACCGGAACGTTTTTCTTTCCGCAGGTCGTTGTCATTACAGAAGATGTTCAAAGTGTCCACCTCCTGCTTGAATACAGACCTCACACATCGATGTCTCATTGACCTGCGAACACGATCCCAAACTCCAGGAGTATTGCGTATGTCCTCAGAACATGCCACAATTCGATTCCGAAGGGATTCCAAATCAGGCACCGGAGACGAATAAACCAATGATTTTAAATGGCCCCACAAGTAGAAATCGACAGGGTTCAGATCAGGTGAGCGTGGAGGCCAAGCAATTGGGCCACCTCTACCTATCCATCGATCAGGAAACCTTCGATCCAAGTACCGGCGAGCCGTACGACTGAAGTGTGCAGGAGCGCCATCATGCAAGAAGTGAATGTGTTGACGATTGATCAGTGGAGTGTCTTCTAAAACATGAGGTATGGTGTTTTCCAGGAAGTTTGTGTACGCCTGCCCCGTAAGTCTGTTTACAAGTACATGCGGTCCAACTAATCGATCACCAATGATACCGGCCCACATGTTGAGGGAGAACCGCACCAGGTGATGAGATGGAACTGTTGCACGTGGGTTTTCATACGCCCATACATGCTGATTGTGGAAATTTGTTATGCCATCTCGTGTGAACTGTGCTTCATCTGTAAATAATACTAAGGCAGGAAAGTTCGGATTTACACCACACTGCTGCAAGAACCACTGACAGAACCTATCTCGTGCAGGGTAATCTGCTGGTGACAGGGCCTGTACACGTTGCAAATGATAAGGATACAATTGATACTCTTTCAACAATCTTCAGACAGTCGTATGAGGAACATTGACTTGCAACGCTACCCTTCGTGTGCTGATAGAAAGAGTCATGTTCACAGCCTCCAGAATCTCCTCCTGTACTTCTGGAGTTGTAGATCTTGGTCGTCCCCTTCCCAAACCAGGAGAGTTAAATTTTCCATACTCGCACAGACGGTAATGGAGACGTACAAATGTCTTCCGATCTGGACATTGTCGCTGTGGGTACCTCTCCTGGTACAAACGACGAGCCAGTGCAGCATTGCCGTCCGTGTTACCGTACATGAAGTGTATCTCTGCCAGCTCTTGATTTGAATACATGTCGCACAGTCTAACGCCTATACAACACTGAATGTAACCTTCGTCTCGGAATGAACTGTCAGAGTGTCCTCTTAATGTCTCCTTTGACGGCAACCACCTGCAGAAAGAAAAACGTTCCGGTGAATTTCAATGTTGTGAAGGCCATAACTCGGAAATAAAGCATTTCCGGACACATGTTGTAATGAACTATTTTGATTGTCTACATGTGGGAAATACATACCTGAAATTATGCCCCGTATTTTTAAACACCCTGTATACAGTAAAATATACTCAACAACAGAGGTGTTATGTAAGATACAAAGGAATTACAACTACGTACAAAATTTCTAAATCAATTTTTTCACTATCACATTTTTTTCTGTTTATACTTCAAGTAATGAGAAAGTAAAAGTAAAACTTAAGAAAAGTCTCGAAGCTTTGAAGAAAGTTGGAGTTAGGAACGCAGAATTCAAACGCGCACAATGGTGCAGGGGAGATGAAAGTGGCAGGGTCACTTCCGGAAGACTAATTACAGCGCTTACTTGGTAGTTAGACCCATACCGCACAGAGGACAAGAAATCCAGCCAAGAGCAAGAACTTTAAAGAATATAATAATGGTGGAGATTCAACGAGAGCTCTACAGTTGTCAAGTACGAACTTCAACGCATTGCGTGAAGGAATGACTTTTACATGGAATACAAAATAGGCCTATCGAATATTTCTTTAAGAGGAAGGAATAGCAAGCCTTGGAGAAATGTATACAAGGAAAGCTAAAAAATTGAAAACTTATAACTTAAACGTATGGCATTTCCTTAGTTTCTGTTCTAGGAATGAAACAACGGCAATGAGCTTCCTGAAACGAGTAGAAGTCTGCAGGAGATATGATACAATAAAAGACAAATATCAGATATCTAATTAAGTTAGGAATGTAATATATGGTGATCAGCTATTTTCACATGTTAATATTGACAATATTCAATATTTTTATTTATTTATTATTTTATTTATTTGTCTATAACAGAGCAATAACCATATATTGTATTCATAAGTGATGTAGTTATAAAGGTTATGTAATCAAGATGCTAAATTAAGTATTTACAGGGTGTAAAGCAGAATTCAAATATGCAAGACGAATTGAGCATGTAAACTTGACTAGTTTCAACAAAATGAGATGAAAGCGACACTGAGGGAAACTTATGGGTCATTAGAGGCAATGTACAATAATTGCAAAAACCTCTATTTTTTTTTCGGAACTCTCCCACCCACCTCCATCGCCGGCAAAATGGAATCTTCGTTGCTAAACTATTACATTTCAACGCAGAATATACTATGGTTTCTTAAGATTTAAGTTATATTTTGGACAACAATAATTTGCTTCATAGATTTCAGAAAGTCATACGACTCTGTTAAGAGACAAGTTTTATATAATATTCTTATTGAATTTGGTATTCCCAATAAATTAGTTCCATTAATTAAAATGTATCTCAGTGAAACGTACAGCAGAGTCCGTATATGTTAGTTTCGGTCTAACACTTTTCCAATTCACTAACGGCTAAAGCAAGGAGATGCACTATCACCTTTACTTTTAACTTCGCTCTAGAGTATGCCATTAGGAAAGTCCAGGAGGGTTTGGAATGGAACGGGTTACAACAGCTGCTTATTTATGCGGATGACGTGAATATGGAGAAAATCCACGAACTATTAGGAAAAACACAGGAATTTTACTTGAAGCAAATAAGAAGTATGTCTGGAAGTAAATCCCGAAAAGACAAAGTATATGATTATGTTTAGTCGTGACCAGAACTTAGCACCAAATGGAAATATACAAATGGGAAATTTATCCTTTGAACAGGTGGAAAAATTCAAATACATTAGAGCAACAGTAACAACTATAAATGACACTCGAGAGGAAATTACACGCAGAAAAAATATGCGAAATGTCTGTTATTATTCGGTTGAGAGATTTTGTCATCCAGTCTGCTCTCAAGAGCTGAAATGTAGGATTTTTAAAACAGTTATATTACCAGTTGTTCTTTATGGTTGTGAAACTTAGACTCTCACATTGAGAGAGGAACAGATGTTAAGGGTGTTCGAGAATAAGGTTCTTAGGAAAATATTTGGAGCTAAGAGGGATGAAGTTACAGGAGAATGGAGAAAGTTACACAACGCAGAACTGAACGCATTGTATTCTTTACCCGACATAATTAAAAACATTAAATCCAGACGTTTGAGATGGACAGGGCAGGTAGTACGTATGGACGAATCCAGAAATGCATATAGAGTGTAGTTGGAAGACCTGAGGAAAAAAAGATCTTTGGGGAGGCCGAGACGTAAATGGGAGGTTAATATCTAAATCGATTTGAGGGAGATGGATATGATGGTAGGACTTGGATTAATTTTGGTCAAGATAGAAATCGATGACGGGCTTATTTGAGGGCGGCAATGAACCTCCAGGATCCTTAAAGATCATTTACAGGAGCAGGTATTTATGGAGATTAATTTTATCATTTGTGTTTTTTAATATTGGTGTCGTTGGAGATTGATTTGTACTCTTGGCGGAGGTTAATGGAAATTTTGGAAAATACAATTATTTTAGAATTGGATTGTCATCTCGGTATGAATATTACTTTCCAAACAATTAACATTAAAGGTTCGTTAGATTCTGGTAAAGTGCGGTCATACAGAATGACAATATTTACACAATATTTGTTGGATTGAGACTGTATTTAACACACATTCATTAAAAACGAAAAAAACTTGCAGCCCTCAAATTAACACTTTCAAATTATTAGTGAAATGTTGAATTCTCCGTCTTTTGAGTTCACTAATGTAGTCAGAACACCTGGAATACCATGTAATTTAGCCAACTTGGATATGTAACAAATTCAAGTAAAGAAAATAAAAAGAAAATCCTCAGAATATGAAATTCGCTATTAAACGACGCAATAGTAATAATTCGCGAATGTGTTCATATTTTGCTATTAGAACTCTATTTCGCGATTTATCGTGATTGTTTTATCCGCACATTATTAATCAGAATCAATTAATTCGTAAAGATTAGTAAAAATCTATATGTCTAATATGTTGTGATTTTCGCGATCTCCATAAATACCGGCTCTAGCCATTAGTAAGTAAGTACAAGTTTGTGTAATCATTTTCAATGTCTGAAGTTACTCGTGATTTTTTAATGCAGTAACAGTTCTCAAGTTATTGTTTTTAATAATTTTCATTAAAAACCTAATAATATAGGCCCTGTTGCTATGTTGAGCTGAAAATTTGCACACACCTTATTCTTAATACATCTGAAAAACAGTTTTAAAAAATGAAATAAATCGGATCATAATTTTGTAATAATTTTCAAAACTCAGTACCAGTGTCCCTAACCTGATAGTTAGTCCAAGAGGGATTAGAACCCATGCACGAGTGCAACTTTGAAGCACGAATCTTCTCGTTACTTCTAGACTACACAAACAGTCGAAGTCCTGCTCACGGCCTTTACTTACGAGAGTACAACAGCGCTTCAGTAGAACACTTGAATTACAGCATTTTTGCAATGTGTAATGGGTATTTAATATCTTGTCTGCAACTTCAACTTTTATTGAATATCTTCATGATTTTCTAGATAAACATCTTAGTAAGAATGATTTGAGTGTAAAAGTAAGCTTAATACGCAATACACCAGTACGTTTAGTAACTATCGCAAATTTACATGCAGATGTCTTCATAAAGCAACAAAACAGGTTATAAAAGTAACTGTAATCCCGAACATAATGAAGACTTAAAACGACGGAAATAAAAAGTACATTTAGAAAAGTAATCTGTAAAAGAAACGAGGACCGTCTGTCCAAATGTCATTGAGGATCATCTTCTTTACGCTGGAGTGTCATTGAGACGCTCGAAAAAGTTGAGCAATAAAGAAATAAAGTAAGGTAATTAACTGGCATTTCAAACAGAGAGATTGTGAAAGAAATCGAGACAGTAATTATGGAGATAGAGTCAGATATACGAGTATAAGCACGTAGTAAACTGAATTAGGAGAGGAAAGGATAGTATTCAAACCGTACAGAACTGAAAAATCCTGTCAAATATTTGAAAGTCAGAAAAAATATTGCTGGCTCTGTGAGAGTTCACGTTAAGTTAGTAGCAAGTGATAAAGTTAAATCAAACAAAAATTTAGATCTTATAAGAGACAGAAAGAAAGTAGAAATTTAGGAAGGAAATTAATATGGAAAGAAGGAAAACAGAAACTAAGAGCAAAATGAATAAAAAGAAAGAGCGTATAAATGGAAGAAAGAAAAAAAAAGAGGATACAACGAAGAAAAGGACGGAAGAGGAATGGAAACAAAGAAAGAGGCACAGAAGAGAGAAAAAGAGCAAAAGGAAAAGAGAGAAAAGGAAGAAAGGAGAAAGAAAGAAAGGAGAAACAAAGAAAAAAGAGAGGAAAGGAAGAAGAAAAGAGGAAATGACGAGAAAATGAACAAATTAATGGGGAAATAAAATAAGAAATAAGAAATAAAATAAATGAAGACAAAAGAAAACAAATGAAGAATAAAACAAATGAAACAAGAAACAAAGAATAAAACAAGAAAGCAAAGGAAGAAAGAAGACAAAGGAAGAAACGAAAATACAAAGGAAGAAACGAAAAGACAAAGCAAGAAGCAAAAAGACAAAGGAAGAAACTAGAAGACAAATGAAGAAACAAGAAGATAAAGAAAGAATGATGAGGACAAATGAAGAAACGTGAAGACAAAGGAAGAAACTAGCAGACAAAGGAAGAAACGAGAAGATAAAGGAAGAAATAAGAAGATAAAGGAAGAAACGAGGAGATAAAGGAAAAAACAAGAAGACAAAGGAAGAAACAAGTAAACAAGAAAACAAAGGAGGAAACAAGAAAACAAAGGAGGAAATAAGAAAACAAAGGAGGAAACAAGAAATCAAAGGAGGAAACAAGAAAACAAAGGATGAAACAAGAAAACAAAGGAGGAAACAAGAAAACAAAGAAGGAAACAGGAAACAAAGGAGGAAACAAGAAAACAAAGGAGGAAACAAGAAAACAAAGGAAGAAACAAGAAAACAAAGGAAGAAAAACAAGGAAAGAAACAAGGAAAAACAAGAAACAAGAAAATAAAGGAAGAAAGAAGAAAACGAAGTAAAGAAGGAAACAAAGAAAGAAGCAAGAAAATAAAGAAAGAAACTAGAAAATAAAGAAATTAACCAGTAAATAAAGAACATAGAAAACAAAGCAAGAAACTTGAAAATAAAGGAAGAAAGCAAAGAAAAACATAAGGAAAAGAAAGAAACTAAAAAATAAGGGAAGAAACCAGGAAACAAAGGAAAAACAAGAAAGCAAAGGAAGAAACAAGAAACCGAAGGAAGAAAGAAGACAGAATAGAAAAATAAACAACGGAAGAAAGAAAAACGAAAGAGAAAATATTGGAAGAGCTGTAGAAAAAGGAGAATGAAGAATAGGAGAAAAGAGTATGAAGTATGAAAGGAATGAAGGAAAGAAAGAGGAGTAAAGGAAAGGAAGAAAAATAAAGAAAGAGAAAAAATTAGAGAAATAAAATACAGAAAATTAATAAATAGTCAAAAGAGTGGATTAAAGAAAGAAAGGGAAGAAGAAAAATAATAG
Organism: Periplaneta americana; assembly: GCF_040183065.1. Classification (NCBI taxonomy): domain Eukaryota; kingdom Metazoa; phylum Arthropoda; class Insecta; order Blattodea; family Blattidae; genus Periplaneta; species Periplaneta americana. Next base: position 102,037,219 of record NC_091128.1, read on the forward strand.
AAATAAAGATAGAAGAGAAGAAGAAAGGAAAGAATAAAGGAGAACTACAGATCGGCGATGTGCGTCCAACAGGTTAGACCGCGGGCTGAGTTGTACTGCTGCTCGGAGGCGTTTTGTTTCGATCTCTTAAGCGCTAGGCCAGAGATTTATGGCCCGTGCGGTGAATTTATTTGCAATAAATCAGGCGAGCGATAGAGCGGCCTGCTTGGCGCGCGTGTCTTATTGTTATGTTTGACAGGGAGCATCGCGCGTGGACTCGCTCTTTTCAAAGGGCACAGTCTTGACTACTGCTGAGTTTCCGCAGATTTTATAGAGGACAAGCCGATGTCCCCACACACCACTATGAACAGAACTAATGCGACGTTCTTTTACGTATAAGAATACAAGAACAAGAAAATAAATACCGAATTTGAAACAGAGGTTCATTACTTTCATAAATATCAATCATATTAAGCACACGAAGTCATGCTACTGAAGTCTTCCTTAAGTAGGCCTACTGGAACTATCCGGAAACTTAAGGTAAGCGTTCACTACATCGCATCGCACTCATCGGAAAATGATAATCTTCACTGTAATTGTTATGTAACCGTGATCATTACATCGTATCGCACTCATCGGACGAATCGCACGGATCGGAAAATGACAATCTTTACTGTAATTGTTATGTAACCGCGATCATTACAACGTATCGTATTCATCGGACGAATCGCACGGATCGGAAAATGACAATATTTACTGTAATTTTATGTAACCGTGATCATTACATCGTATCGCACTCATCGGACGAATCGCACGGATCGGAAAATGACAATCTTTACTGTAATTGTTATGTAACCGCGATCATTACATCGTATCGCACTCATCGGACGAATCGCACGGATAGGAAAATGGAAATCTTTACTGTAATTGTTATGTAACCGCGATCATTACATCGTATCGCACTCATCGGACGAATCGCACGGATCGGAAAATGACGATCTTTACTGTAATTGTTATGAAACCGCGTTCGCTGCATCGTATCGCACGCATCGCCTATCGGTAAATCCGTCTACGTTTCTCGGATGAGCAACTTTTCCGATGCGTGTAATCATGGCCTTCTTTAATAAATCAATTTTAATTGCTCAATTGTTACTATTATGTTGTGCCATGTTCAGTGTCGCGGTAAAATGGTAGACGGAAAACTTATTTCGCTACTAGAAAACTGCGAAGAATTACACAATTTGAGGCATTCCCATTTAAGTAATCAAGTCGTTTCTTACACATATATTATGTAACCAATATCTCTTTCGTTTCTTCTTCTTCAATTAAGACGCATGAAACAATTACAAATTATTATTCGCTAACACTCATGATTAATAGACCTAACCTCAAAACTCCTCTGTTTTCAGCAATATCAATATCATATGTCATATGTTTTAAACAGCTGATAGAGACTCCGATGAGACGATGAGGTAGAGCCGTTACAGTGAACGCACTGCACTTAAAATATCCGTTGAGTGCGATACAATGCAGTGAACGCTTACCTTAACTCGAGGCAACGGATTTGAGCCACTGCACTGCCTGGACGGCACAATGTTTTTGAGCCCCTTACCCTCAATTCAGTTTTGAATTTGAGCCACTTTACAACAGATAGAGAAGACACTTGTAGCAACACTTAAAACTGGACATAAAAAAGGATTAAGTACCAGTCCAGTCTTCATTTCGTACTCCCAGTAAAATAGTGTCGTAACTCGAAAATTATGATTCGTAAAGATATGCTATTTGTCAGTAAAATACTGCTGTAGAAATAGTTTAATAAATAGGTACCAAAACCTCCTTTGATAACTTACTATTTTATTATTAGAATTTCATACCTTCAACTAATAAAACAGCTTTGTACATAGTTTACGAATGTAACATGTGATTTTCGACAATGTGATTTGTATAGCGTTCTCCATTCTCCTGTAACCTCACCTCTCTTAGCTCCAAATATTTTCTAAGCAGCTTACTCTCAAAGCACCCTTAAGCTCTGTTGACCTCAAAGTAAGAATCCATTTTGTTTTACTACTAATAATCACTCAACAACAAATTTTTACTTTTTGTCTTGCTCCGAAATAAAAATAGGTGAATATTACTAATATGTGTGCTCTAAATCTGAATTTAAAATCCAAATTGTCCCATTACGTACTATTTTCCTGGGAAAATGAATTTAAATTTTTATGAAAAAAGTTATCTTATTTTTTAACTTTTCACCGTTACTGGTAAAATTACAACACACTAGGGATTCAAAGTGCCTCATAATACTTAAAAAAATGTGTACTGGATACAAAAATGATGTTACATAGTTTAAAACACAACAATAAAAATATTTCATGGGTATAATGAAAAAAATCTCAGAATTTGAACTTATATTTAAAAGAATTTTCTGGATGACCTCTGTTTATAACCAGACCCGGGACTGTCTTTTATAAGGAACCAACTATAGTCTGCAAGCATGCTGAATAATGATCTTCCTTCATATCGCCTTTCCATGTCAGATATTTCTTGTTGAAATCTTTTCCCATGCTCGTCGCTTACCGCTCCAAGTTTAGGAAGAAAGATATTCAAATGAGAATGTAAAAAGTGTATTTTGAGAGATATATTACACCACATTTTCTCATACCTGTATGCACTTGGCATGGTTTCCACAACAAGTTCTATATAGTTGTTAGTCCTAGAATTTCCGAGGAAATTTGAGCAAACAGCTTTGAAAGCGCGCCATGCCATTTTTTTTCTGTAACGAAAAGTTTTTTCTCGAACAAAGAGTCAGACATGACTTTTGAATTTGTGGACTGATGAAAATGCCCTCTTTTAATTTGCCTTCAATCAACATGGTATATTTTTCTTTTAAATACTGAAAACCAGACCCTTGTTTGTTATTGCGTAGAACTCACTTTGAAATTTATGAAATTTACTGGATAGAAGGGACCAATATCTGTTTATTTATTATTAGTACAAAGAACATGCCAGCAACCATAAGAAACCGAAAATAAGCCATAAACTCATAAAATACATTAGTTTTTGTTTTGGTTTATACCCCCAACCCGCGCCAGATGTTTCCTAGGGTAGCGCTTATCGAAAAGTGAAATCATAGTGTATCTTAAAAATCTTACGTGATACGAAGAAAAGAGGTGCATTATCGGATTCAGCGCACATCAAACTATAAGGGACACATTGTTTTAAGTCGGAGCAAAATTCTTGTTGTTCAGTGTAACTGGTTAATCTCCTTTAACCGCTCGAATATGGCCCATTAGAGATTACTGTTATTAACTTCCCGTTTAAGTCCTAACCAAGATCGATTCGTCGTAAAAATGCTTAAATAAGAGTTGGTGACAATTTTAATCGGTGTTTACACTAATCGACGTTAATCCACGCGGCCGCAACTCGTCAACTTTGCAGTCAACAGTATTACATTTATTTACCTGTTGTCCATGTGTATTTACGTAAAGGAAGAGAGGAGACTAGGTTAAGCGTACAACGAAGCTGTGCCGTTTGTCAACTGTGGCAAGTGACTGGAGGAGAGAGGTGCGGCGGAGTCCGAATGCTGATGTCCGCAGACCTCGGAGTTATAGCCCGCGTCCTCCCCAGATGGAAGGTGAGGAGGTTTATCTGCTAGAGACGCCAATAGATCGATACACCTCTTGCTAGTGTGGAGAGGGGGCGAAGCTGGGAAGGGACTCCTGGATTTATGATGACGACTTTGTAACAACAACGGAATACATGTAAACTATACGCCAAGCGCACTGCAGAATCCCCAGAAGCAGTCAGAGGCTTCCCAGAAGCTTCATAAACTTCTTATTTAACAGCCTTGTTCAATTACAGAGTGCACTCAAAGATGATGGAATAATATGACGATAAATAATAATGGTAGAGACCAGCAATATGGTATAGTGATAGCAAACGGGATTCGTGCTTCGAGAATGCTGTCGGGCGTGGGTTTCAATCCCACTCAGGTTGATTCTGGTTTTTTTTTTTTTTTTCTCAAGATTGTAGCCTAAATCTTGGGCGAATTCCACGAAATTCCGTGGCGAACCATCGGATTCATTTCGTCAAATATTAAGCTCCTCCATTCCAACTCGGCTTTCACCTTAGAATGGTGGAGCCTATTAAACAGAAAAAGCCAGCCCAGGGTTTTGGTACCAATTCCTTCGGCGGGAAGAGTCGGCGAGCCACGAAAATGTGGCTACGAAGTTTTCAAAATGTTCTTTCAAAAACAAATTAATTTCTCGTAAAGAAAATTACATATTTATAAATCATTGATAATACCATTCAGGCTAAGGATGTGAGTCGTGGTCACTTAGAAAAAATTATAATAATAAATTGAGAATTTTATAACGGAACACTTTAAGAAAAATACTTGGCCAAGTGCAGGACTAAGTAAATCACGAGTACAGATACTTACATAATAAGGAAATTTATACATTATAACATATATTGACTAGACCGCGGGAATAATTATGGAGAAATATATCAAGATAAAATTTCCAGAGTTGTGCTGTTCTTGCTAGACAACGCACCCTCTCACAAGTCTCTGATTGCGTTGCAGAAAAATGAAGTTGGCTTGGAATTGATTGGACATTTCCCATATTGACCAGATTTAGCCCCCTCAGACTGCCACCTATTTCCGAAATTAAAATATCGAATTCCAGTTTCTTTGGTGAGAAATCGAATGAACCTGGTGAAAGCTCAACTACAGAGTCTCTTCAGAGATGATGAAGAGTAACGGTCATAATTAAAGACGGATTTTAAAGGGAAATTTTTCATAAAAAAGGACAAAATAGGGAAAGTTATAGCAAAAAAAAAAAAGAACTTGAAAAAGGACTATATTACTCCCCAAAACACACTTCAACACACTCATGGATATACATGGCACACACAATATTACATTTATCTTTTCACAACATAAGTGTTGCATTTGATATAAGTTAGTCAAAAAAAGAACTATATTACTCCCTCAAAATTGTGCTATTTTAATTGAAAACACTTCAGAACATTCATGGATACACATAGCACACTCAAGCTTATAGCCTATTTATCGCTTCATAACATAAGGAAAGTGTTGTATTTGATAACAGTCAAGATTTCAATATGTTTCAATATGATTCTGCCTCTTTGAATGCAGAATGTCTTTATAAACAGAAAATGACCGCTCAACATTAACTGAAACCGGAGGTGAAAATTTTCTTTTTATCCTGAACTCTAAATCAGCACACTTTATTAGTTTTTCAATGTCTGGAATCAGAAGAAGAACGATATCTATTTTTGCTTGCTCAGGAAGTTACAGGCCTATCGGAAAAAATATAGGAAAATTATCTAAATGTTTGCGAATATTCTGTCAAAAAAGGGAATATGGACTAAAAAGGGGGAAAAAAGGGAAGTCAAAACCACATAATTTGGTCGGTGGAAGATAGTTTTGTACATCGTAATTACGTAATTATTTCATGTTTCTTGTTGAAATAAAAAAAAAATGAATTCCCTTTAAAATCCGGTCTCTAGTCATAATTAAGTAATGGTGGGATGGAAATTGCTGAAAACATGGATATATACAAAATGACCCATATAAAATGTTACAAGCCAATAGATCTTAAATATATTAACAAAACTATGCGAAAACATCCTCTTTTTACACCTTATTGAAGTAGACTTCGACGACTCGGGACTGAACGCGGAACCTTTCAGTCTGTAGCCAGTTGCTCTGCCAGTTGAGCTACCAAGCCGGCGGATTAATGGAACTAAAAGTTAATATTTTCTAACTTTGACGTAGGAAACGACCTTTCGGAAAATGACACCGACAACTTTTTAATGTGCCTCCTTATTCGGTGTATCAGGCACAGTATTGCCTTCGGCATTAGTCCAATTATGGATACTGTATTTACGAAACAACCCATGAATGTGAGGGACTGCAGAACTTAGTATAAAGAAGGTGCACCCAGTACACGCGTAATAATGAATTTGTTATTGGATTATTGCGTATAATAACATTATTACGCCTATATCCGATATTTTATGTGAATGCATATTCTAATGTGGACTGTTAATCGTGTTAGTATTGTATTTTACTCTGTTTCCTAAGTCTGTGTAGATATATTGAATGTTTTGAGCATTACGTAGGCTTTTGTTTCAGTACGCTAATAGACCTAAAACAATTTATTTTATAACTGCATATTAAGGCAATAAATTGCTGTGTGTCTAATTACACAAACTGTCACTACATTAAAAATGGACATGTTACATTTTCCTTAACGAGTAGACCTAATATAGAGGAACTTTTAAAATATCGTCTTACGACTGTGTTAAGGTGAAAAAATAACGCTTAATACTTAATTCTTCACACTCATTCTTGACACCTGTGGACAAAATGTTACTAATGACATTTTCAAACCTCTCACCAAAAATAATTTAATTAGCCTATGAGAAATTCAGCCTATGAGTCAGTAACGCTACTTTGCAATATTATTGTGTTGTTTGTGGGCCACCGATGTGTAGCATTAAATATTTTCTAGAGAAATCGCTAAAAATACTGTCAACGGAGAATATTATAAATGAATAATGTGAATTACGAGGAAGAGTCAGTAGGTAAGTTACAAATTGAAGTAGCGACATACACTTTTAATGAGGCGTCTGAAGTTATCACTGCTAGATAGCAGTAGACGTGTGCAAAAGCGAAACAAAGAAGCAGCAGTTGTAATATAATATCACCTTTGCACGAGTGTACTATAGGCGAATTGAACTGATGCATGCTTTGTCTCAAGCTGGTAATAATGCACCCAAGAATCATCTCCTGTGACTATCCAGGCTAGCTTAGCGTTCCATTCGTCTTGTTGCCAACCTGTTGCACATTTGCCTCGGTGACAATGTCCTCTGGCCGATCGACTAGGTGTTCGATACTTGTCTATCTATCTGAGAACTTCTGTTTAGATACTTTGACGTGACAGGCAGAGTTTCTTTTGAATATCTTTTGTTGTCAGGATTTTCGCCCAGAAAAGTCACCGTTCGACAATGATACAGTTGTGCAGACGTGCCGCCATTTTGAAACTGCTGCTTATTTGTTTCGCTGTACACATAGCTATCATCTTGACACCTGGATAAAACTGCACTCTAGCGGTGATAGCTTCAGGCGCCTCATTAAAATATGTAGATCGCTACTCCAATTTGTAACTTGCTGACCTGCCTGTTTATTAACAGCGAAATGCAGGAAAATCTGCATATTTTGGATACGTTTTTCGTGGCAATAAATATGATTTTCTTCACTTTATCATGAAGGGTATAAAAGAGGAAAAATGTTGCATTGAAAGAGAGAGATTCTGCTGATTCGAAATCTGAGAGAGTATGCAAATCTAGTCTTTCAGGTAAAGCTCCCTGTAAAGCAGTTTTCAATAATTTCAAAGGAAAAATTGTTCTGGGGCCGGGTATCGATCCCGGACCTCTGGTTGAACGTACCAGCGCTCTGCCAACTGAGCTACCCGGGAACTCCACCCGACACCGTCTCAACTTTTCCCTTTATATCCACACAACTCGCGTGGGCTGACGAAACGCCAGAGACCCACATCGAGTGCACACAACGGTGAGACGGTGTCGGGTGGAGTTCCCGGGTAGCTCAGTTGGCAGAGCGCTGGTACGTTCAACCAGAGTCTCGGGATCGATACCCGGCCACGGAACAATTTTTCCCTTGAAATTATTCTGAGAGAGTAGTTTGACATTGCGAAACAAGTTACAACGATACGACTGGCCCGGGAGCGTGACACAAGTAATCACAGTACGATTGTTGACCTTCCGTGAGGAGATGACAGGCTAAGAAGAAGAAGAATTAATTTTTTTATCCATAATCACACTTACATCGAGTGTAAAACTTATGGATGTTTCTTACTTGTATTTTATTTAAACATATGCCATTGAGATCATGAAAAAAAAGGGATTTAAGAGAATTTTAGTTGAACAGTATCGTCCCATCTTTCAGTAGTTCTGTTATACAGTATACTAGACTATAACCAATTTCGTATCGTAAAATTGATATTGCTCTCTATTTCACCAACGAACTAAATTTTTCAGCTACGATTATAACACATTGTCAGAGAAATTTCGAGACCTACCATCATCGGCTTCCTGCAGAGCTTGTACAAATGTCGATATTACTGACAGTTAACTTCAGTGGCAGGATATATGACCCCACAAACACGTAAGGTGCTACGATCAGCACACAAAATACTACCCATAAAAAACTCAATTTCTTCTAGCAAATCCTATTTCTCATAAATCCAAGTATATCACATTAATTTAATATGTTCATTTAATTTGTGGTGCTCACCCAACTTCGTGGTAAGTTTGGGAATCTATAGTGAATAGCCAAATTCGTTTCGTAAGCTATCATGACAGGAGGATCATCGAGCTGACCACACGTTATCCTAGTACTGGCATGTGAAAGTGAGGCCAACAGTCGGCTGGTCGACCTTAGCATTTCATGGCCTGTCGTGCCAAGGATTTTATTTAATAGACCACATGAGGTGGTCAGGCTATTCAGTAATTCTTTAGACCACATGAGGTGGTCAGGCTATTCAGTAATTCTTAAGTCAAAAATCAGGATAAGAAAAGGAATATCTGAAGGGAGTGAAATAGGGAGAGGAGTACGAGAAGGAAGCCCTTTATCACCTACCCTATTCAGCATCTACTTGGAAGATTTAGTGGAGAACTGTTTTCAGAACATGGGAAGGGTGATAGTAGGAGGATTTAGTGGAGAACTGTTTTCAGAACATGGGAAGGGTGATAGTAGGAGGAAGAAGAATGAAGTGTATAAGATTTACTGGAGTTGTTAGCAGAAGAGAAGAAGATATTACTGCAGCTTAATGAAAGCTGCGAGGAGGAGATAAATGCAAATAAAACGAACACCATGGTTATTGGAAGAAAAATAAAGAAGGGAAACGTGCAAATTCTAAATGAGGCAGTAGAGCAAGTGAACAGTTTCAAATACTTGGGGTGTACTATAAGCAGAGCAGTAACATGAGCTGTTGCCAGGAAGTCAAAAGAAGAACAGCAATGGCAAAGGAAGCTCTTAATAGAAAAAGGAGCATCTTCTGCGGACCTCTGGAAAACGGACTAAGGAAGAGACTAGTGAAGTGCTTTGTGTGGAGTGTAGCATTGTATGTGGCAGAAACAGGGCATTAAGACGAAGTGAAGAGAAACGAATAAAAGCATTTGAAGTGTGGATATGAAGAAGAATGGAGCGTGTGAAATGGACAGACAGAAGAAGAAATGAAGCTGTGTTGGAAAGAGTGGGTGAAGGAAGAATGATGCTGTAACTAATCAGGAAGATAAAAGGGAATTGGTTGGGTTACTGACTGAAAAGAAACTGCCTACTGAAGGATGCACTAGAAGGAATGGTGAAAGGGAGAAAATTTCATGGCAGAAGTAGATATCAGATGATAGACAACATTAAGATGTATGGATCATATGCGGAGACAAAGAGCAAGGCAGAAAATAGGAAAGATTGGAGAATGTTGGGGTTGCAGTGAAAGATCTTCCCTTGGGCAGAACACTATGAATGAATTAATGAATTCGGAGTTCTACTGAACATCTGTGTGTCTTTGAGGTAAATAAATGTTCTATCATAAATGTTTTACGGGTTAATGCAGTAATGTTATTGGTGGTAATTTGGTCGAGCACTCAGCATTGTCTACTCTATATCATAATCTAAAGTGTTTTTATTGTACTGAAATTTTCCTCGTCCAAGTGAAAATTTAATGACTTAATAGTCTAACAGTCTAGTGTCAAATTTCAAATTGCCTCATCCATTATTGAATTGTTTGAATAGTAAGACAGGATACCGAAGTGGCAGAAGCGTCTTAAGTGGAGAAGAAACTAACCATAAAATTGTACTGTAGATGAGAAATAAGATTTATATCATGCCTGATATTTTAAGATGTATTGAGAGGTGTATGTGGTTCTGAAATGACAAAGTTATAGTTACTATTGTTAAATATTAAACATAATATATGTAACCTTTCGTAGGTCATTTAATCACGCTGGACCTTCCCGAAACTATAAATATGGCAATTCAAACCATTATAAACATGTCATATGAGACAAAATCTGACTTCAGATCCTTCAACAAAAGCCAACAATTAATCAAAATCAACCTTCGACATTAAAAGCCTTGAACCAAAATTTAATTTCGATTTAATTTATCCTGAATTTACAACAAATAAATCTCCCACCGGTTGCAGCCCACTCAATCATTAGAAAATACTAAAAATAAATTAAAAACATTTTAGGAAAATTGGTATAGTAATTTATATTTATGAAATTTATGATTTATGGAAATAAAAACGTGTCAGAAATAAAAGTTTAGAAAAAATAATTAGGAATAAAATTTTAGGAAAAATGTCCTTTACGAAATAAAGTTAAAGAAAATGACTAGAAATCACACTAAGCATTTGGAAGTGAAAAATGAAGAGATTCGGTTATACGAAATAAATCTCAATCACATTTTTATTACGAATACGAATACGAAAAGCCTTAATCCCTTAAGGGCAACGGCCTCCTACAGGAGAGTGTAGGGTGAGCTGAAGGTCTACTACACTTGGGGAGCCAGTCCAAGAGAGCTTACACTATACACTTACAAACTAAACACATAAACAAATTATACTAACTTAACACGAAAAACAATACAGACTAAACACATAAATTATGCAAACTAAACATCCACACAAACATATGCAAACTGAACTCATAAATTATAATCCGAACACAACTGTTCACACTAAACACACGATAAAAGAAAAAGAAAAAAATTGCACAAACTGAACACATACATAATCTTAACTCACACACAAACTAAATACCAATTGCACACATAAATTGTACAGCCTAAACAGCCATACTATCTAAACTAAACGCACAAAAAACGATACAATTGAACACAAAAATTGTACTAACCAAATACATGAACTATACCAACTACACACGGAGTCAAACTATCCAAACTAAAACACACAAAACCATACAATTGAACACAAAAAATTTTACTAACTAAATACATGAACTATATCAACTACACACGGAGTCAAACTATCCAAACTAAAACACACAAAACCATACAATTGAACACAAAAATTATACTAACTAAATACATGAACTATACCAACTACACACGGAGTCGAACTATCCAAACTAAAACACACAAAACCATACAATTGAACACAAAAATTATACTAACTAAATACCTGAACTATACCAACTACACACGGAGTCAAACTATCCAAACTAAAACACACCAAACCATACAATTGAACACAAAAAATTTTACTAACTAAATACATGAACTATATCAACTACACACGGAGTCAAACTATCCAAACTAAAACACACAAAACCATACAACTGAACACAAAAATTATACTAACTAATACATGAACTGTACCAACTACACACGGAATCAAACTATCCAAACTAAAACACACAAAACCATACTACTGAACACAAAAATTATACTAACTAAATACATGAACTGTACCAACTACACACGGAATCAAACTGTCCAAACTAAAACACACAAAACCATACTACTGAACACAAAAATTATACTAACTAAATACATGAACTGTACCAACTACACACGGAGTCCAAACTAAAACACACAAAACCATACAACTGAACACAAAAATTATACTAACTAAATACATGAACTATACCAACTATACACGGAATCAAACTAATCAAACCGACACACACAAAAATAACTATATAAACAATACACAACTATACACAGTTTACATAGTGTTCATAATTTCTTCCAGTCTTCTCCATGCCTGCCTGTCCCTCGCTGTTCTCGTCCACTGCGCTCCAGTCTCTCTCCGGAACACGTCCGACCACCTTCTCCTTGGACGTCTTCTGCTTCTTTTCCCAATGCGTGGGTCCCACATGGTCGAGGCATACGTCCACCTGCTGCAGTCCATCCTACTCACGTGTCCGCCCCATTTCCATTTGAGACGTTGCGCCAGACTCACTGCATCCTGCATACCGCTTCTTATTCGGATGTCGGTGTTCCTTATCCTGTCTTGCAGTCTCAGCTGGAGGACTTTTCTTTCCATTTTCCTCTGGCACACACGAAGCAGGTTTTTCTGTTGCTCTGTCAGAGACCAAACTTGGCATCCATACAACATTACTGGGATTACGCAGGTTTCCAGAACTTCAAATTTAAGTTTGGTGCTGATGTTTTGGTTTTGCAGGATGAATTTCAAGCTCCAAAATGTTTTCCAAGCCAAACATATTCTTCTTCGTATCTCTTTCTCTCTCCTACAGGAGAGTGACACAATTTGTCCCAGGTATACATAGTCGTCGACGTATTCCAGCGTCATGTTGTTAATCGTTATATTAGCACAGTATTTATTTGTAATTTATTTAAATATATTATTATGATGTACCGAAGTACATATGATATTTCCGTGCAGATGTTCTGCGTCATCATATGATGAAAGATGAGTGGAACGGAGAAAAATTCTCTCCGGCACCGGGATTTGAACTCGGGTTTTCAGCTCTACATGCTGACGCTCTATCCATTAAGCCAGTTTAAGTTCCAGCTCTTGGGTTCCCTTTAGTGGCCTACCTTATGCACTGCTTCATAGACGTATGAGTGACTATATATTTTGCAATCATGTTAAAATATGTAAAATTATGTAATATGGTGTAAAATACGTAATGTTATACCAAATAGGCCTATGTAAAAAAAGTGAAATAAAATTTATAGACAACATTCCTACAGTGTAATCTCGTCAACATTTGTCTTTTATTCGTACATAAATATGTAGTATTAAAATATGTAATTACATAAAATCTGGGCTCTAGTTATCAGGTACAATAGAAATATCTTGACACCTAACTCACTGACACGATTAGGTTACTGATACTAATGAGTGCATCTTCTTTATGTTTATGTTCATAATTATTAAAGAGTTCTTTTGCGTTACAAGGCTAATACGTTTTCCGCCCAGCGTATTCAAGTAATGGCCGATCCAATCTATCACTTGAATAGCGAAATCTGTTATAAATAATGCAAAAAACACAGCTGTAGGGCCTGTACTTCTCCGTAACAGAATCTATGCTGTTATACGGGAGAGATTGGCGAAGAGAAATTAGCAGACTAACGGAGGCGCATATGAAGTGACTGAGAAGGGGTTAGAGGAGACTGTATTCAAAATAAGCGTATAAAACGAACTCCAGCGAACGTCGATCGAAAATTGACGAGTCGGCAGCTCAAACGGTTGGAACATGTCACGCGAAAGAAAAGAGAGCGCAAGTCGAAACTATTCATGAGGCAAGTCCACAGGGAATCTCCAAAAATGATTTTAAAGCTCTATGAAAAATCGTAGATGGATTGGTACTGTAAAAGGTAGCCTAAATAAAGTGACATAAAAAACTTTTTCCTTGCACTTTTAACTATGTCCTGTTTGTACCTATGCAGTGTAAGATATTACCATGGCAACTAAAACTTACCAGTAAGCAAAGTCTGCATGGTATAGTAAAAAAAAAAACAAGGTACAATAAAAATGTAAGGAAAAAGTTTTTTTTATGTGACTGTACAAAAGTAATCTGTGAATTCTAATTGTAAGGAAAAAATTGCAGCATCCAAAAAAATTACTTGAAATCTATAGTTGAGTAGCTCTTTATCAGGCTATTTCAGATCTCCGCGATTCTTCGCTTCTCATCCAATAAATTTTAGACCAACCATAATGAACAATTTGCTTACGATAATATAATGCGGGTCTACTATTGACAGAGAAGTTGAGGAATTCCTTAAACGTATGCAAAGGATTAACTTATATAGTACACTGATATAGTTAATTGTTATTTATAAGTCAATCTGCCTTTATTGTAGTTTAATAGTTTACATTTCAGTCATTAGACCAGCGCTGGGCAGCAAGAACGGATTCTACTCTCTCACGGGGAGCCATATAATTTTTCTTCATCCCCTTTCTTCCCCGCCGAACACCGCGGAGCGTTGATTCAGTTACGGATGAATATTAAGCGTCCCCGTTTAGAGTCTGGATCCGCTCTCGATGCCCAGCCCTGCATTAGACTATAGACATTGTCCTAGACTACAAATAAAACATACACATTACAATATAAAAAGATTGATTAAAATTGTACTATTTTGAATTCAAAATATTCATTTATATTATAAAATGGATGAGCAATTAGCCAACTATAGCCGATAACATAGAGTTAAGTTTAATAATATTATATCTGTTATTAGAATTTATAAAACAGTTATATTACCGGTTGTTCTGTATGGCTGTGAAACTTGGACTCTCACTTTGAGAGAGGCACAGAGATTAAGGGTATTTGAGAATAGGCCTAAGGTTCTTAGGAAAATATCTGGGGCTAAGAGGGATGAAGTTACAGGATAATGGAGGAAATTACAAAACGCAGAACTGCACGCATTGTATTTTTCACCCGACATAATTAGGAATATTAAATTCAGACGTTTGAGATGAGCAGGACATGTAGCACTTATGGGTGACTCCAGAAATGCATATAGAGTTTAGTTGGGAGACCGGAGGGAAATAGACCTTTGGAAAGGCCGAGACGTAGATGGGATGATAATATTAAAATGGATTTGAGGGAGGTGGGATATGATGATAGAGACTGGATTAATCTTGCACAGAATAGGGACCGATGGCGGGTTTATATAAGGGCGGCAATACCTTCGGGTTCCTTAAAAGTCATTTGTAAGTAAGTAAGTAATATGATATCTTTTCAGACTATCGTCAAGCCTATTAAACAATTTTAAATCAACAACATTAAAACTATTTTGAGATTTACTTAACCTATAAGTTTAATAGGATAGGTCTATACCAAATAATGATTGACTTGTGGTAGTGTAAAGTGTGGCGTATCTGAGTTTTCTTTGCTAGCCGAAGTGCCGAAACCGAACGAGCGAACTAGCGGAGAAGCCTCAGTAAAATATGAAGGCAGGCAGACTTTAATCGAACGTATTCCTTCATGTTAATTTGAAATTAGTGTATTTATTAGAACTAGGCACTCAGCTGTGAAGCCGTTAATCCCGTAATCTTTCAGTTTATTTATTTCTCCATATTTTTCACTGACTTTAAGTTTCCTATAGAAAAAATAGTTTTTGTAATAGGCTTACCTATATCGACTATTCAAGCAAGTATGTGCAGAGCATTCCGCCATTTTTACGTAATACAGCAATATTATTGTTAATCAGATTACTATATTGTTTATAATTTTCAATTCTGTTTTAAATTTAGATTCCCATAGAGAGTACACGCAAGAGCCCGGAGAGGGTTAGGCTCTCGGCAGGGTTGACTGCAGAAGTAAGACGGCGAACCCAATGCTAGAAGAACTAGAGGCCCATCAGAGAAAGTGAACGACGAAAATTTAGCGCAAGTAGGAAAGTTATTAAAGTACTTGTTGAATATAGCATTTTAAAACATCTTTTCTGTGTTAGGCACATAATAATTTGTAACGCCAATTCAATTTTTATAGGTTAGGCCTACTTGTTTTTATTTAACAACGTACAAGATTTCAAAGGGAATTTCGAACTGATATTGTAGCAGGTTTTCCTATAAGTTATGAGAACTGTGAAGTATGAGTAGAATACCTGTAAATGGCATAAAAGATTGGCAGAAATAGAAAATTTGCGAAGAACAGAACTCTGTGAAAGAGCATTTCTTGGAACTTTCTTATGCCTTGAGGCAGTAGAAGAGTTTGAAGTAAGTGAAGTTACTTTAATTAAAATTAACTTAGTCTACATTTTAATCCACAAGGGGTGACAAGAAGAATGGCGTAAATAACGACGCAATTTTATTTAGAATTGGAACAGATTGTACGGTCGAAATCTGAAAATTTATTATTATTATTATTATTATTATTGTTATTATTATTATTATTATTATCATATTTAAGCTATAACATTACTGAAATCCGTTAGTCACGCAGAAAGTATTTAAAGTGTGCTGTTTCAAAACGTTTAGGCCTATTTCTATTGGGATATGCAATTCAACTCTTTTATAATTGCAGTAATATTTTCAAAGAGTGGTATAAAAATAAAATTATTCTGGTTATTTACTGCGTTAATTTAGCAAATGCATCATTCTGGTATATTCCACAAAGTACAATATAATTATACCAATGAAATTCTATTTCCTGATAAATTTTAAATGAAATGAACATAATTAAATAGGTAACAATGGAACAAAATAATTAGCAAGAAATACAAAAAATACATTACAAAATTACAACCAACCATAAAATGAGAAAAAACGCAGAAAATAATTATCCATTTTATGATAACAGTGCTTTACAGGTTAACGTGAATGGGACTCTTCCAAAATTATTATGCCAGTACGAAAGAAATCATAAATACATTGGCCAATTTCTGTCACTAGTTCATATGTAATTGTAATGCAATATAATGTATAAAGAAATTACATTTTAGTATAACAATTATTTTATACGATGAGAATATTTGCATATATGTACCCTAATTCAAAGAGACCAATAGGATAAATTGATTTTAAAACAGTTGAAGCGGGTTTTTAATAAATTACTTGTTATAAATAGACATAGTGTATCACAAAAATTACTTGCAAAGTTGCCAAATATGCATAATATATATGTCAATAGGTTAAGAATCGTGTGTCTAATACAACAGAAACAACCAACGAAGAATAGTGCTTATGACTTAATAGTCTCGACAGCATGCGTCAACACGCTATTTTTCGTTTAGTCGTTTCAAAGACTGGAAACAAATAGCCTACAGGAGCTAATATGTATCAGATAGAATAATAAGAAGGGATTATAAGAGAGATAGAAGCAATTTTGGAATAGTAGAAGAAAGCCAAGTCCGAGAAATCCTTCCTCACAAATGGATCTTCCACATTGAAAAACTCACAACATCTACTGTTGAACGAACTCAGGTTCCTTTGATAAACCGAGATACAAATTAAACCATAATTCACAATTTTATTAAAATGATATATCAGAACGAAATGTTGCAACCGTATTTGAATTTATTGAGAGGTATAATCTCGAAATCCATAAAAATATCCCAATCGGATTTTTATCAGTACAACAGAGCATTGCAACATTATCGGACATGCTTTTGTGCCATGGGATAATCAATCAGTTCATTTCATTCGTTATATAGGCGTCAACTGAAAAATATGAAACACGTACAATTCCATTTTAAAAACAGACTTTTCAATGTATTTATTTATTTCATTAGAGATTGCTATTCGCGTTGTATGACTATAAAATAGAAGTAATATTTGCTGCTTATCAATTTTATTAGAATCCACATTTTATATCTATTAAATTAATGTAGGCCTACAAACCTTAAGAATAATATTTAGCCTGTTTCATTCTCAATAAATTAAAAAGAAATTTATCTATATCGAACGAAACACAGACAGGTAAAATCAGACTAATGACACTAAAACACGATTCAAAGTACACTTTTACTTGTATTTCACCTGGCTCAGTTTTTCCTTTACGTTTATTCATTCATTCATAATGTTCTTCCCAAGGACAGGTCTTTCACTGCAAATCCAGCATTCTCCAGTCTTTCCTATTTTCTGCCTTCCTCTCAGTCTCCGCATATGATCCATTTATCTTAATCTCCTATATTATTGATATCTTCTTTTGCCCAGAATTCTTCTCCCATTCACCATTCCTTCCAGTGCATCCTTCAGTAAACAGTTTCTTCTCAGTCAGTGACCCAGCCAATTTCTTTTTCTCTTCCTGATCAATTTCAACATTATTCTTTCTTCACCCATTCTTTCCAACACAGCTTCGTTTCTTATCCTCTCTCCATTTCACGCGCTCCATTCTTCTCCATATCCATATTTCAAGTGATTCTAGTCGCTTCTCTTCACTTCGCCGTAATGTCCATGTTTCTGCCACATACATTGCTACACTGCACACAAAGCACTTCACTAGTCTCTTCCTTAGTTCTTTTTTACAGAGATCCGCAGAAGATGCTCCTTTTTATATTAAATGCTTTCTTCGAACTAGGCTAGTCCGCACAATAGAAGTTGGCCAAAAAGATAATTCACCCAAGAATATTAATCTAGGAATATTCGCCCAGAGTGATTACATCCAACGATTTTCATTCTCACCCTCACGGAAAATTCACCCATTACGATAAAGTTTAGTTCATTTCATAGTAAATACATTTTTAGTAATTCGTTTCCGTGGTAACGTTTGTATTCCGAAATGTTTAAGTGTATATGAATAATTTTCATGGAGAGTATGCAGGTAAGGCACTTGTTTTTGTGTACTCCCTTCTACCAAACAAAAGGCAGGAATCGTACGAAGAAATACTCCGATTGGTGGATTATGGTTGAGATAATTCAAAACCATCCGTTGTCATTTGTGACTTGGAGAAAGTATAATAAGAGCAGTTCAACGTGTTTTTCGACTTGCAACACTTCGGCTTTGTTCCGTCCACTTAAAACAAAGTGCCTGGAGGAAGATACAAGAACTAGGGCCTCAAGTTGCGTACACTGATGAAAATGATCTACCATCAATCACTCGGTGAATTGTCGTCTTTAGCATTTGTTTTTGTCGAAGATGTACCAGCATGTTTTCATACTGTTGTAGAGACCATGCCCAGACGGATGACAGATTTCGTCAAATATTTCAAGGCAACCTACATTGGGATTATTGCATGCAAGAGATCGTCGGTCTGTTGCAGAATCTCGATATCCTCCTCACTTATGCAATCAGTTCGAAGGAGCTAGATCGAATGAACCACGCACGAATAACAATACAGAAGCATGACACAACCGCTTCCAGAACATTGTTTGTAAGAAACATCTCACTGTACACAAACTCATACATTATTTAAAGGAAGAGCAATCCGATGTTGACACAGTGATCCATGAGTTGGCTCTAGGACGAAGAGTAAAAGAACCACAAAACGAGAATATAAAAGCTTAAATATAAGGTTGCAAAATATTTCACAAAAGTATGATGGATTCAAAGACGAAGGACGTGTCGTTGAATATTTGCGTGCGTGTGGTTATAACATTCAAATCTGAAAAAATCCATCCAAGACTCTGTTTTTCAAATAAAATAGGCCTACAATTTTTTCAGGAGGTATGTAAATCAATCAAAACTTCGTTCCACCTAAATTATTACATTATGAACTAAAAAAAAATAATACAGGGACATCATTTTATTTTTACTTCAATTTTTATTGTACCTGAGTTTTTGAATGTACTTCACTCCCACCCCTTCTACTAATGAAGTTCAACCGTCCTCCACATAGAACCAAGGCCGCATATACAGTCATAGTAGCCTTACGGTCATAGTAAACAGTACGTTCTAAAAATATGTTCGCGTTTTCCAGTGACGAAAGAACTTTCAATATTGAATCATTTTCGCACAGGTACTGTCATCCATTTGCCTACTTCGTATCCCGGTTTCCCCCACCAGCTTTTATTCGCCAGCTAGTGTCTGGGCTGTCTTAGCTCTTTTCTGAGAACATTAATTTCTATTAGGAATTGGACGTCTACGTAATATTATACAACTGTTTAAAATAACTTAAATAAAAGGGCCTCCTTAAGTAATTAACTGTCACGTGATTTCCCCCCTCCCTTTCTACGACCCTACGACATAACCACTTGGACGGACAGTAGATAGTATGTCTGAGTAATTTTATCTTTTCGGATCGGGCAGAAGTGAAGATTGAATTTACAGTACGCAAGGTGCTCTTTTATAGAGTAGGTACAGAATTATTTCAACATGAGTTACTAGTACGAAGAACGAAACTGGTAATTGGGATTAGGTACAATAGTCTATAGTGCGATAATATGCACATTAGAACTGAAGCCTACATCGAAATGAACGGCCACCATTTTCAAAAATGTGTTTAAATATCCATATTATGATTATTTTTCAATTTAACTTCATTCTCTATATTGTATGCTAATGTGCTGTAGACAGTATAATATACACTGCATAATGAATACGTCTGAATGGATAGCTCATTTCGTGAGTAAAAACACTTATTGTTAATGCTGTACTGTATTTTGATTAAACAAAAACCCAATGAAAATTATCAAACTCAAAAGCAATATTTCCTAGTTTACGTAAATGGATGAACTACGTTTCTTCCCTCCTATACCTAGTAAAGTGATTTGTTTGTATATTACGCCAGTATCATCGAATTCCAGTCGTGAAAGGGGGTAGCAAACGGCGTTGATCCAGAGGTATAGGCAAGTTAATATTAAAAATGTTAGTAAAAATAAAATGATGTCCCTGTATATGCGAATTATCTTTGTTATAATTTTCTCTTGGGTCAATTTATTTGGGTGCATTCTTCGGTGCGTCAGTCGTCCAAGGGTCAAATTTCATTTGGGTGAATATTCTTTGTGTGAACTAGCATCAAACCGCTTCATTTGTCATTGCTATCCTCCTTTTGACTTCCTGGCAGCAGCTCATGTTATTGCTCATAGTAGCTTACATCCCAACTATTTGAAGCTGTCCACTTGTTCTATTGCCACATTTAGAATTCGCAAGTTTACCTTCTTTACTTTTCTTCCTATGACCATGATCTTGCTTTGTTTGCATTTATCTTCATCCCATACTGCTCAGCTGTCATTTAGCTCCAGTACCATAGCTCCCTATAATTTCCTCTTCTGTTAACAATGCCGTATCATCAGCAAATGCGTCCATAAAACTAAATGCTAATCTTCTCAAATCTCATTGGAGGAAGGGGCCTTTTAGATTATGTGACTACATAGACAGAGAACTTTCAATCACTAGGACAGGAAAGTGGCATCCATTTGAACAGAAAATTGGCGACCATTTAATCTGCAAAAGTTGACTAACTCAATCTCATGTCCACCGATGAGGAGCAACGGTTAGCATGGTTGACCATGAACGAGAGGGCCTGGTTCAAATACTGGTTGGGACAAGCTACCTGGTTGAGATTTTCCGGGGATTTTCCTCAATCCATTAATAGCGAATGCTGGGCAACATTCGGCACTGGACCCTGGACTCATTTCGCTGTCATCCCCACCTTCTCACTCAGACGCTAGATAAGTATAGTAGTTGATAAAGCGTCGTAAAATAAACCAAATAAAAAATCATGTGTTGTGTAGATCGAGGGGAATGGGAGATTGAAAGTGCAGTTATCCTTGCCTCAACATGTGAACATTCAGTCACGTTTACATATATAATATATACAGTGCATTTCTAGTACAAAAATAATTGCTTAACATTACATGTTTCAATTTACATTATACCGTACAAGTTTTAACAATATAAAATAATCATTTTTGTGTCTGAGAAGAAAAGAAAAAAATAAATAGTACTTACATAAAATTCATTTCTTCACAATTCAATGCTCCGAATTACAAGGTACATTACATTCGCAACGCAGCTTATCAAAACAAAACTTTTTTTCAAGAAACGCTTTGCAATATTGTTGAAAGGGGTGTTGGCATGTACCAATATTATACACAAATCTTTATGAAATTATGTTTCATGTTTTATTCTGATTTTAATATTGAAGGCCAGTTTTGACTGTACAATTAAATATTTTCCACGTACAGTGGAATCTAAGTCGACAGAACAGAATTGAAAGTTCAGTCCAATAAGGGTAGTGGGTGTGGCAGGTGAAATGAATAGAAATTCTTATTGGTTATCCATCAACGAATACAGTACTGTACTTGCATTTCCTGCCCGCCCGAAACTTGTGTATGCGCTTCTAGTACCACAGTGGGTTTCGACAGTTCCGTCTCACAAACGGCACAATTCTCAAATATAAAAAGAAGAGTTCATTACTTTAAAATCAGTAATCAATATGGATGTCCTAATCAATAAAACATTCTGTTTTTCTTTTAAAAAAAGTATCACTATAAGACATAGGACCAATTCCCATTCGAATGGCAAACCCATTTCTTAGTGCCCGTATAGAGGCGTGTCTAATTCTCTAATTTTCGACATGTTCCTCAGTAGTGTGAATTAACACTAACACAAATATGCATGTATAAATAATAATCAAATAAATGAAAAGAAATAAAATATACTTGTTTACTCACAGGATCTCAAGCACGTGTGGTGATTACAAGGAACCACGCCAAGCAGAATGATAAAGACGGCAATGTAATTTCTTACGAAACCAACTGTACTCCCACAGTGCCATCTCACCCCATGGGCCATGACGTCATTCATACTCCGTGCGTTCAAAACTTCAGTCTCGCTAATTGGTGACCCTAGGCCGCAGTCTGCACATGAACATACTACGCAGGCGAAACAAAACGTTTTGTTTGCAGCAGAACAAATCCAAAGACATTTTTCTTGCTCAGTGTATATTGAAGTTGTTTGAAATATCTCCGTAGCAAGGAATCCAAAGCTGAAGAAAATGAGTTTTCTATGTAGGCCTAAATTTATCATCAATTATCGATTAGATATTTAAATTCTTACTACCAGTTCTGTATATTTTAAAATTTATTACTATTTTAGGTACCGGTACAGCATAATTTAAGCCTTAAATAACAATTACAAAATTTAAAAATACTGTTTCATATGAAGACTAATAAAATACAATACAATTATTAAACTACTGTATGGAAACAAAACTAATTATTATTAGATACTGTAACAAAGTGAGCTTTTTTCTTAAGTACAATGAACTAATTTTTAGATGAAGAGGGATAATAAGTGATTTCTTATGCGAAAAGAAAGACGGCTATTTACATTTTAACTTGAAAAATCAGAACTACTTTGTGTTTGGTAATGACTCATTTTCTGGAAGAATCACAGCTGATGTGTGTTTTGTAACGACGTATTTTCTGCAGTGTGTACTGAAGATGTTTCAAACAGAAAAAATCATTTTGTTTCGAACAAACGAAAACTGTTTGCCGCAGTGTGGGCCTAGCCTTACTCGACATGGTACTGTTAAGCGTGTACTGCATATTGACTTAATATATCTGCAGTGCCTGGAAAAAGTGGCATAAGTCAGTTTCCATAAACCTTTTTTGATAATTTATTGACAACTTGCGGAACATCTGCTCGCTTGGGAAAAGAGACATGAGTATTTCTCCCATTACAATAATTCATACAGAAAAAAAAATCAAATCGACATAAACCAGTATAAGTTGTCAATAAATTATCAAAATAGATTTGTGGAAACCGACTTATGTCACTTTTCCCAGGCACTCAGATATTTTCTCAAAAATCGAATTTATTAGTCGCCTCTAAACACGAGGAAAGTTTGCCAGTGATAAATGCTGTATTACCTAAGAAAGAAACATATTTTGTCTTTTTAATTTTCGTTTCGTCATTTCCTTCATATTTTGAAATAATGGCAGATCGTAAACAGCGTTTGGCTTTAAATGATGTCTTATATCAAAGACTGGGGTTATATTTACGAGCTCTGAATAAATCCATCCTCTTAAAAACAATAGTACTCCGACCAACGAGAAAGATTGCTTTACGATCCTTATTATGTTTCGCTCTTTACAAGAACAGCAATATGTTAGATTTATGGCTAATAATATTAAATTTGTACGACAATGGCTATTATTGGTTTTTTATGTGAATACTAGACTTCGGCAATAAAAGTGACTAAAAATGTTATGTAGCAGAACTTCAATATCTAAAAACAGTAAAGGAATGCACATTATACATTGTTTGAAACGAGATCTTAAGACAATAACTGGAAATTTACTCCTTGCTCCTAACATTACTATATTAAATGACATGTTCTGTCATACTACATTTGACTAGTAACTAACTACAAAATCGGCATTTTAAACAAATGGGCCTACAGTGTGGCGTATAAAATGCCACACTTTTTTTATATGTAGGTAACATATTCATTCACGAAAATATTGGTGAAAAAATTGTACTGAATTAATGAATAATGTGAAAAATTGTCTCTAGTGGATAATATGTTCAGTGTGATTGTTGTTTTGTCTCATAACCTCCTAGAGACGCAATTTTCGTGTTGGTGACAACTTTCTGACACAGACCTTCGGATGACGTAGGATACAACACAATAGTTCCGAGATTCTTCTATATACTTCACTAAAATATATTGTGCAATATGTTTGTAAATTTTATAGAATTTATTTACTGAAAATATGAAGTAGGTACAGTACATAGTCATATTTGCAATGCAAAATATAAAAATTAGTTTCTTAAAGGTCTTAATTAGGCTTTGGTTTTGTTTCTTAGGTAGACATAATTTCTGTTGTTTAGGCGTAAATAATGTCATTGTTTTTATAAAGTTCGGTTTGCAGTCTATGATAAAAAGTTACATTTCTGGATATCGGTTTGCATTTTATGATAAAAAATTACAGTACATTTTCTGGATATTTTGTGTATATTACATGTAGTGGTGTACGCAGAATTTTGTCAAGGGAGGGGTCATTATTAAAATTGTTTAGAATTTACACTATCGAAATTTTATTTTTATTTATTTTAGTTGGTTATTTAACGACTCTGTATCAACTACGAGGTTATTTACCGTAGATGAGATTGGTGATAGTGAGATGGTATTTGGCGAGATGAGACCGAGAATTCGCCATAGATTACCTGGAATTCACCTTACGGTTGGGGAAAACCTCGGAAAAAACCCAACCAGGTAATCAGCCCAAGCGGGAATCGAACCCGCGCCCGAGCGCAGCTTCGCACCGGCAGACAAGCACCTTAACCGACTGAGTCACGCCGGTGGCCTCGAAATTTTAAATTTTGTGTATTATTATTATTATTATTATTATTATTATTATTATTAAAAATATGAACTGTCACATTCACAAAACGTTAAACGAGCGTTTCATAATAAAATCAGAACTCTAACGATAGGATGAATACCGATCTTAAATGTTTCACAACCTTGAAATTATGAACAAAGAACGATATGGTGCACCGAAGGCACCGCTATAAGCGGCGGAAAAAGTAACTACAGCTTCGGCGCGTCACTTCTAGAAGGGGATGCTTAGGTGAATGACGCAGAGTCAAGTACCTGTCATTGGAAGGAAAATAAAAGTTTAGAGTCTGGTTGATGTTGATAATAAATAAGCCAATAAATTATGTTGAGATATACTTCGCAGTAGCTTATAGCTTCAGTTTAAGTATTTGCAATTACAATAAGTAGGCCTACCTACGATATTGTCCATCTTCACCGATTACAACAGATAAATGATAATTTATTGTCATATAATGTTAAGAGGAATTTATTTTATGTCGGGAAATAGTAATTTTGTGTCACATGATGATAAAAAGCAATAGATGTCCTTTCGGACACACATTAAATCAAATTAAAGTGTAATGACTGTAACATTATTTTCGACAGTTGGGACATGACAGATAAGCGGCCGAGCTCGGAACTGTAATAGATTTGTAGCGTGGTGGGGGCGTATGATGACGTAGACGCAAGGTAACCAACGTTTGGGAAACTGTGTGTAATAATATTCCAGGTTTTTGCACAGAATTGTGATAATATAACATTAAAAATGCTACATTATGTCAAAAATTCCTGAATGTACTTCATATTTAACACAATATAACGGGCAATAACACTACAACTAAGATTTTAAAGACCAAAACACAACCGTTATGACAGCAACAAGTCTCCTGCGTTATGTGATATTCAGATTTTTTTTTTTTAGCCGAAGCGCTAATGTCATATCAATGCTCTCGAAAAAAACGTAAGACGTTTGGACTGTGCCGATAGTCTCTTGTCATGTTCAAAGTTTTGAGACACGTAATTTATAGAGAAACAAAATTGTGAACAGAGGAATAGAGGTATACTGCATGTAGTTGTGGTAGATGGCACCTACTATCTCGGAGCCATGTGGATGATAAATTCTCATTGATTGAATAAAAATCATTACTTAATTATGTCGTATTTAATAATCAAATTAATAAAATTCACAGTGGTATTCAAATTACTCTGCTCCTTTTACAAAATACGAGTAGAAGAGTAACTACAAAACGCTCCGCTATTTTCTGTCCTGTAAGGAAAATAGCAAAAAAAAAAAAAAAAAAAAAGAAAAAAAAAACTAACTAAAATCTTTCTATGAAATAATTGCTTTAAAGATTAAATACGGTATGGTTAAGGTAAAGAATGAATTTTAGTGTAACCAATCGTAATTAATCACCCTTATGCCATTGCTTACTTGACTGTCAAGTAAAAATATTAGGGCCTATAGGTTACGCTTTTTTTGTCTAAATTTCTCAACTCTTAATACCGTATTTACCCGCATATGAGACGAGTTCCCTCCCCTTATTTTGTGTTTGAAAAATAGGGGGTCGTCTTAAGTTCACGTATTAAAAAACAACAAAAGTTCCGTAATTTTTTTTATGTTGTAGACTACATTAAATAATGCCACAGGTTTGTCGTTTCTCCTGTAGATGCTAATTCATAGTGATGTCCAATTTCATGGCTTATGAAAGAAAAAAAAAACTGTTCCAAATGTTTGCCATACATCAGCTTCAACTCCCTAAAGCCATTTTTTGTAAATAGAGTACTTAGACTGTTAGGATCCAAAAGGAAACTAGTTTCATTTCATCAAGAGAATCTACCGGTATCTATTTTATAGAAGTTATATGTTCTAGAACCATTGTTATTAATTGATTGTCTGTGAATTCACCAACAAAAATACCTTCAAAAATTAAATTTTACAGAAGCTATTGGAAAACTAGGAGTCGTCTTAAATTCGAAATCGTCTTATATTCGGGTAAATACGGTATATCGGAACTCTAAGAGATGCGTCTTGTATCGACACAGCGTTTCGAAATATTTTAATGAATGGTTCAAATGTTTCGCAACAGTAAAATACGTCACTTCTAGTAAGACGGAAAAACACAATACGTTCCTTAAAATCTCCCATTCCTCTGCTGGATCTTGTAGAATAGTTAAATATAAACACTTATTTTTATATACTTTTTTTTTTTTACATTCAGTCTCAGTTGACGTATAGATCTACTTCAACTCACAGAATAAAATAATACCTGTTTATAGTTTCATTAATAAGTACGTTTAAGTCCCCTCCCACAATCTTGATGCCAATACACCATATGAATCTGCGCTAATAAGGCACTGCTATTTGCCTCTCCCCCCTCCCCCCAAGAATTGACATTTTGTGTAAGTTTACAGTCCATCACGGAACAGGAAACCGAATACTCACTCCCTCTTCCACACAATTTCCACCGCTTTCTGTGTATAGCGGATAATATTACCTTTCATTGCACAACCCAGATTTTTTTCCGACCCCTGAATTAGAGACAAGACGAGCTCGCATGTAGTGGGAGTGATAGCAAACAAGCAACGCCATGATGTGAAGTTTAACAAGAAAATTACATTACAGATTACTTCAACAGCATCCTACGTCACATCTCCTTCTCCATATCGTAACTTACCAACACAGGAGCAGTGATTCTGCAATCGAAGGGGGTTTCATGAACATCTTACAGGGTTATTGCGCTGTATGGATTTCTAAGTCTGTTACATTTAGCGTAATATTTGTTCGTACTGTGAGTGATTTAATTCAGCGATTTTGCGAGTTGCAAATCACCAACAGCAATGGTTACTGTTGGCGGAGGCTTTACGACCCTCCCCTCTCTGTGGAAATTATATAAAACTTCTTTCTTGTTTTGTTTTCTTTGTTTTATTTCATTACTTGTGTTGAGGTGTACCTAATGTATATACAAAATTACTCACAAATGGCTTTTAAGGAACCCGCAGGTTACCCAGCATTTGCTCGCATTGGATTAAGGGAAAACCCCGGAAAAAATCTCAACCAGGTAACTTGCCCCGACCGGAATTCGAACCCGGGCCATCTGGTGTCACTGTCAGACGCCCTAACCGTTACTCCACAGATGCGAACGAAATTGGGGTATTGTAAGATCAGCGTATCTTCTAATACGGGCTCTTTGCTCGTTTCTTATTGGTATACGGTGTCATATCGGAAATGCAGTAAACAAATGGGTATCATGGTGCGAGTCCCTAAGACATACCACAGAAGGAAGCGTTAGAATGAATGGAAATCACATTGAATATCTCCTGTGATATTATGAATAAGTAGGCCTACTCATATCTCGGATGATATTAATTGTATGGCCCATGTTTATTAGACAGTTTTCTTGTTATGGTGAATAGTATCAGCTCTCAAAGTATTGAATGCGTTTTAACATTCTGTATTTTACTTGTTTGTGTTTTGTTTAATTTGCTTTAATTTTGTTAACGTGTCCTTCTACAGCAATCTCTACTCGAATAACGGAATTAATCTTGCTCTTATTCGAATTAATAATTTAATTTGCTTCTAGGTATTATTCTTAACCGCTCTTTCTAGCAATTTCTACTGCAAACAAATGAAGCACAGAAAATGTGTCGTCTTGTAGAATGGTTACCGCACGTCAGAGGGAAAGTGAAGATCGCATTTGCGGCATTTCTTGAGTGTGAGGGACTATATAACTTCAAAACGACGAGATATAGCCTACTTGGCATTTCATTTCCAACATGTTTAATTGACTCGTACGTACTGAATACGAACGAACTCCGTCGAAGAGTATAGGAATAATCGCTGTACATAGGCGACATTTTAGTGGGATATTTTACGACGCTGTATCAACATCTTAGGTTACTTAGTGTTTGAATGGATTGAGGGTGATAATGCCGGTGAAATGAGCCCGGGGTTCAGCACCGAAAGTTACCCAACATTTGCTCATATTGGGTTGAGGGAAAACCACGGAAAAATCCTCAATTTTTTATTTTATTTTAGTAGGTTTTTTACGACGCTTTATCAACATCTTAGGTTATTTAGAGTCTGAATGAGATGAAGGTGATAAAGTCGATGAAATGAGCCCGGGGTCCAGCACTGAAAGTTACCCAACGTTTGCTCATATTGGCTTGAGAGAAAACCACGGAAAAATCCTCAATTTTTTTATTTTATTAGGTTATTTTACGACGCTTTATCAACATCCTAGGTTATTTAGCGTCTGAATGAGATGAAGGTGATAAAGTCGATGAAATGAGCCCGGGGTCCAGCACCGAAAGTTACCCAGCATTTGCTCATATTGGGTTGAGGGAAAACCCCAGAAAAATCCTCAACTAGGTAACTTGCCTCGACTGGGATTCGAACCCGGGCCACCTAATTTCCTGGCTAGACGTGCTAACCGTTACTCCACAGGTGTAGACGCGACATATTCTTAACTCATTTTAGCTATCAATGATACTGAAAAATGAGCATCTTGAAATTGAGTTTTGCAACAGCACAACATTTTTACTAATGAAAAATTAAAAATTAGCAATAAGAGTGTCTCTCTCCTTAGCGTGAAGTAGGTGATTCTGTCAATACAACTAGGTCTATGTTTAGTAACAATTGCTCTCCTACATCTCGGCGAGTAAAAGCGAGTAAATTGTGACGAGACGCAACACAACACCAACACTCTCGTCTTCACTCGACCTCTATAGTGTTAACGTAATTAAATACAGAACTGTGCAAGAAAAACAAGTTGCGAACTTTGCTGCTAATAAAGCTCAGGTTGCTGTTTGAATTATGTTCACTACACAACTTTGGTGCTCTCACAGATAATCCTCTTTGCATCATATTCCTCTGTACATTTTCCAAAGCTTACATTTATTTTCATATTTCTTATTGGTTTTACACTTTGTAGTAGTGATGTACGTCGCTGCTTTAACGCTGTATGAAATCAATCATGGGTTCTAAACCCAATTAGGGAAATATTATGTTCGTCTCTTGGCACTCTGATGTCCTGTGTTGTCTCAGATTGGGACCGCGCGACATACTGACCTCACATTAGAGGAATTTTACAGTTTATAGATTTAGAAAGATTGGAATCAGCTTGTAAAATGTAAATATAAAGATATATTGATTTGTAGATACTTTTGTTCTTAATATAAATGTTTCTCCACGGCTGTGGCGTAACGGTTAGCACGTCTGAACGTGAAACGAGCGAGCCCGGTTTCAAATCTTGGTTGGGACAAGTTACCTGGTTCAAGTTTTTCCGAGGTTTTCCATCAACTAATTGAAGCAGAATCACTGGGTAACGTCGTTGGACCTAGGATTCATTTCGCCATCATAATTACACTTCCCTTCTTTCATAACCATTTCAGTTTCTTTCCTAGGTTTCGTGCTTGCTCTGATGTAGAGCCTGCTGTGGGCCGCCGCCGAACTTGGACCTCATGGATATGTGGTCATTCGTTGTTGGTGGTAGCGCTACGCGCTGTGGGCTCTCCACTGGGCTCATGGTAACTCATGGAATCGTGGTGAGGCCTATGTGGATAGGTAAAGGGAACATGTAGGCTGTGGGGGAGTTCGGAGGCGGCACACAGGGGGCTCTGTTTCGGAAGGCCTTAGGACAAGCACAGCATTCTATCCCGGTTAGTACAATGGGCCCACTCGTGCGGCCTGCGTGCGAGGACAGTCCAAGTATGATTATTATTAAGTGTTAATGATACAGTACTTGGACTCTCACTTTGAGAGAGGAACATAGGTTAAGGGTGTTTGAGAATAAGGTGCTTAGGAAAATATTTGGGGATATGAGGGATGAAGTTACAGGAGAATGGAGAAAGTTACACAAAGCAGAACTGCACGCATTGTATTCTTCACCTGACATAATTAGGAATATTAAATCCAGACGTTTGAGATGGGCAGGGCATGTAGCACATATGGACGAATCCAGAAATGCATAGTGTGTGTTAGTTGGGAGGCCGGAGGGAAATATACCTTTAGGGAGGCCGAGACGTAGATGGGAAGATAATATTAAAATGGATTTGAGGGAGGTGGGATATGATGATAGAGAATGGATTGTTCAGAATAGGGACCAATGGCGGGCTTATGTGAGGGCGGCAATGAACCTCCGGGTTCCTTAAAAGCCAGTAAGTTAATGACACAGTAACATGATGGATATAATTTAAGAAACTTTCAAAGTTTCCATTGACACGATATAAACACTAAATGTGAGAATACCTTGTTACTCGGTATAGCTACATCAACACGATAGTCAAATTCCTGTCAATCTCTCTCCAGAATATTTATGTTTATGGATACAATCACAATGCTCCGATATCTTACTTCTTCAATGTCTTGGGGTAAAGATGGCACATAAACAGTTTCTTTCACATACTCCCAAAGAAAGAAGTCACATGGTGCCAAGTCTGGTGACCTCGGAGGCCAATGACGATAGACGAGGTCAGCGACGGTAGCACGTCTAATTCAACGATGTGATAGATGGTCAATTCGGAAATGTCTACGAAACAAGTTCCAGAACGAAAAACGATGTATGTAATGGAGTTGCCATTTTTCAGCAATGTCTCCCACGGAAACAGAAATAATACCTTTTATGAAGGTTAGAATTTGAAACTTCGAGAGATTGACTAGTCTATCAAATAACATTAATTTCAACCTTAATAAATGTGTAAACAGCTAAATTTAATAATTAAGTTGAAGATAGGCAAGAAATATTACCCGAAATATGAAACGATACAAATAACTATGTATTTTCATACACGTATTTAAGCGATAATGGGAAGAGAAAATATACTACCTTTCCTCGGATTTATAAACACTGTAAGGACACAACGTCGAGAAAAGAAGAAGTCTCTAAATAAATTTTAATGGTACCGATACAAAGGTTGAAGAAATAACATAGGTATGGCAACCGATTGTGCGAAGTTAACCTTCCGCTCCGTTTACATGTATAAGCGCTCAAAATATTTGCGGTATGCAGTTAGAATCGATCAATGGGAATATTCACAAAAACAATTAAAACATAGCTCAGTCGGTTCGCCGCAGTTTCTCATCAAAGGGAGTGTGGCATTCATCCCCTTGCTTATCCTATGCTACGATTTTTATAGTCGACAAAACAACTGCAGGGCAATTCCGGATAATCACCTATCTCTAGCAGATATTTATACTTTTGTTCTTCTTTCCAAGGTTGACTTAAACATTTAAATTGCTGTATTAAAATTTAATGAAATAGTTTAAATATACCACGTTAGTAAAAAGTATGGAATACAGCTTGTACCTTTCCTATTTTTAATTTTATGAAGAAACTCTATACACAAAAGTTAAGAGGGGACAAAAAGAGGTATATTTTGAACATATTAAAAAACCATGTTTTCCTTTTTTTATAAAGAGTGTACCAAAGAGTCTGATCTTTTTTGTGGCAGAATGTACTTATTTATCCATTTTTGGATTGTTCAAGTCTTAAAACGTACAAAATATTTTGAATCATTATTTATAAACCATTATACAGGGTGATTCACGAGGATATGCCGTCACTTACGGAGCTTATTTCCGAAGATATTGTGAGCAAAAAAGTCACAAATATTTGTCCTAATCTCAATATTTTCAAAGTTACACTAATTTTAAGTTTTTTTAACACCTTTTTCTTTAGTTTTAAGAATAAAAGAATATCACAAATAGAGAATGAACTATTCAGAAGTATCATGTCATTAATTGGCTAGTGTTCTGAAGTTAAAAATGTGTTGTAAGTTCCTTTGTACAGATTTTGTTTTTCAATTTTTAACTAAAAATGACACCATTCTTATGCACTTATCACAAAAATTGTTACAAATCATACGACTTTAGGAACTTGATTCTTTACAGTTTAATTATGCATCTTAATGTACAATTTTGAAGAATTTACAAGAGTGGTGTGATTTGTATCAATTGTGATAAATGCGTATGAAAATGAAATTTTGTAGGTAAAAATCGAATACAAATTCTGTACTAAGCAACTATGGAATTCACAACACATTTTTAACTTCAGAATATTCACTAATTAAAGAAATGAAACCCCTGAATAGTTCATTCTTTATCTGTAATATTCTTTTACCCTCAAAACTAAAAAATAATGGTATTTTACAAACAATTTCTAATTAGTGGGTAACTCTGAAAATACTGAGATTAGAACAAATGTTTATATGACTTTTTTGCTCAGAATGTCTTCGGATATCAGCTCCTCAAGGGATGGTAAATCCTTGTGAATCACTCTGTATTTCCCGCGCCGTAGCGTCGTGGTCTAGGCCATCCTGCTTAAAATTCGCGTAATAAAATGCGTGCTGGTTCGAGTCCTCATGGAAGAAGAAACATTGTTAAAATACTTTTCGCAACAGTAGCTTGTATTACGATACGAGGTTGGGAAGTTCTTTTTACAAAATCGAGAAAAGTTTGAGTTTTTCAGTTTCCGAGATTTTATAATGCACCTCACAAGCGTGTATTGTAGCTTATAACATTTTTTGCACGATAATATTTTTAAAATTTCAAAGCCTTCGCAAAATTGTACTGTACTGTAATGGAAACTAAATAACAATAACGGTTTTATTTCAGTATAGTTTTATGTTATGTAGAATGATTCCCCTAGTAACAAGTTTCTGTGTGGAAATTCTAACTTTCAAGGCCTAACAACAATAGATGTAAACAGAGAAAAAAAACACGATCGTGCAAAAAATTATTTTCGTACGCTACCGTATAATAGTTTTAACATGCTTCTTTCCCAGCGTTGAAAGATCTACTGTACTTTTGGGACTGGATGTCGAAGAAGTATTTTACAAAATTAACAAATCCCTAGTCGTTACGAAAGTATAGCTAAAAATACAATAATAATGCATAATTAGAAAGTATGTGTCATCTTCATTACATCGATTATGAATTTAAATGGTAAAATTTATATATATTAATAAGAATTTATCGATATGAATGAAGACGTCTTCATTAAACTGAAGCTATGCAGGCTGTTGAAATTCAAGCTTGAAGATGCTTGTCTCCTGTCAGCGTTCTACAATATCATCTCACAGCAGTCTCATGTAACAATGAACGCTAAGGCCTTTCGTACTCCTAGGGCTTTCAACCCTTTAGTTAATAAATTAATCTTCTACTATGTACAACATCATGCTTGGAAATAAGCAATCCACAACCTGATTTACGGTCTTGCTTCACAACTATAACATCGATTTAATTACGCAAGAAGGATTCGAAAAACAAATGTCATATGAAATAGCGTGATATACGACCTGAGACGTGTTGTATTCTAGCGGAAGCCTTCCAAATTACTACGCACTGATATTATCTTTCGCGGGAATGTATTAGTTTGCAGTTAGAAGGTGAACTGTTCAAACGTTTATCATTATTGCGTTTTCGAGGAAAATGAACATTTTGGCTGTGAGTTCTTTTCTTGAATAGGGCCTATACATTCTTATTTCTCAATGTTATAAATATTAATGACATATATTCTTAAAAAGAAATAACCTATGTGCATAGCAATGTATGTTTAATTGATTCCGTTTTTAAATTATGATATGTTTTGAGGTTATGACTTACATCAGTGTGTCACAAATACGAAAATCTTTATACCCTTGCTTTCTGTTTCGTTACTAGTACGTATTGGCATCTGTAGAACGAGGGAAAACTTCACCTTCCAATAAACTTAGAAACCAGTGAAATTAAAAGGCAATGAAAGAAGTCATACAGCAGAAGGAGAAGTTGAAGAAAAGCAAACGGAAAAGTTAAAGAAAGCAGAAGAAGTAGAAGAAAAGTAGACAAAGAAGTGGAAGAAAAGCGTGCGTGGAATTGGAAGAAAAGAAAATGTGAAAATGTAGAAAGGGGACATGGAATTGGAGGTATAGCGAACTGAAAGTGGAAGAAAACCAGATGCAGAAGTGAAAGAAAAGCTGACGCAAAAATTGAAGAAAGCGGACGCAAAAAAATGGAAGAAAAGCGGACGAAGAGTGAACACAGAAGTGACAGAAATGCCGAGTCAGAAGTGAAAGAAAACGGGTACAGAAGTGAAAGAAAAGCGGACACAGAAGTGGAAGAAAAGCGGGCATAGAAGTGAAAAAAAAAATCGGAGCAAAAGTGGAATGAAATCTGGCGCAGAAATGAAAATAAATATCATGTGGAAGTGCAAGAAAAGTGTACGAAGTGGCAAAAAAGGAGACTAGAAAGAAAAAGGAAAGCGGATGGAAAAGTAGAGGAAAAGAGGGTGACAACGAGGAAGAAAAGCGGACGCGGAAGTGGATGTGAAGAGGACGCAGAAGTGGAAATAAAGTGGACACGAAAGTGGAAATAAAGCGGACACGGAATGGAAAATAAAGCGGTTGCGGAAGTGAAAATAAAGCGAATGCGGAAAGTGGAAGTAAAGCGGACGCGAAAGTGCAAGTAAAGTGTATGAGGAAATGGAAATAAAGCGGTTGCGGAAGTGGAAATAAAGCGAACGCGGAAGTAAAATAAGCAGAGGATGAAATGGAAGAGGCGGACTCTGATATGAAAGAAGCGGACACTAAATTCTAAGAAGAGGATAGACAGATGAAAGAAGCAAAGTGAAATTTGTAGAAACAGAAATCATATTTTCCTGTTACTGTTGAACAGGCAATGAAGATTTTCAATTACAAAATATGGTGAAATGATAATAGGGAAATTAGAATTGATTCGAAAATTCTTATCGAAATACCATTTTTCTATATCATATATTGTGTACTATAACCCTCTGATACTTCGGATAGTCCACCGCTGTGGAGTAACAGTTAGTACGTCTGACCGTGAATCGAGCGACCCGGGTTGAAATCCTGGTTAGGACAAGTTCTCTGGTTGAGGTTTTTCCGGGGTTTTTCCCTAACCCATTAAGAGCAAATGAGGATAACTTTCAGCGCTGGACCCTGGACTCAATTCGCTCATCTCACTCGGACGTTAGATAACCATAGCTGTTGATGAAGCGTCGTAAAATAACGGCTAAAAAATACTTCGGCTAACGGTCCGCTCATCTGTCACTCTTTTTGCACAACTAGAAAGATACACAAGATTAATGGGCTCTTTTATGAATGCATATAGGAATATAGGCTATAGGGTTATTTAAAAGTAAGTTACATTTTGAAATAGATATAACATTTAAAAAAATTAACGTATGCACAAAACGGTAACACATTTGTATGTATCAAGCAACGGGATTTGTTCATTTATCATACTCATTTGTTTTGGTTAACATGGTAACAGGTTTTGTTTATATTGTGTCAAAAGTAAATTGATTTTTTACTGAATTTTTAAATCACTATCATTGGCTGTGTTTTAAAATGGTTTTGACTTTACACGATAGAATTAGTCTTGTTCAGTGTTATTGTGAATGTAAAAAAAGTTTAACAAACAGCATACGAAAATTCAGAACAAAGCTTATAATTTGCCTATCACCTGGCCAGCGCGTTCCCCTGATATCACTCCAGCAGATTTTTGGATGTGTGGTTATTTAAAGGACCGAGTTTTTTTAACTTATCCTACGACTACCTACGAACTAAAATAGGCTATACAATTTCGAACAAATTGAAGATATTCCACCAGATCTATTAGTAAATGCTTTTCATAACAGGCCTATAGAAGAAGATTGTTGTTTTTGAAGAACAAAATGACGGACATATTCAATATTTAAACTCAATCTAATAAATCTCATATTTTATGAGTGTGTGTTTTTTGTGTATAATCTTAATTCTTAAAAGGTTAATGAGATGTCAAAATGTAATATACTTTCGAAAAACCTTGTACTTCGAAATTCTGCAAATCTAGTCGCTATCTTTATTTCCTGAGTTTGTTTTGGAATACTAAGGAATAGGAGGTATCAAGACCAGTATGAGTTTGAGATGCGAAGGTGACATCAAGTCCAACACAAATCTTCATTTCCACCAAGTTTCTTGTGAGTTATATACATTTGTGCGCCACGAAGTTTTTCTGTATAAATGTTTCTAAAATATTTGAATAAAAAACTTTTACTTCCTTCTTTTAATTGCAAAGACAGCTGCGAATGTAAAATTTCGCGATGACGTACGATACAGATGCAACTACAGATGCAACTTTTATATGTATACCCGTTAGCGATACAAATCTTCATGGCAATATATTACTCTTTATGTCAACCATCTCTTGCACAAGCAAATAGAAGGCGATCATAAAGTCTGGACACATAGGGAGAGGAGAAAGATAGTATGAGATGAGTAGCAGGAAGAGAAAAAAAGGAAGGAAGAAGAGATAAAGAGAAAAGGATGAGGAAATGGAAGAGAAAAGAATGAGGGAATGGAAGAGAAAAGGATGAGGGAATGGAAGAGAAAAGGATGAGGAAATGGAAGACAAAAGGATGAGGAAATGGAAGAGAAAAGGATGAGGGAATGGAAGAGAAAAGGATGGGAAATGGAAGACAAAAGGATGAGGAAATGGAAGAGAAAAGGATGAGGAAATGGATGAAAGAATAAAAAAAAATGTTATTTTATTTAAAGACGTTCGCAACTGCAGAGGTTATATCAGCGTCGTCGGTGTGTCGGAATTTTTTCCCTCAGGAGTTCTTTTACATGCCAGTAAATCTACTGACATGAGCCTGTCGCATTTAAGCATAATTAAATGCCATCGACCTGGCCCGGGATCGAACCCACAACCTCGGGCATAGAAGACCAGCGCTATACCAACTCCGCCAACCAGGCCGACAGATGAAAGGAGAAATGATGTCAAGGAAGAAGCGCTGAAGAAAAGGTAAAAAGGAATAAAGTGAGAAAAGGAAAAATAAAGAAGGAATATAAAGAAAAGGAGAAAACTCGAAGGCAAGATGGCGAAGAAAATAGGCAAAAAAAAGCAAAGAGTAGAGAAAGGAGGAAGAAAGACAGCGAAAGAAATGTGACAGGAGATATGAGGAAATCTCTGTTATTGCGTATAACATCTATAGGATAATGAAATTAGCATAAACAAGTGCAATTTGCTGTAATATTCAAGTGTCTCTAATAAACAAAATGAATAAATAATGAGGGATAATTAAATCTACAATAATAATAATAATAATAATAATAATAATAATAATAATAATAATAATAATAATAATAATAATAGTAATAACAATAGTGCATTAAAGCAAAACTTTCTATTAAGAGAAATAGTAAAGAATTGTTTCTGATCCACAGACAATCTATAATTAACTGGTAGATTGTATGTATGTATGTATATATATATGTATATACACACAGTATATATTTGCAAATGATACCGTAATTTTTTTTATGAAAAATCTTGGAAAGGCACTTACATTAATGCGAATGGACTACAGGTAATTAAAGAGTGGTTTGATTCAAACTCTCTTTCCTTAAACACATCCAAAACAATTGTTGTTCCGTTTTCACTAAGTTCCAGTGGTCTTAAAATCTCCTCAATCTTCTTTTGATCATTCTCATTGTTCTTCTCAAAATTGTGAATGTCCTAAATTAATTGAATCCTCAGAAGTTTAGTATTTAGGCATTACGATCGACCAACACTTACGATGGAATAAACATATTACATACTTATGCAATAGATTACGTAAAACAATTTATATCTTTTGTTATACTTCGGTCATATTTACCAGTTAACATTTTACGTCTAATTATTTAGATTTATTTCAATCCACTCTCCAATATGGAATTTTAGGGTGGGGAAATGCTTGTAATTCTAATCTCACTCCACTAATACTTATTCAGAAAAGGATAATTAAAATATGTCTTAATAAACAAGTTGATTACTCATCCGAGCTTTAGTTCACCGATTTTAATGTTTTGAAAATTAAACAAATTTATTATAGGTATTGCCTTAAACTTTATACATAAAAATCGCAATAAATTCATATTGTACCATCATAAATCTGGAAGTAAAAGATCGGATTTTATACGAGGAACCAAAGTGTTTCACAAGTACAGCTCCTAGCCATGGTACCTACTTTGGTTCAAGGTTATATAATAAAATAATTCAAAAATATCCAAATTTGGAAAAATTTTAGTATCAGAAATTTCAGAAATAGCGTTAGGAATATAATTTTTAAAGAATATATCTGCAGTGCCTGGGGAAAAGAGACATGTCAGTTTTCACAAACCTTTTTTGATAATTTATTGGAAAAAGAGACATACGTATTTCTCCCATTACAATAATTCATACAGAAAAAAATCAAATCGACATAAACCAGTGTAAGTTGTCAAATTATGAAATAGTTTTGTGGAAACTGACTTAAGTCACTTTTCCCAGGCACTGTAGATATATTGGTTTAATATGTATTTGTATGAGTTAAAATACTAAATTGAAATTATATTTTTTAAAGTTAATTTATTCCTATATATTTTTTTTCTTTTCTTGACCCACTTTGTGTCAAATAATGACCTTTATTTGTGTTAAGTATGTGTTTAGATAACTCCCTGAGCAAGAGTTTTTACTCGTTCAGGGAAGAATTAAGATTGTATTTTTGTAACTTACATGTTATTTGACTAAAAATAAACAATATAAGCAAATGCTATCCCGTAAGTATTGTCATGTTTACTTATCGATCTGTATATGAGTAATGCCAAACTCGTATTAACGTTCTGAAGTTACGCATGTATCGTATACGCGTCTATTTTACGTCAATTTCAAAGCACAGTCGAATACATTATTTTTTAACATATTGCTACCCTATGAACTATAATAAACTCTTCCAAGTAGCTTATGCATATATGCGGACTCTCTTTATGTACAGTAATGGACTCGTTCAGTTTATCGGATGTAACTTAGGATCGTTTAGGGACATCTAGACACGCTAATGAAAAATGTTAATTTTGGGACAGATTTATTAAAATGTTCTAATTCTTTTCGTACCATGTATGGACATGTTTTCCGTACATTTCACGTATCTCATACCAATGTGATCTTTTTATATCACTGTGTTAAAAAAAATACAAATTGATGTCGAAGTGTCGACTTCTCTCATAATGGGGAGATTTCGACATACTATGACAAGCATGGGAAGCACTTTAAAACCCAACATTTATACAACACAAATTTTGCTTCTGAAATTTGCCTAAATATTTTATAATATTCCTACTCGCGTTGGTCACGTGTGAATTTTTCGTCGGTATATGATTATGCCTCGTGACCAGAGCATACTACGAAATGAGAATATAAAAACTGAAAATTTATATTTGAGGAGGTGGAAGAATTCAAATATCTTCGATCAACAGTAACAAATGAGGCGTTGAGAGCAGAAGTGGTGTAAGTCAAAAATGGGTAATGAGGGTTAAAGTAAACAATTACTATTCAATTTATTTAAACTATTAGTGATCCGTGGTTAGCATGAAGGACATATTAATTGCTACTTTGCGCTGTATTTTACAGAATTTTTACTTTAAACCTCATTACCCAATTTTGACTTACACCACTTCTGCTCTGAACGGCTCAAACATGAATGACATTCGGGAGGAAATTAAACGCAGAATAAATATGGAAAATGCCTGTTATTATTATATCTTGATGACACTTTAACCATTATCAGTATCGCGTAAAAACTTCAAAGTCTATTCCATTACGACGACACAGTACCTAAATTCTATAACAAGAAAATCGAAGAGTTAACCAAAACAGACTCTGTTCAAAATAAATATGCATATATTAGTAATGTAATGCCAAAGTATACGTGAACTAAGACACATACTCTGGACACAGTTCCAAGAATTGCAACGCAAAAGAAAACACTTCTGAGAACGATTATGGGGACCATTCCGTAGCCTTCGACTTTCATATGGTCAGCTGACCTGAAATAGAACTTCTACACAATAGAGATGGCGCTGGGCCAGCAGCTTCATTCATGTTGTAACAACCACACTTCGCATGTAGAGAAACCTGAGTGATACGTTATCCAGTTGAACTATTTTTATTTTCTCCTCTTAATAAGCTCGTTATTAGACGCCATTAGGTCTGAAGTCCGTGGTTCAGACTCGCTGATGGCGATTGATGTTATACAGTGGCGCAACAACGGAAGGGTAAAGAGGTAAGACTTGCCCTCCTAAAAATTTCAGATGAGTAAATATTATAGTTTTAACCTTCCTAAAATATTAGAGAGGTATTCAGTACTCCTATAGTTTTTAACCCTTTCTTCTGACCAAAATTTCAAGCCTATAATTTATTTTAATGATATAAAAGACCTTTAAAATCACTTTACTAAAATAGCAAAAATGACAAAATTCGAACCATAGTGACAGTCAAATGAAAATCCCAACTTTACCGTGACTCGAATCCGTACCGCCCGAGTGACAGGACGAAGGTCTGACCACACAGCCACCGCAGGGGTATCAGAGTTAAGGCTCTTGCAATTACTGTAGATGTCGGATAGGAACGAAGTTGGTGGATTTTCTGTCCACAAGCTTCCCGATATTCACTTAATCTATGAAGAAGCGAGGTGTGTCGCTAAGGCAACGCTCCATGTTTATCAAGAACGTTTTCCGCAATGTCGACTTTCTGCACGTTCAACGTTTGTTGCGGTTATCCAAAAACTAAGATTTCGTGGAATCAGCGATCTCATGAGCGGCCATCTCTATCCTACAAACATGATAATCTATTTTTGCAAGTTCCGAACTTTATTTCTTTTGTTCTCTGATTGTCCACAGATGTTTTGTCTGATATTTAAAGCAGCTATATCAATTACTAGGTTATTCAGCGTAGATAGAATTGGTGATAGCGAGATTGTTTTTGGCGAGATGAGGTTGAGGATTTGTCATTACCTGACATTCGCCTTACAGTTGGAGAAAACCTCAGA
Organism: Periplaneta americana; assembly: GCF_040183065.1. NCBI lineage: Eukaryota > Metazoa > Arthropoda > Insecta > Blattodea > Blattidae > Periplaneta > Periplaneta americana. Next base: position 102,078,787 of record NC_091128.1, read on the forward strand.
AAATAATCAACCAGGGAATCAAAACAAGCAGAAATCGAGCATATACTCGACTGCAGCCGCGAATCAGCAGGAAAACACACTACCGACTGAGCTACGCCGAAGGTTTCATAGATGTATATTTCGTTGGTTATATAACAACACCTATGAGATACTAGGATTCGCTTTAAGGTTGGGGAAAGCCTCGGAAAAAGTCTAAACATTAATCAGCCAAAGCGGAAATTGAACTCACTTCCGATCGCAGCTTCGAATCATCAGGCATACGCGCCTGCAGAGTGAGCTACACCAGTGGCCTCTAATGAAACCAACCAGGAGAAACGAATCATTAATGTATGTTGTTTTTAACCTTTATGTAGGTGTTATTCCTCTGGAAGCTTTCAGATGGTGGTTGTCGATTTATTCAAAATACAGTAAATGCAACAAAGACCTGCAGAGCTAGTCACAAAATATCAAGTGGAACTACTACATTGAAACAGAGTTCACTAAAATGCCTACCAAACAAAATGAAGTGAGGGAAATCATGTGAAACTTCTCTGATGTAATGCCACAATTGGCGTTACAAATTTTCCACCTACAAATTTATGCAGTTCAATCTGAAATATTGGGCATTATTGTGACATTTATTTTTCCTTAACGACACACACATACAGTACTTCCATGAAGATTTGTGCACTATACTTTAAAACTTACCTTATTCTGCACAAATGTTTTTTTTTCTTTATGTTATCATATCATAATTTCAAACTTTTCTATTCTTCGCAATTAGTGCGTATGTCTTCAATTGAAGTAACTTTCCAAGCAGTCTTTGCAGACGTCACAGCGTCTGTTTTCTTGCGGAACCTTCTCGTTAATGACTTTGTAATGAGACCTAGTCTCGAGACAGCAATGCAACTGATAGTTGAAACCATTGACACATAAATATGACGCCAGTGATTTGTTTGAAATCGTGATGAAGACATAAAATAGGATGGAGCGTGTGAAATGGACAGACAGAATAAGAATGAAGCTGTGCTAGAAAGTGCAGGTGAAGAAAGAATGATGCTGAAACTGATCAGGAAGAGAAAAAGAAATTATCTGGGTCACTGGCTGAGAAGAAACTATCTACTGAAGGATGCACTGGAAGAAATGGTGAACGGCAGAAGAGTTCGGGACAGAAGAAGCTAGGAGACGATAGGCGACATTAAGATAATATAGATCATTTGCGGAGACAAAGAGGAAAGCAGAAAAATATTATGTTCATTTAACGACGCTCGCAACTGCCGAGGTTATATCAGCATCGTCGATGTGTCGAAATTGTCCCGCAGATCTTTTACATGCCAGTAAATCTACTGACATGAGCCTGTCACATTTAAGCACACTTAAATGCCATCGATCTGGGCTGGGATCGAACCCGCAGTCTCGGACACAGAAGACCAACGTTATACCAACTGCGCCACCCAGGCCGACCCAGAAAGGCAGAAAATAGGAAAGATCGGAGAATGCTTTGTTTGCAGTGACAGAGCTGCCCTTGGGCAGAAAACTAGGAATGAATGAATATGCCATTATCAGCTTCGGTCCTGGACACAGAAACGTATGAAGTTCAGAACGCATGGCCGATAGTGTTGTGTTGTTCGAGTGGAGTGGGAAATGGAGCGCTCAGTTACTTCGTGTCTCAACATGTAAACAGCCCGTCACAGTACGGCACAAAATATATTTCACCCTGTACAGATGCAGTATATACAGTACATTCCTAGTGTAGACAATAAATGTCTACTATTAAATTAATACTGTGAGTTGTAACCTTCAATCAGGTGTCCCTACGCCGAAGCCTGTTACACGTACCGCAGCCAAGCAGCAATACACACAATGGTAATGCACACTACGGACCCACCTGTGCTGTTGCAGTCATCCCTACATACGGGTCATGACGTCATTTATACTTCGTGTACTCTAAACCACATACTAGTTACTCTGTGTCCCTAGGCCGAAACCTGGCCATTATATAAATGGATTAATTTGGAAATTAATGAGATAGTTAAGTAGGTCCTACACACCCCAATGGTATACTTACTTCTTCATGGCTTTTAGAGAATCCGGAGGTTCATTGCCGCACTCACATAAGCCCGCCATCGGTCCCTATCCTCTGCAAGATTAATCCAGTCTCTACCATCATATCCCATCTCCCTCAAATCCATTTTAATATTATTCTCCCACCTACATCTCAGCCTCCTCAAAGCTTTTTTTTTCCTTCGGTCTCCCAACTAACACTCTATATGCATTTCTGGGTTCGCCCACACTTGTTACATGCCCTGCCCATCTCAAACGCTGGATTTAATATTCGCAATTATGTCAGGTGAAGAATACAATGCGTGCAGTTCTACGTTGTGTAACTTTCTCCATTCTCCTGTAACTTCATCCCTCTTAGCTCCAAATATTTTCCTAAGCACCTTACTCTCAAACACCCTTAATCTCTGTTCCTCTCTCAAAGTGAGAGTAAAAGTTTCACAACCATACAGAACAACTGGTAATATAACTGTTATATAAATTCTAACTTTCAGCTTTTTTGAGACCAGACTGGATGGCAAGATCTTCTCAACCGAATAATAACAGGCATTTTCCATATTTATTCTGCGTTCAATTTCTTCTTGAGCGTCATTTATCCCAATGATATATGAATAACATTTTTTTATTAACTAAAATTAAGTTGAATTATTTCGTTGAGCTTTTACATTCACTGTAGGCTATACCCAGCCTGAGCGGAAAAACACGGCTTTTATCGCTTCCGTGACGTAACGAGCTTCGATGTTGTCACCGTATTAACAGAAAATTTGACCAGATTTTTCGAATGGTAAGCACATGAATGTTTCATGTAACTAATTCTTTTTGTTTTCAGGACCTTACTGTAGATCAAAGTTGATCTCTAGTCAGCGAGTTTCATACACTCGAGCTTAAACGTACTGTACGAGATGCACATCTGTACTTCCTCCCAGAGGAAATTTCTTAAAATGACATCTGCCTCGATCGAATTGAATCCGCGAACCTTAGACACAGTGACTAGCATGGCAACCATTAGACTGCAAAGGACGACACCATTTGTCAGTCTCACGTTGTTACTCTCTTGCACAAAGTCGTCTGCAGTTCCGATGCAGTTGTGTTAGCTATATATAGAAAGAGTGGTTATTGCCGAAGTAAGACAATTTGAAAAATTATTATTGATTTTAAATTCCCATTTTTAATGTACCATTTTATCTATCAAACAAAACTTCATATCACATAAATATGTAAACAATACAAACATCATTCACCGACCACAGATACGACATGTAATATAGTTCACATGAACTGCAAATCATTTTACATAATGCAAATAAAAGAAATTGTAAACGAGTTTTCACTCACATATAAATATGTAACATTAATGATTTATACAACAATATTGCACGACTTAATCGTGAACATACAACATAAAATAAATGTTTGTTTCTTTAGTAAGTGAAGGCTCGTAGTGTGTCTTTTTAAAATGTTTTTTTTTAACTTTTAACTTAATTGAAGTCTTTTAGCATTTACCTTCAATATTGTGTTAACACTCCATTCTACTTATTAAATCAAATGTCTTTCAAATCAGGTTAACATATTAGAAATTACATGTATCTGATGATGTCGCGATGGCGACGAAAACGTTAATACAAATTGTAAAATATGTAACATAAGAGATCCACTCTTTGATATTACACGATAAGTCAATGACGAAAATGCAATAAAACATTAATTTGATACTTTCCAAGTAGGCTATGTATACGTATATACGGACTCCCCTTGCTTATAGGAATGGACTCGTTCACAATTTATCGGATATGACTTAAGGATTTCCATGGCAACCGAAGATGAATTTTCTTTCTGCCAATTGCTTTTACTTTTTTCTACAGGGACATCATTTTATTTTTACTAACATTTTTAATATTAGTCTGGCTATACCTTTGGGTAAACAGTTGAGACCCGGAAACACTGTTTGCTACCCCCTTCCACAACTGGAGTTCGATAATACTGGCGTAAAATACAAACAAATCACTTTACTAGGTACCTATAGGAGGGAAGAAAAGTTGTTCATCCATTTACGTAAACTAGGAAATATCGAAATTTTGAGTTTGATAATTTTCATTAGGTTTTTGTTTAATCAAAATACAGTACAGTATTAACAGTAAGTGTTTTTACTCACGAACTGAGTTACCCGTGCAAACATATTCATTATGCAGTATATATTACACTGTCCACAGCACATTAGCGTACAATATAGAGAATGAAGTTAAATCGAAAAATAATCATAATATGGATAGGCTATTTAAAAACATTTTTGAAAATGGTGGCCTTTCATTTCGATACAGGCTTCAGTTCTTTTGTGCATATTATCGCACTATACACTATTGCATCTAATTCCAGTTACCAGTTTCGTCCTTCGTACTGATAACTCATGTTGAAATAATTCTGTACCTACTCTATAAAAGAGTACCTTATGTACTGTAAATTCAATCTTCACTTCTGCCCGACCCGCACAGATAAAATTACTTAGACATGCTATCTACTGTCCGTCCAAGTGGTTATGTCGCAGGATCGTAGAAAGGGCGGAAATCACGTGACGGTTAATTACTTAACGAAGCCCTTTTATTTAAGTTATTTTAAACAGTTGTATAACATTACATAGACGTCCAATTCCTAACAGAAATTAATGTTTTCAGAAAAGAGCTAAGACAGCCCAGCTACTAGCCTTTACAGAGGGGCGAACAGAAGCAGGTGGGGAAATCGGGATGCGACGTAGGAAAATGGATGACAGTGTCTATGCGAAAATATTATTCAATATTGAAAGCTCTTTCGTCACTGGAAAACGCGAACATATTTCTGGAACGTACTATATTCACTAACTCAGTTCTGTTTACTATATTCGGCGTTGGTTCTGTGTGGAGGACAGTTGGAACTTCATTAGTAGAAGGGGTGGGAGTGAAGTACATTCAAAAAGTCAGGCACAATAAAAATTAAAGTAAAAGTTAAATTTCCCTGTATTAGTGTAGTTCCAATATAAACTTTAAATCTCAAAATAACGATAAAAATAGAAGTGGTTTGCAAGGCGCTTCTGTTTCTCAACAAATCACACATTACATCAATTCTCACCTGTTGATAGAGTTGTCTCTTGAATAGGAACTAAAAGGGATTAAACTCAGGGTCTCTCGAAACAGGGCTACGCAAAACATAAAATATCGTAGTTCCCAAGTTACATTTTCAAGTACGTTTTGCGCTTTCCGCTACAAACTTCCGTTCTATTATTAAACCGACATCCATCGTTTATTATATTTAATTATTATTCACAAGGATCCGCCGCCTTGGCTGTATGTCTAGCGCATGCGCCTTCCACCTAAGCGGTCCGTGCATCAGTTCCCGACGTGGTAAATGAAAAAGATTTATTTTTTTCATGAAGTGGGTGTTTGTCCCTTATGCGCCGTCCTGTGTTGTCTCAGTGGTAACCATGCACCGTACTAACCACACGATCAAGGTGGCCCGCAATGTCTGCCTGCCAAGTGTTGGTTCACAGATAGCTGCCTTTACCGGAACCCTGTCCTACATCATATTGCATTGTAAGTAGGTGGCGGAGGTGAAACACGACGAAGAAAGAAAGAGTTATTCAGTTATGTTAAATCATTTATCATGCATTGTTTCAAGAAGATACTGTAAACTTTTATTTTCTGGCTTGTACTAATTCGTTATAAAATAACACAAGAAGAAATATCTTGTTTTCTTTTATAAATTGTACGGTTTAATTGCACGTGTATTCAGTGTTACACATTTTCACCGAAATGGATGTTCGTATATTACAGACCCTAATAATTTCTAATATTATTGTATTAAATTTATTAAAATCAGTATTTGGAATTGATATGGATGTTAATAGATATTTATAGTTTTAATAGACAAGGTTACAAAGCCCTGTTGTAACTCAGACGGCAGCTCGTTTGCCTGTCGCTCTGAAGTTGCGCAAGGCGTGGGTTTGATTCGCTTAGGATAATTACCTGGTTGGGTTTATTTCCGAGGATTTCTCCAACTGTCAGGCGAATGCCAGGTAATCTATGGCGATTCCTCGACCTCATCTCGCCAAATACCACCTCGCTATCACCAATTCCATTGGCGCTAAAATAACCTACACATTTCCCTTAACTCCACACTCCACCTTTCCCGGCTGAGACGACTAGACCAGCAGTTAAGCACTGCTAAGTGACGGATTGCATTATAACTTCTATGAACTTTCGCTCTCGCTGGTCGCCTGAAATCCATCACTATTGCACAGTGCCCGCTGTGCGTTTGTTTATAAGGCAGTGAAGCGGAAAGAATATGGGAAGGGAGTTTCAGAGTTCCGTTCCACTTCCCCGTTGTGCCCAGAGCTGACCTAGTAGTTGATAGAGCTTTTTTTAATAACTTGCTAAAAAGACAAGGTTCCAAATAGGCATGTTTTCTTAATACAATAAGCAGCAGAACTGTAAAATCTGACAACTAAATGGAAGTTTTAAGATTAACAGCTTCCGTCAACATTTTCCTAAGCTTTACAAGATGATTTTAGAACTTTTTGACAATTCCTTAAGAAAGGGGTAGATCCATGCATAATTTCGTAGTTCTTTCTAAAAAAAAAAACTTATTATAGGCTACTTTATGTACATCATTCCCAGCTAGTACGTACATGCTGAATTATTCTTGAGACGAAACCGCGAGGTTTAAGTTGTTACGTCGTGGATTAAGAATGCGGAATGTGCGCTGTTTCGAGTCATCATAAGGAAATAAATTTTTGCATGAAATTGTTGACAATGTATAGAACCGACGCCCACCCAGCATCGTGATGAATTTTTGGAGTTACAGTAGCAAAATTCGTTTTCGTACGCCAGCTGTAACGGTGGGTGGGTGGGTTAGGGGGGAAATCATCGTGACCACATACTACCACCGAAGTGAGTGAATGAACAATGAACTCTACTGAAACATATAGACGTGAGGACAACAGTTGACGATCTGGATCCTCAATGGACTATCGTGTTATGTATTTTATAACTTTAATACCGGATACAAAAAAAAAAATCCGTCCAATAGTGAAGGAGAAACCGGTGTACCAGATGAATGTCATGCCCACAATCAGTTTCTTTTCATCAGGGATGCTGACACCGTATATTTCGGTCGAAACATCGAATCGATCTTTTTTCAGTATAAATTTCATTATGCAAGTCATCATTTACAAGATCGTTGTACCTACACAAGTTTACCACACCGCAAATTTTCAATTGCCTTATTTCAGGCAAATACTAAAAATAAGACAATTAATTTATGAATTACTGTTTAAAATATATAGGGCTTGTTGTTCGAGTGCGAAATTCTCTTTTCTTTAGGCTTTGGGAGCTATACAGGACGAACCTTAAATAATGTCATTAATTTAAAGGGGTTATTCTTTGAGATATTTCAAAAAAAATCTTAATACAATTTTGCTCGTTTTTGCTTCCTTTTCGAGATAAAAATAGTCTTATATGAAACATTCCATAGCGTTTTGGGGAAAGTCATTGATTGAATTCCCAATATATTCAGTCAATTTAAGAAAGCAGTGTATTATGAAAATAAATGATTTAAAGAATTTTAGTTTTGTCCTTTAAACGTAAAGAAATTTAATCCGAACATATGTAACTTTTTGTTCTGCAACGGAATTTTAAAATGTTATATCGGTTCGGATCAAATTTCTGCACATTTAAAGGGTAAAACTAAAATTATTTCAATAATTTATTATCATAATATACTGCTCTCTTAAATTTACTGAGTACATTGGACATTAATTCAGTAGCTTTCCAAATACATACTATGAAATATTTCATATAAAATATTCTTTTTCTCAAAAAAGGAAACAAAAACGAGCAAAATTGTATAAAACTTTTTTGTTTTAAATATCTCAAATTGAAATTAATGGCATTACTTGCAGTTCACCCTGTCTATGAAAAGATGGTCTTAACTCGAGAAAACTATTGGCGCAGTCTGTTAGTTTGATAAATATCTTTCAACCATAATGGTCAATGGTAAGCAAAATAATGTTTCAAATTTTAAAAGTGTTCTAAATGACAAATATTTTACAATATTAACATTTATTTAATTTTTCGAAACACTTTTTTTTTTATCTGAGCACATAACAACAAATTTGAAAATATTTTTGCCCTTTCCCTGTCACTGGGTACCTATATAAATGTCGTCAGTGTCCTGGCAGGCATATTAAAAAAAATAAAATCAAAATGTACATATACCGAATTTTCTTTTGTTACGTGGCCAATTGAGGGGTTCGAGAATAAAACATACTAAATGACGTTTTAGTGTTTTTAAGTTATTAGGTAGGTGAATATTTATACATGCACAATTTGTATAGTTACGAGGACAGTAAAATCTTAATACTTCTGCCATCTGTTGAGATGTTGGAAAACTAATTACTCCATTAGACGCGAAATGTAAGATGCCAATATTATACGCTATATATCTCATTTTTGACCAAACTGTCAGTTACCATGTTTTACGCCCGAGCCCCTCAATTATTATGTTTTGCTCAGTTTTGTTAGATATGTTTTAATATAACGAGGACAAGTTTCACAACAATGTGATCTGATATTGCTTATCTAATAAGGCAGAGCCAAATCGTACACCAAGGCGTGAAAACACACATACTCCAGAAAACTGGTGGCATAGTTTCGGCGTTATAACAAGCAGGCGCCGGGAAAGGGCTAGATCGTTAAGCGAATATTATCTACTGTTAAAGAATTTGAGATAAATGCATTATGAACTGGCTCCGATGTTAAGGTTAAGAGGATGCTTCTGCTACTCTCTTAATAGCAATACGATTTCAGTTATCAGTGATGCTACCAACTGCTGAATAATAATGAATAACTGAGCTGCTAAACTAATCACTACACAACTTTGAGTGGTGGTTTACAAAAGTCATATTTCGTGTATCCCCTTCTATAGAGCGTTCGGAGTTTAGAAAATACCACTGGGTATATAAGGTGGAAATGAAATAACCTTGAATTGAAAGAGATGATAGAGTACACTTAAATGAATAGAAAACCTGTGTTACGTTTTGTGATTAAATGCACGGTTAGGCTAATTAGAAAATTAAGTTTGAAGTTTCAGTAGTCCGACAACATCGCCGCTAACACACTCTTCTCCTGGTACAGATATAAGACGTCAACGAACTCTGCGTCTCGCTAGATGAGCTGTTCTCTGGCGATGTGTTGCAATCAACTCGCATCGTACAGTAATGGCTTGAAATTAGTGGTTTCTAAAATTAAATTTATACGAAAACCCTCCTTACAATTAAACCGTCAGTTTTTTCATTGGTCGACCACGCTCTCTTCTTACATTTGGGGTACATTTCATTATTCATTTTGAAAATCTTGATCCGGACATTCGTTTTATATGATATTATTTTTTAATGTGAATTACTTCTTGTTCTTGCACAATTTCGTAGTTTGGTTTGAAATTTGACCATTTGTATCCTATTGTTTTAGCATAAATTTCATCTCGGGAGATTATTATTATTATTATTATTATTATTATTATTATTTCAATAATTTTTAAATTTCAAGTTTATTTATAATATAAATTACCAGAACTCCTCAGTAATTTGAATTGTTAATATTATTATTTTTTTTTTTTTTTGCGAACTTAAAAATCCGAACATTGTCTCAGTATAGAAGTTCTACTTTTGCTTTCTTTTAGTTTTTTATTTAACAACGCTGTATTAACTACTAGATTATTTAACGTCGATGGAATTGGTGATAACGAGATGGCGTTTGGCGAGATGAGGCCGAGAATTCGCCATAGATTTATCTGATACTCGTCTTACAGTTAGGGAAAACCTCGAAAAGAAACTCAAACAGGTACTCAGCCAAAGATAGAAACGAGCCCGCACCCGAGCGCAACTCCAGATAAACATTAAATTTAAGTATCCAGTTCTTATAATAACGGTTTTCTTGCTTGAAACATTTTAATGTTATTTGCATTTAATCCCATTGGAACGGAGTTATACGAATGTCTGTTGTGTAAGGAAGTGAAATATATTCCTATTCGACTCTTATATCATTGCGAATGTGGTCGAAGCTAAGCTATTCCATTAACCCACCACGTTAATTCTGCGCACCGCGTCAAACATACTGTAAGCATCTTTAATAGCTGATGTCACGAACGGTCTTTCTCATTTAACATAACGTCAGTGACCCAACCAGTTTCTTCAAATTGTGCTATAAGCTTCTTTCCAATTTGACTCTTGAGCCAACTCTGAACACCTGATGTACTAGCGGTCGAGAGTCCACTGAAAAAACTCCGCAAAAAAACAGACACTGATAAACATCATTTCAACTAAATTAAATTGGCATTAAACTACACTCGTCTTAAACAAATATACGCGTTATAAAGACAAATGAGTGCTTACATACAAACTTTACTTCTTCTGTTAAAGAGAGGATGTCCGAATTTTAAAGACTGCTTAAAACTAGCTAAGATATAAGCAAATTCATCTATCTCTTGCTTTTAAGAACTGTCGTGCAACAACACAAAATTATAGGACGCCCAAGAAGATTGACAAGTTCCTTATAATTCATAGAAAACTGAAATAGATCTTCAGCCAACATAAAGATAAAAACGAAAATGCTGCTTCTTCTGCTTCATTATCATCATACGTACAACAATACGTGTCTACATTTCGAAATCAATGTATTTAATTTTTCTCAAACGTAGGAATTTCCGAACTCATGAAAAATATAGGTCAATCATTTCCTTACATTACAAAAATTAAGGGTTGTAATTCATGATAATTAAGTAAAGAGTCAGTGGATGTACAGAAGATTGTAGCTAATTATTATTATAATCTATGATTGATTGTAAAATTCAAAATATGCGCGAGATATTTGGATCACAATGTAATAAGCAATGGCAAATTATGCACAACTACTACGCGCTGAAACAATTCTCAAACAAAAAAAAATGTAATTTATATTTTTCATTTCCTTACATTTGTAGTCACGTTATATAAAAAAAAAACTTTATGTAACACAATATAAGTATCATACATAAAAAATATAAACACGTGAATCTTACATCATAATTCAAATTCGTCACAAATTTATAAACAACTATTTACATTATTTGCAGCATCGTATAACATGCTTTACTCCCAAATCAAAATAGTAATTCAACTGTTAATCTCTAAATCTAGCAACAGGCGTCATCTTCATCGACTCCGCTAAAATCTAGTTTCGAAAGAAGTAGTTGTAGCACTCACCGGCTATTGTTGCGTCGCTACTGTGGTGGCTGGGGAACCCCCCTCAAGTTTCCATAGTGTCCGGGGGCGGCTGACATGTAAGGGTAGCTGCCTGCCCCCGGCTAGGGGCGGTAGAATTCGGGAGCTGCTGGCTTTCAGGTGCTCAATGGACGCTCGACGCGCTTCGTCTGTCTGAGCGGGTCTCGGGAGAACAAGCGACAGTCGCGGTGCGCGTCTGCGTGGTTCTGACAGGACGCGTTCCTTTACAGCGGTCTCATATCTGCACGAGCTACCCACTCGAAGCACCCCTATTGGCCGGATCATAAACTACTTCTATACGCATGCGAAAATTTCTTCTTTCGTAAAACTTTTTTTAAATGTTCTTTCTTTCAATTTTGATGGGGGAGGCGACGCTCTAAATTTAATTACCCACTCAACACGAGTTGGATTATTGTCGTATTTAGGTCGATATGGTAATGTGACTCGACTTCACTCAAGAACTTGTGGGTCAGGTTCTTCATCTTAAAAGGTTCCGACTTCCAATCTTAAGGTCTAGTTTTCATTAGTAGAGTTAGCAGCAGAGTAAACTATAATACTTTTTAGCCGAACTACTCTACTCTACCGAATTTGGTAGAGTACCCGTTTACACGCAAACTGAAGATAATATGGAATAACAGAGTCGTACAGCGCAAAATTTAAATCACAAAAATGAGTATCAGCCGTCGTCATTTTTCTGTGAGGAAGTCTTTGAAAAATATTGCTGAAATTTTCCTTAGGGAAACGACTCAGCTCTCGAGGAAGAAGAGAATAGAACAAAGAAAATATGGGTTAGAGACTGGATCAAAAGAGTGCACAGCCATGGAGCACTTGCCCTTCTTGCTGAAGAGGAACCCAGCAAGTTATTTGTATAACTTTACTTCTGTATTTCAATTAGAGAGCTCCAGAATAGGTTTAGATCCGATAGGGCTCTTATATTCGACCGATCAGAGAACATTCATCAAGGTCGAGCATCTGACAGGACGGGAAAATAAATTATGTGGAGATATAGTGGTAAGAACAAAATTTTTATTTCCAGGAGCAATGATTGGTCCTCCATAACTTAAAGAATATCCAGTAGAACCAGTAGGAGTAGAAATAATTAATCAATTAGACCAATAAGAAGTTAAAAATTCATTATATATTTTCGAACTTGAAGCGATAGCCCCCAATGTTATGCAGGCTACACAGAACACCAGGCGCATTCCTGAGTAGCCTACACCAAAGGAGTAACAAATGCAGAAAATTTGTTTTGTATCATTAAAAAAGTTAATAATTATATATAATAAATTTTCAGTCAAATACACTTTTCAATTTGTGAGGTCAGATAATCTGTTACATCACAATATTTAATACGAAGTCACTAATATTTTCGACTTTAAAAAGTCATGTTCAGGTGCATGAGATGCAAACAATATTTAAAAAATAGGTGATAAGTTGATCTATCAATTAATAACATAGTAAGTAATGCACGTACTGGCATTTACAATTATATAAATTTCGTGCCTCTTGAGGTAAACTGTACATGGTAAAGCTGAACACTGGTGCTAGATTCTCGTATGTATATAAGACAAGGAAAAGGCACAGCATGATTTAATTGTATAAGGTTAATATCATGCTGTGTCTTCTCCTTGTCTTATATACATACGAGAATCTAGCATCAGTGTTCAGCTTTACCATGTACAGTTTACCTCAAGAGGCACGAAATTTATATAATTCTAAATGCCAGTACGTGCATTACTTACTATGTTATTAATTGCTAGATCAACTTATCACCTATTTTTTAAATATTGTTTGCATCTCATGCACCTGAAGATGACTTTTTAAAGTCGAAAATATTAGTGACTTCGTATTAAATATTGTGATGTAACAGATTATCTGACCTCACAAATTGAAAAGTGTATTTGACTGAAAATTTATTATATATAATTATTAATTGTAGTCACACTTTTCTGAACCAACATGTCTTTCAAATTAAAAAAGTTGTTTATTTGTTATTTGAAATAGGCCGGCAATTGATTGGACACTTCAATGCATTTAACTTTTTCATTACTTTGAACTTACAGTAATGTCATAACTAATACATAAATAAACAAATGCAAAAATGAAATTAAAATTAATTTCAAAACAAAAGAGCAAATAAGTAGCATTTATACATAAAAAACTCAAAGTGTACGAGTATACTTCCAAAGAAGCAGTAGTTGGTATACCTACTCGTATAAGATTTTAATTACTCTAAGCAGATGCATTATTACTTCATTAAGAAATCATTTTAAAAAATTTGAATGCTATTTTAACAAAAAAAACTGCTTTCAGGTTCCTAATAGTCGTAGTTGCATGCTTCATATTGATGCTCTTGGTGATACCTTACTTACTTACAAATGGCTTTTAAGGAACCTGAAGGTTCATTGCCGCCCTCACATAAGCCCGCCATCGGTCCCTATCCTGAGCAAGATTAATCCAGTCTCTATCATCATATCCCACATCCCTCAAATCCATTTTAATATTATTCTCCCATCTACGTCTCGGCCTCCCCAAAGGTCTTTTTCCCTCCGGTCTCCCAATTAACACTCTATATACATTTCTGGATTCGCCCATACGTGCCACATGCCCTGCCCATCTTAAACGTCTGATTTAATGTTCGTAATTATGTCAGGTGAAGAAAACAATGCGTGCAGTTCTGCGTTGTGTAACTTTCTCCATCCCTCTTAGCTCCAAATATGTTCGTAAGAACCTTATTTCCAAACACCCTTAATCTCTGTTCCTCTCTCAAAGTGAGAGTCTAAGTTTCACAACCATACAGAACAACCGGTAATATAACTGTTTTATAAATTCTAACTTTAAGATTTTTTGACACCAAACTGGATGACAAAAGCTTCTCAACCGAATAATAAGAGGCATTTCCCATATTTATTCTGCGTTTAATTTCCTCCCGAGTGTCATTGATATTTGTTACTGTTGATCCAAGATATTTGAATTTTTCCACCTCTTCGAAGGATAAGTCTCCAATTTTTATGTTTCCATTTCGTACAATATTCTGGTCACGAGACATAATCATATACTTTGTCTTTTTCGGGATTTACTTCCAAATTAATCGCTTTACTTGCTTCAAGTAAAATCTCTGTGTTTGTAGGTATTATTATTATTATTATTATTATTATTATTATTATTATTATTATTATTAATATTATTAGACTTCCTTTGCTTGTTCCCTACAATATATGTATGCATCAATCTGTACTGTAGGTGTGTAAGCAATTTTTTTTCCACAGATGAAGACTGTGAAATTAAAATACCAGATACGTATATTGGACAAGAATATTTTGACACAATTACATATGGCTGAATCAGAATGATATAGCATTAGATTCTGAAGTTATTTTTGCTCAAGTCGATGAAGAAGATTTGGGAACAATAATGGTTGAACATAATTATTACTTACTAGCTTAAATTACCCGGCGTTGCCCGGGTTTTAAATTTTGGTCTATTTCTAAATAAACTGTTTGTTAGACTTATCGGAGACCTCGGCAAGGGAACTATATAAAACCAAAACGAACTATATTTACTTATGTTTTCTCCTCCCTAGTGACGAATATTAAAGAAAGTTCCACTAATATCCAAAGAAACTGACTAATCGAAATAATTCCATCTCACCTATGAATAGAGTTTTAACAACATTAAGACCTTATGCTACAGGGATATTTAAGATATTTAACATTGTGATTGATGATAATATTTATCGTACCACGGCATTATGCATTATTACGCCTTTCTGTCCACAATATATTTAATTTCCTTCAAGGCGAAACTACAATCTATAACGGATGTATTCTATCAAATACATGGATTTCAGGGTGTTTTGCAGTAACGGAGACTATACTCATCAGAATTCACTCTCCTGGAGAAGGCAATGTAGAACACTACCACAACAGAAAATCATATTTTTCTATAAACGGCCAAGTCATTAGTGACCATAACTTATTAATAAGAGACGGGTTAACAGTAACAGTAAAATAGGCTCTATATTATTATTGCAATATTATTATATTGTAATATTATCACAAATATTACTATAACTTATAATAATTGCTTAAAATCGAATGGCTATAATAGCAATACGTGGGATAAAAATATCATCTTCTTTCGTTTTTCCAGTTAATATTGCCACTCATATTACGTTTCGCATGAGTTTTTGACACAAATTTTTGTTAGTGCATAATTTTGGTGAGTCAATATTTCTCAATAGTAGATCTACTATGGCTATTCAATATTAAGTAAATTATGTGGTAGCAATCCTTGTAGTTTGAAAGAATTCTAGAATTCAATTGGATAAAACAATCTGCTCACTATCTACAAAACTGCATCGAGGAATTCATAATACGGTCCTGGACTGCGTAAAGATACTTACTGCACGAATTATCCAGTTTTAGCCTTCATGATGTGTAACAACAATCCTAATTTAATTTCGTGTTAAAATTTCCAAGGCCTCGCGAAAGTCTATGTTGAATACAACAGACAATAATAAAGAACAATTGACTGTAGAAGATTTTGCATTTTAATATAATACATGAATATTTGATCTATTTATTTTTATTTTTTATATATTTAATTAATTTAACTTCCATTTGCACAATTTTAATGTAGCCTATGTTCTTCTCCTGATTATGAAGGTTAAATGTGCAAACTTTGGCACATATCGGTCAAAGCGTGTAGATTTGTATAGAGAACATACACTCACATACATACATACATACCCACATTCAATTTTATATATTAAGATTATTACACACATAATATAAACTACGTTCTTTACAGTGAATTATGCATTGAATTGATATAGGAACGACGTAATTAATAATTTTTTAATAACAGTTCATTAGCATTAAAATGCTGTATGCAAAGCATTATACATTGGCTTACAGAGAGAGTGTCAGTATGCATTATATTCACTTTCAAACAAATGTTGATTGTGTTATATTTAAAAAAAGTACTGGAGAGAAATACTTCATGGAATAATTTTGTGTAAATATATATTATTTATATTGATAATTCAGCAAATAAACAGCCATTGGTAACAGCTAAATGAAGTAATTCAACACTGCCATACTTTGTCATACGTATCAGCTACCTCTCCATCCCCACTCCTCAAACGTAGACTGAAGTCTTACGGGCTGCATCCAGCAGTGATTCGGAGCTACCTATTGCTTTGGACACGCCTGATATAAATTGTTTGTAGAGAACGAATACAAACAAACTCTGTCCAATAGTTTAGGAGAAATCGCTGCACATAGAGATAGGTCGGCAGACAGACAGATGACATGACCAATACCACGTTTTGGGCATCAACAGTGCTGAAAATTAGCATTTAACTTACATGAAAAACGTCGATATCGACTTTCTGTAGCAGCGTAAGTTACGCCTCATACAACAAAAAAGTAAAAATGAAGCGCATTAAAATTGAACATTGACGGCAGTATACCCAGCGTCGGTCAGAGAGCAGTAGCTGCCAGTAACACGGCTCGCACGAGGCGAACAAAAGCTGTTGTGGCTGCCTAAGCTCTAGGCGGTTTAGAGACATTTAACATGTTTACAGGGCAGTAACTACTCGGCGATTCTGTATGGATTACGAAAACCATCCCCCACTCTCATAAATTTGTCGATAGAATTTTCCGATATCGTGTATAAACATAATTGATACCAAGGTATCTTACACATGGGTAAAGAAAGAATAACAATTATTATAATGAATTAATAGGCCAAATGCACTACAAACCAACAAGTTTTCTAGAAGTTGTATGTTGGATTTCTACGAAGATGGGAGAATACTTTGAGACAGAGCAGGGCAATTACTGATCTACCATTTGGATTATTATTATTATTATTATTATTATTATTATTATTATTATTATTATTATTATTACAAACGAGGCTCTGGGGACCGAGTCACAGCGGTACATCTCTTTCGTTATACTGGAGGAAATGCCAATATACAGGCCTATTTAGAAGCCTACAGGTGGCAGCCCTACCACAAGACTACTCAGCGTGGTCCTCGTAAGCCCACCTGAGGAAAATATCACTACGTTTAAGTTTCATATCCAAAATAGTCGGGGCTAGAAACCGTAACGGGCCAGTGAGGTCGACGATGATGATTTATTATTATTATTATTATTATTATTATTATTATTATTATTATTATTATTACTACTAAATTATTAAATTAATTATTAAATTGGAGAATATTCAAAACAAATTTATTTCCTTATGTTCTTATAGATTTTTATCAAATTCCGATGACTGTAAATATGAGATTAACTGTAAATATTTTAACTGCTGCAGTTTATTTGCCAGACGTCAAGATCTTGATTATTTATTTTTTTGTAAAGTCATTAAGGGTGATATTGATTGTGAGTCATTCATAAGCAATATCAGTCTTCGTATTCCTGCTAAGGGTTTACGATTTCATAACATTTTTTGTAATAGAAATTCAAAATCTTTCTCTCCGGTCTGCAGATGTATAAAATATGCTAATTTTCATGGATTAAGCTTGGATCCATTTAATGTGTAGTATACACCTTTTGAGTTTATCATGATATATCCTTACTTGTTATTATTGTAAGATATTGCTATTTATTTTGTTGCATTTGGTCAAAGATTAATAATGACTATTATATTGATTGTATTCCATCTCACTGCCATTTCTATTATTCATTCTCATCATCATTTCTACTGTTTCGTTTTGTATCTTGTGCTAAACTGTAATTGGCCTTGTGCTGTTGTTTCGCACATTAATATTCTAAATAAATAAATAAAATAAAAAATAAAATAAATTATTATTATTATTATTATTATTATTATTATTATTATTATTATTATTATTATTAGACTTTATAAACTCTATTTCAATATTTTTGTAACTAAATAGTTTAATTTAATACCGATACTTCATCAGTCCTGTTTCCTTGATTAAGGCGTACAGTCCAGATATAAAGCTCGGTCCAAATCTTTGGTTCTAGAGATTCTTTCTCAAAGATAAAGTATCTTCTGCGAGCCAATGGTTCGCAGGAGCAAATGATGTCCTGGGATGTTTCAGTCTTCTTCCCGCAGAATCTACAGTCTAGATTACCTTGAAGCGTAGTCATTGTATTAAAATGCTTTTTCACAGGCGCATGATCTGTGAGAAAAGCTGTAATTGCTCTCAGCTGAAATCTATTACACTGAAGTAATAATCATAAATCATTAAAAGCATAATGAACATAATGAAAACGGACACATATGGTTGAAGCCTTGAGTTTGATTTTGACTGTTATACTAGAACAATGTTAAGTAGAAAGTATAGCAATGTTCCGAATTGGAATACGTCTCATTATAGCGAACACTTCTCAGACAAGGTCGTTTCGCTGGTTGCAGAACATCTAAGGCGCTATACCAAAGTAAGTGTATTTGCCTTTCGGTGGCGGCAACTACGATTGTTATTGTTATTTCTAAAATAATAATCATTTATAAATCAGTCTTATGAATTACCACAATTAATGTAATCATACAAACAGTTTACATTAAATACATTTATTGTTAACGTTATCGACTAAAATGGCATCTTCAGAAAGTAATATTTGATATAATGTGAAAATTTAAAAATTGCATGAATGTGCTTTGTAACATAATTTTTACAGTGTACATGATGGAGTTATATAAATTAATGTACATTTATTACACATATATTACCTAATGTTAATGTCATAATACATAAAATACATATAAAACATGTTAAAACATACGAAGTACACTCGAGTGAATACAAATTTTGTTCAATTGCGATGTACAGTAGTGGCAAAAAAACCGAACCAACCCTTGTAACTGATATAAGAGCTTTGTTCACTCCAGAGCACGATAGACTAGTAACTAAGACTTTCGTGGTTCGAATCCTGCCTGGGAAGGAAACTTTTCTTTTGTTCCTTATTCAAATTTATTCCCAATACTTTTCGATTGCTGGTAAAATTCATGTTATGGGAATAATAGGTTAATTAAGTAGTAAAACATTGCTGCAATCGATAAGTAGCCTATTGGGAATAAATTTGAATAAGGAACAAAAAAAACTTTCCTTCCCAGGCAGGATTCGAACCACGAAAGTCTTAGTTACCAGTCTATCGTGCTCTGGAGTGAACAAGGCTCTGAAATCAGCTACAAGGGTCGGTCCGGGGTTTTTTTTGCCACTACTGTACACTTTGACTTTTAAAATTATTATGGATATAAATTGGCATCAATTGAGTTTATAATATCATATTGTATAGTTTTATTGTTATTTCGGAAGCTTATATTGACGTTAAATATGCAAGTAGGTGTGTGTTAAAAAATCCATGCTACATGGTAGTACACTGTGGTATATATATGTATATATATATATATATATATATATATATATATATATATCAACAAATTTGATGAATATATTTTATAGATGAATATTAAAGAGTTGTGAAAAATTGGCTGTGATTATTTGCTATTGTATGTCCTATAACAACACTAGTGCTTTTTTGTGAATTGTAACAATAATCTATAGGGACCGTACGGAGATAAGGTTAGTTTTTCATAGACTATATTGGCGTGACGTCATGTTTTATGCGTGTCACAGATATTATCAGGGAACACTTGCATCTTGTTTGTACTACAGTTGATTCAAAACAATTCTACGCAGACTGTTCACAATGCATTATAGTGTTAAAGAGTGATACTACGTTTACCTTTCGTAAAATTTAGTTTATTTATTCATTAATTTTATTTGTTTCTTTTTACTAGCAGAGTTAAGCCATAAGACCTTCTTTTCCACTCAACCAGGATAAAAAATACATAAAAATATAAATATTGTAACAGCAATGCGGAAAACAATGGAATAATAATAATAATAATAATAATAATAATAATAATAATAATAATAATAATATTATTATTATTATTATTATTATTATTATTATTATTATGATAATCATAATAATGCTAATCAACTGTCCGAACACAGGTCTGAGCCTCACAATTGATATCAGGAGATAATGGGGTAGGGTGGTCAGTTTCTTTCCCCCCTTCATTGCATACATCGCTGACTAGCTACATATTACACTAGTCAGACTTCAGATGCATACAAACATTTGTTCTTCCTCTGACACATATCGTCAGGTAAGATGTACTGTCCGATAATAATAGAAGTACAAATCAGCCAGAACCTCAATCACAGGATTAATAATAATACTAATACTAATAATAATAATAATTTTATTTATTTATTTATTTGTTTGTTTGTTTGTTTGTTTGTTTGTTTATTTATTTATTTAGAATATTAACGTGCGAAACAACAGCACAAGGCCATTACAGTTTAGCACGATAAAGAACAAAACAAAACAACAAATGATGATGAGAATGAATAATAGAAATGGCAGTGAGATGGAATACAATCAATATAATAGTCATCACTAATCTTTGATCAAATGCAACAAAATAAATAGCAATATCTTACAATAATAACAAGTAAGGATATATCATGATAAACTCAAAAGGTGTATACTACACATTAAATGGATCCAAGCTTAATCCATGCAAATTAGCATATTTTATACATCTGCAGATCGGGGAGAGAGTTTTGAATTTCTATTATAAAAAATGTTATGAAATCTTAAACCCTTAGCGAGAATACGAAGACTGATATTGCTTATGAATGATTCACAATCAATATCACCCTTAATGACTTTACAAAAAAATAAATAATCAAGATCTTGACGTCTGGCAAATAAACTGCAGCAGTTAAAATATTTACAGTTAATCTCATATTTATAGTCATCGGAATTTGATAAAAATCTATAAGAACACAAGGAAATAATAATAATAATAATAATAATAATAATAATAATAATAATAATAATAATAGCAAAATGTAGTTGTGTTTAGTTCTTGATAATTCTAAGAGTTAAACAATTACAATTTAGTCTTAAATAAGGCAATTTAGACCAAAGAAATCATTAACATAATGAAGGAAAATTGATATATTAAAGTTAGAAATCATATCCTGCAAAAGTAATATTTGAAGAGAGATCAAATTCTAGAGACGGAAAGCAGTCTTTTTTACAGCCGGCTTTATAAAGTAGTCAATGTCCGACAGCCTCTTACACTATGTACGCAAGAATACGATATTTTCTTAATTTACATTATCATAAAGTATGAAGTATGATTAAACATATTTACACTATTACACAGCATTTACGAAATAAGTAGGCTATAATATTATTAAATAAAATATCTTACATTACAATATACAACACTGTACTTAATAAAATTTGATCAATGTAGGTCTGCATTCTTTATGATAGTGTAAATAGTAAAAATAGCGTATTGTAGTGTACATAGTGTAAATAATTTGAAGTATAAATATTAGTGTAATTGTTAATGTGATCCACGTTTTGTTCTGCCCAATTTGACCAAACAAGAATCGCATTCGCAGTCAGTCAAGTACTTCGCTTGCTAGATGCACGCGCGGTGTTCACTTAAAATCTCTGCTAATACTTAATCTTATACCTCGTGTACGGTACCTAATAATCTGTTTCTCTAGCAATCACCCAGTGTGTATAAATCCAACCTACAAGCTCTGTCAACAATAGCGGTAAGTACATCAAAAACCAGATCGTGCAAAAAATTAATTACATGCATCTACTTAAACATAGGATTGGGAAAGAAGGAGAAATATAATGAAAGCGAAAAATTCTAATTTAATGATGTTGATGGCATGCCAAGCTGTCAATAACTGCGTGGTGTCAGCACGTTAGCAGGATAAATAAATAAAATAAATTATTATAAGTGAAGCAGAAAGCAGCTTTTCGGATGCAGGGTGCTGGTCGTCAGCTCGATGGGCTGTCAACACACACAACAATGACACCGCAATCAATCAATGCCCCGACGGGGAGAGAGTGCGATGCAGGTCGCGTGATTGTTTGAATGCAGACCACCTGGCTAAAGCGAGTTCAGTTGTCTACTTTCTATTTATACATCCGCGTTTCGTGTGAAAATGTTCAGGGAGGTATTAAAAACGCTCCGTTTGTTTTTGAGAAGGGACAGCATTTACTTCGTAGACAATGAACGGAACAAGATAGTTTTTTTGTCGGTAGCTATCTTACGAAAATAAGTTTTTTCATATCTGACTTTTCACTCGATTGTCTCTTTATATGTATTTTTAGATGGTTATTTTACGACGCTTTATCAATTCTTATAGTTAACTAGCGTCTTAGTGAGATGAAAGTGATAATGCTAGCGAGATGAGTCCAGGGTCCAACTCCGAAAGTTACCCAGCATTTGCTCTTAATGGGTTGAGAGAAAACCGCATCCCAACCAGTATTTTAAACCAGGCATGTATGTATGTATGTATGTATGTATGTATGTATGTATGTATGTATGTATGTATGTATGTATGTATGTATAATGAACCGTAAGTAATGTCAATAATTTCAGGGGTTAAATGTTTAACCACTTCAGTCCTGAATTTATAAAAAAAAAATTGAAAAAAAAAAGCTGGTCACATAATCATTATGGGGATCCAAAATTTCCAAAGCAAGTCTTCATAGAAAATCAAAATTTGGGAACAATTTTAAATTTTATTTTTAATTCAGGTATAGAAATATTTAAAAAATAATATTCTCCATTTCTATCACATTGAATTTTTCTAAATATTTAAAAGTATCGAAGACATTTAAAAAAAAAAAAAAAAGAAACAATGTACACTATAATGTACGTCAGGCCTGAAGGGATTAATACCAATTTGCTCGTCTTTGCTTCCTTTTTGAAATAAAAATTGTTTCATATGAAATATTAATTTCGTAGAGTGTTTTGGGAAAGCCATTTTTTTAATTCCCAATGTGCTCAGTCAATTTAAGAGAGCAGTGTATTATGATAAAGAATTGAAAGAATTTTAGTTTTGTCTTTTAAATGTGCAGAAATTTAATTCAAACAAATATAAGATTTCAAAATTATTTTTCAGAACAAAAAGTTACATTTGTTCGGATCAAATATCTGCATATTTAAAGGACAAAACTAAAATTATTTCAATCATTTACTATCATAATAGACTATATCTCTCTCTTAAATTGACTGAGCAATTTGAGAATTAAATCAAAGCACGCTATGAATCCTCCCGCATACGGTTCCGTAAAAATGTTTATCTGTAAAAGGGAGCAAAGACGAGCAAAATTATATTAAACTTTTTTGTTTGAAATATCTCAAAGAATAACCTACTGAAATTAATGACATTTCTTACGGTTCATTCTGTATATTTATATATTTGCATATTTCTGGGGTTAGTGCATATTTCCACTTTTAGTGCATATAAATTCATATTTGTGGACTTTTATCAATCGGCACTGAAAATAATGTTTAAAATAAAGGAAGATTGCAGTATGCAAATTACGAAAAATGGAGACAGTAAAGCCACTTTCCTATTTTATTTCACTTACTGCAATCAGACGACACGCTGACAGCGGCACCACAACAATCAACAAAACATGCGTTATTAAACTCAATTTTCTATACAAATATAAGGACGTGACATCCCAGTAATTCTCCTCCATTATCATTATCATTCATTAAGAGTATAATGTTGATGCACTGCCTCTGGTGCACTCTGGATAGTCTCTAATGAACCAGACCCAAGTGGTCTGCGCACTAGCGACATCTATGAGACACGCTCTTAGAGCCGGGGCGAATTATGGCAAGTTAAGAGCTCTACCATTGTAAAAAAAACTCGCAGGTTTCTACTATATATACATTCTTGTTTAGGCCTACAACAGAAAATCTGTGTTGTCTGTGAATTTGAAAAAAAAATATAGTAGACCTATACTTACTTACTTACTGACTGACTTTTAAGGAACCCGGAGGTTCATTGCCGCCCTCACATAAGCCCGCCATTGGTCCCTATTCTGAACAAGATTAATCCATTCACTATCATCATATCCCACCTCCTCAAATCCATTTTAATATTATCTTCCCATCTACGTCTCGGCCTTCCTAAAGGTCTTTTTCCTCCGGCCCCCCCAACTAACACTCTATATGCATTTCTGGATTCGCCCATATGTGCTACATGCCCTGCTCATCTCAAACGTCTGGATTAAATGTTCTTAATTATGTCAGGTGAAGAATACAATACGTGCAGTTCTGTGTTGTGTAACTTTCTCCATTCTCCTGTAACTTCATCCCTCTTAGCCTCAAATATTTTCCTAAGCACCTTATTCTCAAACACCCTTAACCTATGTTCCTCTCTCAAAGTGAGAGTCCAATTTTCACAACCATAAAGAACAACTGGTAATATAACTGTTTCATAAATTTTAACTTTCAGATTTTTTGACAGCAGACTAGATGATAAAAGCTTCTCAACCGAATAATAACACGCATTTCCCATATTTATTCTGTGCTTAATTTCGTCCCAAGTATTATTTATATTTGTTACTGTTGCTCCAAGATATTTGAACTTCTCCACCTCTTCAAAAGATAAATTTCCAATTTTTATATTTCCATTTCGTACAATATTCTCGTCACGAGACATAATCATATACTTTGTCTTTTCGGGATTTACTTCCAAACCTATCTCTTTACTTGCTTCCAGTAAAATTCCCGTGTTTTCCCTAATCGTTTGTGGATTTTCTCCTAACATATTCACGTCATCCGCATAGACAAGCAGCTGATGTAACCCGTTCAATTCCATACCCTCTCTGTTATCCTGGACTTTCCTAGAGCAAAGTTAAAAAGTAAAGGTGATCGTGCATCTCCTTGCTTTAGCCCACAGTGAATTGGAAACGCATCTGACAGAAACTGACCTATACGAACGTTTCACTGAGACACATTTTAATTAATCGAACTAGTTTCTTGGGAATAACAAATTCAATAAGAATATCATATAAAACTTCTTTCTTAACCGAGTAATATGTCTTTTTGAAATCTATGAATGACTGATGCACTGTACCCTTAAACTCCCATTTTATAGTAGGCCTATATTCGTAGTAATTCATTGTAACTTCAATTTCAGCGCAAGATGAAGTCACAGATCTTGACTTCATGTGTACAATTAAATAATCTTGTTGCCTCATTTGTAAATACGCGGTGATTCAGGACCTCTGCGACAAACTCTGGGATGAATAGATCTCGCAATGAGGATAATTTTTCGTTAAACAACCCATGTTCTCAGATGCCTCGTTTAGTAAGTACGCAATATTGAAAAAAAAAAAAAGCAGGTTTTAGTGACATTTACAATTAATTATGAAATGAATTATTAATTTATTTTGAGTACCCTTGCGAACAGGTTACAAGTGTCCTGTCATTTTGCTGCCCTGTTTGAATGGAACGCTCTTGGGAACACGCTTCCGCTGCTCACGGAGGATGTACTCTTCACGATGTGAGGGGACATATGATTTAACATGACGTCCCAACGCACTTCAGCCTGGTATTACGAGCACATCTGAACAACATCTACGGGGAGCAATAGATAGGAAGAGCGGGACCTGTTGCGTGGCCAGCATGATCACCAAACTTCACGTCCTAATCTTTTTTTTTTTCTTTCGGGACATGTGAAGTATACACCACTCGGAATGACACCAGACAAACTGACTATGCAAATATTACCTGCTTTTGATCAATTTCGACACAGACCAGTAATGTTCGACAGATTCCGATAATCACTGCTACGACGGTATAATGAATGTAATCACGTTCAGGGTAGACACTTTGAACACCTAGGTCCGCCGAGTTAGCTCTGTGGTAGCGTGTCTCTCTCCAGACTAGCCGGCCCGGGTTCGATTCCCGGCAGGGTCAGAAATTTTCATGTGAAATTTCTACCTCGGGACTAGAAGAGATGGCGGTGCACAACTTCTAATCATTAAATTGTGCACCAATATGCCTGGGTTAAAACCCAAATCTCTCCGCAGTGCATATGAAGAGAAGGCATATGTCACTGTTGATAGTGATTCGTCCGTCGGATGGGGACGTTAAGCCTGGCGGTCCTCTTGGTGCTATTCGACTGGAGTAGGCTACGTACCGACACCGGGTTTCCCCTTCTACCTTCGTCATCTTCATCGTCACTCATTCCAGACACTACACTTACACGTACACTCACCCTAGTACACGACATAACTCTCCACAGATACACATCATGTACAGTGTGGCCCGCCGAAGTGGTGTATAACTAGAAAATGGGTCACAGTTCTGCCATCTATCTGCAATATGCGGAACCAGAATCACGCAAGTGAAGTGGATAGGCATTGGAGATAGACACACACACACACACACACACACACACACACTTTGAACACCTATTACTTGTCAGCAAACATAGCCTACTTGAAAAATAATTCATTTCATAGTTGTTAATGTCACTAAAAATGTTTTTTTTTTTTCGATGTCGCTTAGCTCCTAAACGAGACATCGGAGAACATGGGTTGTTTCACGAAAAATTATCCTCATTGCGAGATCTATCGATTCCCAGAGTTGTCGCAGAGGTCCTGAATAACCCTGTACATAATGTAGTTGCTTATTCCAATTTCTATATAAATTGAAAAAGATTAACAGAATTAAAATTTTGTACGTATTAAAGAAATATGCGAACGATAAATTAAAGTACAATGCTTAAACTAAAATCAGTTTTTCATTTCGTAGTAGAGCAGCAAGGTTATGTTGAGAAAAATCTGACGAGAAGTAAACATTGTCGACAGAGGAGGAGATGAGTATAATAATTGCTATTCAACCAATGGCAAAGGTCTCATTCCATGCTTGTCTTGAAGTTGGCGGGGATAGAACGCTTCAGATCGCCCAAGTTAAAGTCAAGCGTGGAATGAGACCTCTGTCATTGGTTGAATAGCAATTATACTTCTCTTCTCCTCTGCTGGCAGTGTTTACTTCTCCTGTCAGACATCATGGAACGGAGTATAGTCAATGAAGGTAAATTACCAAATTAACATAGGAAAATCGTTCCTACAACAATCTTGGCTATTCTTATTGTCTGAATGACCACTATAGCTTTAATGGAACGTCAAATTAATCATGCCTACAATTACAGTTCATCGCTTACCGTCTGTGAATAGCCTCTGTCATTTAAAATTGACGTTAAATGAAGAATTGCATATTTTACAATTCAACATGTCATCGTCCGTGAAAACAATCTGTAGTTTATGTGAACAATTACCATCAAGACAGATTATGCTCATTTTGTAATAGATTGTATTATGCTTATAGCGAGACATTCTCAGTATAGGCATCAGCTCCATTTCATCTTCTTCCCCTTCCTGCCATGTAATAGCCCTAGTGGCATATTGCGACTTAATCCACTTTGAGGAGAATTGAAAATAATGATAGTTTAAATCAAAGAAGGCAATCTGAACACGAAGAGCGCAAGGCGGTCACGTGTCGAGAGTGAGCAGTGAATGTGACAGTCTGGAGACAATGTGACAATACGAGTCGTTACGCACTGCGTCCATTGGGAGGTAAGCACAGGAAATAAGCCGTGGCCAACAGGAAGGACATAACAGCCCGCTATAGACCTTCCGCAACAAGGAAACAAGCTTCAATACAGTTGATGGTCCCCTGTACAAATGTGTGCCAGGGTCTTATCTAGCAATGTCTGTATGGATGAGTTGCATTCAATTCACGCTTTCTACACGGGACCGAAGTTTGATGCCGAGCAGATTCCGAACAAAGCAATGTGAAGCTAGTTTTCTGAGCACCTGGCATGTAAAAGAACTCCTGCGGGACAAAATTCCGGCACACCGGCGACACTGATATAACCTCGGCAGTTACGAGCGTCGTTAAATAAATCATATTTTAATTAATTTTTAACAACTGCCCTATTCGCCTCACCATACCATAATTTTTTTTCAAAAAATGGGTAAGCAGAACGAGAAAAAAAAACTACATATAGGCCTAAAGATAATTAAAAAGGAAGTTAATAAAATAGCGCTTAAGAAATGGGTGGGAAGAGAATAAAAATTCAACCAGAAAGGAACATAGAAATAAAGGCAGAACGAGAAAAGATAATAAATGAGAGAGAGAGACGCAGAAAGAAGGAAGAAAATTGAGAATAAGGGACAGGAAAGAAAAAAGGAAAAAAATGGAAGGAAATAAAAGAAGAGGAAGGGAAGGAAACAAGTGGAGAATAAGGAAAGAATGGAAGCAAAAGGAGAATAAGGAAAGAATGGAAGCAAAAGGAGAATATGAAAAAGAATGGAAGCAGAAGGAGAATAAGGAAAGAAAGTAAGCAAAAGGAGAACAAGGAAAGAATGCTAATAAACGGAGAAAAAGAAAAGGAGTAAAACAGGAGGAGGAGAAGGAATGGAAGAAAACGAAAGGAGAACAAGGAAACGAAGGAAACAAAATAACGAGGAAAGGAAGCTAACAAACGGAGAAAAGGAATGGAAGAAAACAGTAGGAGAAGAAAGAATGGAAGGAAACAAAAGAAGAACAAGGAAAGAAGGAAACGAAAAGAGAACAATGAAAAGAAGGAAACAAAAGTTGAAAAAAGGAAGGAAGCTAAAAAACAGGACAACAAGAAAGCATGGAAACAAAAGGAGAATATAGGAAAGGAAAGAAACAAAATGAGAACATTGTGAAGAAAGTACAAAATGAAAAAAGTCAAAGCAAAAAAAAAATAAGTAAAAGGAGGTTAAGGAAATAAGAACAAGGTGAGAACACGTAAAAGATCAGTTGAAAAGAAGGAGAAATGGATAGAGAAATAACGGGAGGACAAGAGAGAGAAGAAAATGAAAAGGGGAACAGAGATAGGCGAATATAAGCTAGAAAATATGTTAGTAAAGAAGGAAAGAGGAGAAAGCGTGAATAAAAGAACAATCAAAAGAAAGAAATTTTACGCATGCGGGGGGAGCGGGAGTGCGTTCGCCAGGTTTGGTTCTTGCGAGCTGAGTCATGCCTTTTCAAGTCAATATATTTCCATACTGCAGCGTGGTAGGACGATGATACGGGTCTCAAACGATTTGTTTGAACGGGCTCTAACAAGAAAATGATGGATCATAAGCATCTAAACGAATAGTAGAAAGTTATAAGTGAAAATTCTGAAAAAAAAAAAAAAAGTGACTAAAATAGTAATGTCAAAATATTTGCAGCTAAAGTCCAAGTCGAAATACAAGAAACGTAAATCGGATGAAGGAGTCAAGTCTAAAATGATCCAAGATGGAACGTATTAGAGACCGGCAAATCAGACAAGACTCACTCCCGTACCTGCTTGCCGTCAGGCTTGGGTTCCGATGACGCTACAAAGCAATTTAACTTCTAAGACTGAACCCAATGAGCCCGGGTTTTATAGGTTCAGTCCAGGCGGGACCCAAAAAAGCCTGCCTGTTTGCTCGTATTATAAGATAGAGTGACTTGCATTCACGGAAGCCAATCAGTACTAGTTTGAAATCTAATTCGTTGGCTATTTAGTCATTTCAAAAAATCTTTATCTTATGGTCCAACCCGGCAGATAATTCTTGATTAAAGAAACACAGTTTTACGATTTATTGCGCTACAGAATTCATAAAATAATAAGACAATATTATACATTTCA
Source organism: Periplaneta americana (assembly GCF_040183065.1). NCBI lineage: Eukaryota > Metazoa > Arthropoda > Insecta > Blattodea > Blattidae > Periplaneta > Periplaneta americana. The sequence goes on from NC_091128.1 coordinate 102,108,675, forward strand.
TATTCCTGCAAAGTGTATCTGACTCAACAAAATAGTAACATTTCGGTAACTTGTGACGAGAGGAGAGGAGAGGAGAGGAGAGGAGAGGAGAGGAGAGGAGAGGAGAGGAGAGGAGAGGAGAGGAGAGGAGAGGAGAGGAGAGGAGAGGAGAGGAGAGGAGAGGAGAGGAGAGGAGAGGAGAGGAGAGGAGAGGAGAGGAGAGGAGAGGAGAGGAGAGGAGAGGAGAGGAGAGGAGAGGAGAGGAGAGGAGAGGAGAGGAGAGGAGAGGAGAGGAGAGGAGAGGAGAGGAGAGGAGAGGAGAGGAGAAGAGAAGAGAAGAGAAGAGAAGAGAAGAGAAGAGAAGAGAAGAGAAGAGAAGAGAAGAGAAGAGAAGAGAAGAGAAGAGAAGAGAAGAGAAGGAAATATGTTGAAAAGATATTGGTAACAATTATTATGAATATCGACAGAAACATATTTCATTTTAACTTTTTCCTTATCAACAATTAAAAGCCTCATGAATACCTGTAAAATGTATAAAAGTTTTTCGTTCTTCAGAATATTGATTTGCTATTTAACTTCTGAGGGACGGATTTCATTTTATTTATGAAGCTGAAAGTTTGAATGGTTTGCATTAAATTTATATTACTACGATGGAAAGGAAAGTGCAAGTAATTTATAACAAATGTTGGCATTTAATGGATATTATGTTGACGAGAAACAGTTTTCTTTGTCTATATTAACGATACGTTTCAGATGACAACAAATTAAGTTTTCAGTAGTTTGCCTATATCTGTAGGCTTCTTGTCAGGTTTGAATAACTTGGTTGATATTTATCATGCATCTGAAAGCAGCACAGTCTGGCGCAGGTCGGCGGAACCCAACAGTCCTTTCGGGTCACTCTTAGGACTGTTTGGGAGTCACGTGCAACCACACTGCCTGTCTGCTTGTGAGAGAAGGTTGCAGGCGGGCGAACGATACTAAGCGTAAGCCCGCTCACGGACGTAAACAGTTATGGGCAAGCCTGATAGACATTTTGCCTGTCTCTGGAACGTATATATATATATATATATATATATATAGAGAGAGAGAGAGAGAGAGAGAGAGAGAGAGAGAGAGAAAGTCTAAGCAGCGCAACTCGGAGAACCTCGACCGAGCACCTGTACTGCAAGTACGTGAGAACCTATGGATGTGGGCACTGGATGCGATTCAATAGAAGTAAACACGTGCCGAGCCAGTAAACGTGGTTAGATCTCAAGAAAAATGTGAGGAAGTATAACACGAATGCGCTAAATGAAATTATAAGACAATAAACCATACATTTGTTACTTCTCATACCACCGTCCTTATATAAATAAAAATTGTTTTATAGTTTACGTGTTTTTTTTTTATTTCACAATCAACTTCTGCCTCAAACTTCTACTGTCCAAGACGTAATAAAGTCCCGCGGGTGTGTCACCGACACAGTCTATTCCGACGTTTCATTTTTCTTGTGACTTGTCCAACGATATTATTTTATATTAGTATTTATTTATACTAAATTACATAAAACATAAAGGTTAAGGAATACCCGTAAGAGCAAAACTCGTGTTCGGGTGTAGTTCCATCTAAATAAGAAATACAAATGTTAATAAGCAGAAGTAAAAAAGAAAACAAAAATAAGAATATAAAATACTTTATACATAGAATCAATTTAAATATAATTTACAAACAAATGAAAGACTGTTCTTTCCTTTTCCATTTGCAGGTTTACAGTACCTTATGAATCACTCATCCAGCAAAACCTCATGTCTTACTTTTGCAAAATTTCCTGTTCGGAACCGTAAAAGTAGGTGGAACCGCTATGACATACTGTAGTTATAAGTTTGTTTTATCAACATTCCATCTCATTTCAACTCTTTAATAACTAAGTACACGGAAATTAAATATACCACGATTATGTGGTCTTCTACAAGTAAATTTAATATTGGTTGTTGATGAACAGTCGCTCGAGTTCTCATTCGATACGGTCGGATGACATTCATTCATTCGAGATCTATGACTGTTTGAAACAAGTAACACAGTCGCTGATATCTTGTATCAACTAACATTAAATATGTCTATAAAATTGAGACATAGAGATGAAAAACCCACTAACTCTAATTTTTTACAGAATTGAGTTATGGGCTGGATGGTGCATTTTAGTTTGTCCCGTATGCGTGGAAGGCAAGAATACACTAATTTCGACATTCATCTCCATTTTGGGGGCTGTTTTAAAACTCGTGGAAGTCAGAACTCCACTTAGGCCTACTCCATGGAATAAGAGAGTTTTTGCATTCCAAGCTTAATTTCTCGGTAGGTGGCAACACTATCGCTCAACCAGCTGAGTAAAGTGATACGGTATTCAGAATATCACAAAAATCTATGAAATCCATGTAAGTAAGACTATGAAAGGCACAATATGCAGTCGATTTAAATTCCAGAAACACAATACAGATGCATCATTCCCCAGTCAACTAAAGTACAATTCAGCATTGCCATTGAAAGAAGAAAGCAAAAGGACTTGCAAAGTTTAATGCAGTTTATTTCTGAGGAAAGTAGGATGTATTACCAAACTCTGTTTGCGGACAGTAATAACCTAGAATCTATGCACAGGAAGAACATGAGAGTGAGAGAAAAAAACAGAATCTGTAACATGAATCAGACTGTGTTAACATTTTAATATTGTTTGTGGTTTTATTTGTGTATTTTGTAGTGATTTATGGTAATTTATGATTTTCTTTCCCAAATATTTGAAATTAAAAAAATTTAGTAATGTTAATCTTAATAATAAACTTCCATTTTCTCGTATATCCCAATGTTTCATAAGGGAATTATGATATACTTATCTTTTATCTTCACATGACTGATATTCACTTTTCTAAATTAATACACTGTGGAAGTCAGAAAACCACTAAGTTCAGCAGTGTTTATTTCAAATTATAGCGTAAGATAATGCAACAATTTAGGTTTCGAACTATTTAATTGATAAAGATTGTAATTTTACATAATATTAATAGGTAAATGTATAATATTTAAAGTTAGTAAGACAGATGATAAGTTTTTTCTCTCTCCTGTAAAATTTGGTTTATTGGAATTAGGGAGTTTTTGATTTCCCTGTCTCAATATTATAAGAGATCATACGACATCAGA